>NC_082678.1:52409216-52712246 GCF_025265405.1 Mesoplodon densirostris | reverse complement strand
TAAGGCTCTAATTTCTCGACCGTTCTGAAACAGAAAACGAGAAAAGACACCCCCCATTAGTTTCAAATTACTGATTCAAAAGTAAGCCAAACTCATTGTTAAACTCTTAGAAAATATAAAGTTTCATTTTATAAATCATAAGCTTTCTAGAAAATTAGCCCCTAAGATTAGCCAGAACCAACATGCAAGTATATGTTGAGTTGGCCAAAAAGTTCATTCGGGTTTCCCGTAGCATCTTATGGAAAAACCTGAGCCAACTTTCTGGCCAAACCTCACAGTATATGGCTCAGCTTACCTAAAAAAGTTCTATGATTTATTTTTAATCTTATGTTTGTTAAATGCACAGAATTCATATTTGGAGGATATTTCTCCAGGAATTAACAACTATGATAAATAAGAGTTTAAAACGCATCTAAAATACATCTAGAATTCTTCTGAAATCATGCCTGACTTTATAAATTAAAGATGGAAAATAAGCAACATTTTTGAAACCCTGTTTTCTTTTTCTTATAAATCAGCTGTGTTCTAGCAAAAAAATTCTTCAGTGCTTGACATATTTCCCTTCACATCTAATAATACATGCAGAATATTTAGAACTTGAGAACAAAACAAAACTTTACCTAATAGGACTCTCTGAATCAGAGGATACTGTTATTAATTCCGCCGTATATAAGCTACGCTTCCCTGGTAAGTTCGCTGCTTTTGGAGTGGAAGCTTTTACTGGACTATCGTCTTGTGCGTCTTCAGAATCAGTACCTCTAACGATGACTGTAGCAGGTGTGCTGCTGCTTTGTTTCGGTGTAGAAACATATACCGAGCTGTCTTCAGTCTCAGCTTTAGAGTGTATAACCTTATCCTTAACTGGTATGCCAGTTTTTCTTGGAGACTTATTGCTACACGGAGAGGAAATTTTTGGAGGGTCATCATCGGCTGCACCTTCACAAACAAGGTTTTTGCTGTTAAGTAATGTGCCGTTTTTGAAAACGTCTGTTTTCTTTTGTCTTAAAATCCTTCTAAGCCATTTTTGATTTTGTTTCTCTTTAAAGGAAAAAGTTGATTCTTTCTCTTGACTGTTTCTCTCTCTATTTTCACCTGGAATAGCACCAGTATCTAAGATTTTTTTATTCTTTTTCTTCAGCTTTTTACTTTTCTCCTTAGGAAAACCTCCTTTATCAGCATGTGTCTGTGAATTGCCATTATTTGAAACCATTTGGATATTAGGATTTTCCATGATGTTTTTAGAATTATTGTCTCTTCCTTCCTCATTTAAAGATTTTTCATTGAGCTCTTTCTGCTTATCAGAAGACTTTTTGACTCCATGTTTAAGTGCATCTGATGTTGGCTGCCTAAATGCTTTCATAAACTGCTGTCTTTCTTCTAGAGTGCATCTTGGTTTCACAGCTTCAGAACCTCCAGCTTCCAACACTGTCAATTCTAGTTCTTCCTCATATATAACGACATTAGATCTTCTTTTCTGAATCGTCTGTTCATTCTTAGGATGAGACAGACTATTTTCCATTTCCACCTGCTTTTGTTTCAAGAAAGTTGAGGGTATTTGCCCTGTCTTTTCTTGGGGGATGGGGTGAACTTGTGCAACAACAGTGACTGTCTTAAAGCGGACCTGTTGGGAAATCTCATAGGTTTCTGGGTCAGTCATACAACCACTTTTGGCTGCATCGTCAACAGTTTCAGAAGGAATACAAATAGACACTGTAGAGTCTGGTGCCTGTTCTACTTTACTTTCGTTGTGACTTTTTAAAAATTCCTCATATGAGACAGTTATTGTACTATCATTTAACTGGGCTGTTTTAGTTAGATTATCTCTAGATTCTGCATCATTTGCAGTATTTTCAATTTCGTTAGTTAGGGAAGGCATTATCTGTTTACTATCATTACCATCTCTTTTAAGGAGATTTAGTTCCTCTGCTAAGGGTAAACTATCAGATAGATCTATTATCTCTCTGTGATTCCTTTTCCTCAATTTGCTGAGATCAGTTTTTGAGGGCTCTTGTTTAGGACTTACTTTCTTAGAACTTTCTTTGGAGGTCATAGTGCTTGATTGTTTTTTGGTATCTTGAATACTTTCTGCAAGTACCTCGACATGTTTCTTATAGAGTAAAGCAGAAGTACTACTTTCCACAAAATTGTTACTTAAACTGGAGTCTTCCTTGCTATCATCACTGTTAATTTCAATTGCAGATTCATTTTCAGTTTTAATATGACTTAGTTGATGAGATAAATTAAGTCTCTTTCCTCTCTTCTTATTCTCTGTATTTGAGGACATTTCCAAAGGTGTTTTACAGTCTTTGTCACGGTCAGCAGGCAACGGTGTGGATGACTTTATCTTGTACTTTTTTGCTGTCTGAGTTTTCTCATTTGTGGGTAAAGTCTTTCTAAAATAATCCAGAATATTACTGGATTTGGGTGGAGAGAAAACCCTGTCTCCAGTCTTCCCCATTGGTGATAAATATTTGGGGACTGTTTTCCAAGAAGTCCTGTCATCGACTGTCCCTCGCTTCTTGCTTGCCTATCAATTTAAAAGAAGAAAGAAAGCACTTATTTCAAGCAACATAAATTCTAAACATGGATCTATTATTTTATGTAATGCGATAAAAAAAGGAAGGCTCCCTTAGTTGATAAACATTACATATTAGGAAGAAAAAGAGCTTTAAAGTTAAACCTACATTCAAATCTCAATGTCACATCAAGTTATACAATTATAATTTGTGTACTTTATATATTATGCGTCAATAAAAAGTTTCAAGGCCCCCTATGCTTGTGTACAAATGTGTTAATTACTGTTGGCCTCTGTTTGCTCTATAGCCTTTGAATAGTACCACCCACCCCACAGAATTTGTAATGAACATATTACATACAAACATGTGAAGTCTGATGCATGCTCGGAACTCTATACATATCATTTCCATTCCCTTTATACTGTTTTAGTTAAAAATAAAGAAATTATTCTAACTATTTCCAAGAAACAGGTACACGGTGAACAAGCCTAGGATCCCAAAATTTACTAATTAAGTAAAAATTATAGTGGACATTTACTACAAATAAAACAAATAAGACTTTTCAGTGTTTTAGTGTGCTATTAAGAGTTACCGCCTGCCTCTTATACTATTTAGTACCCTTAAAAAAAAGGCTCCATCAACTTTATTTTTAACTCCCTCAGTTCATTTGTTAGAAAAAACTTGCCAGAACAACAAGAAAACCTTTTCTTTTGAAGATAAGTAGCAAAGGAATTATACGTCTAGAAAATTAAAATGGATTATAAGGCTATCATGATTAAAAGCATAGCACTGATGCATGAATAGGCAGGCAACTTAATAGAACCGATTAGAAAACCAGAAAGAGACATAAGTGTGTATTTAAGAATTTGGTATATGGTAATAGTAGCACTCAAGTTAGTGGGCAAAGAAGTAGTTAATAAATAGTACTGGGACAAATTTTAACCCTCTGGATAAATATGAGACAAAATAAATTACAGACAGATTAAAATTTTACATCTTAAAATGAAATGATAAATGTACTAGAAGAAAATGTTAATGAGTTGTTAGTATTATTATCGTGAGCTCGTGTCAGAGGCACAATAGCCAAAACAAACGAACAAACAAACAAACAGATGTCTCTACAGATTAGAATTATTGGTTATTTCCCCATTATCTTCATGGCATCTATTCTTTGATTTTAGTCACTTTTAGGCTGAATCCTTTGGAGAGAGGCTGAAAAGGTAGTAGGTATGGAAAAGAGCACTGATAAGAATAAAGTCTGGCCTTCAGGCCCGGCTCTACCACTGATGTACTAAGGGATCTTGTGCATTTAAATATTATCTTCCAGATAATGTATTTGCCATATTCTGAGTTCTACAGGTTTTTACATTTGGATTAAAAACACATAGCAAGCAAGCTGCAAAATAGTTCACATTATATGATCCCTTTTAAAAATGACATATAAATATTTAAGGATAGGAAAAAGTCTGGACAGGTGAACTTGTAACTATTAAAAGAGGGTTCCCCCTGGGGACCTCCCTGGTGGCACAGTGCTTAAGAATCCACCTGCTAATGCAGGGGACACGGGTTCAATCTCTGGTACGGGAAGATCCCACATGCCATGGAGCAACTAAGCCCATGCGCCACAACTACTGAGCCTGTGCTCTAGAGCCTGTGTGCCACAAAATTACTGAAGCTGGAGCACCTAGAGCCTGTGCTCTGCAACAAGAGAAGCCATCGCAATGAGAAGCCCGCACACTGCAATGAAGAGTAGACCCCGCTCGCCACAACTAGAGAAAGCCCACGCACAGCAATGAAGATCCAAGGCAGTCAAATAAATAAACAAACAAACAAAATTAAATCCAAGTAAATAAATAATATAAGTAGCATTTAAAAGTTCAGTAGAATCTTTCTAAAAAGTAAGAGATAGCAATGAAGAAAAAAAAGTGGGTTCCCCCTAAACAGGAAAGAGAAACTTGTAAAAGTTTTCACTTTTAAATTTATATACTACTGTGTCTTTTGTTTGTTTGTTTGTTTGTTTGCGGTACGCAGGCCTCTCACTGTTGTGGCCTCTCCCGTTGCGGAGCACAGGCTCCGGACGCGCAGGCTCAGCGGCCATGGCTCACGGGCCCAGCCGCTCCACGGCATGTGGGATCTTCCCGGACCGGGGCACAAACCCGTGTCCCCTGCATCGGCAGGTGGACTCTCAACCACTGCGCCACCAGGGAAGCCCTACTACTGTGTCTTTTAAACAAATGTTTGCTGTTTTTAAAAACTTAAAAAAAAATTTTTTGGACTGCGCCTTGTGACACGCAGGATCTTAGTTCCCACACCAGGGATCGAACCTGTGCCCCCGCAGTGGAAGCGCGGAGTCCTAACCACTGGACCCGCAGGGAATTCCCAAAACTTTTAAAATGTCTTTTAAAAACATTAAAAAGAATAGGTACGGAAAAAAAATTTTTTTAATTAAAAATAAAAATAAAATATAAAAAAAAGAATAGGCATGGATATTCAGAACATACACAAGGAGGTTAGGAATGTTAAGGATCTGCTTTATAGTAGTAGAGTGACAGATTTTTGTTGTTGTGTTAGCAAAATTTTTTTTTCTTTTTCATAAATTTATTTGATTGATTGATTTTTGGCTGGGTTGGATCTTCATTACAGTGCGCGGGCTTCTCATTGTGGTGGCTTCCCTTGTTGCACAGCACAGGCTCTAGGTGTGTGGTCTCAGTAGTTGGGGTGCGTGGGCTCAGTAGCTGTGCCTTGCGGGCTCTAGAGCGCAGGCTCTGTAGTTGTGGCGCACGGGCTTAGTTGCTCCGCGGCATGTGGGATCTTCCCGGACCAGGGCTCGAACCCGTGTCCCCCGCATTGGCAGGTGGATTCTTAACCACTGTGCCACCAGGGAAGTCCCCAGCAAAATTTCTGACAGGCTGATGAACCTTAGGATAAGTTAGAATTCAAAATAATCCAGCTAAATTTAAATTAACGACTCCATCATTGAAACAGTTAAGAAAGACATGTTTTAGTCAATGTGTGAAAAAAATATCCACATGCATTTTGGCATGTAGTTCTGCTATTACCTGAAATCTGGGGTTTTTTTTTCCTAATAGTTATTTTTCTGATAAAAGTTTTAGAAAGTTCATGTTTATAGAAAAACAAAAAACAGAAAAATGAAGAAAATCAAAATCAACCATAATCCTATCATCTCAAAAACCAGTCATTTCCAACACCCTCCTTTCTGACCTAGCTGCCTGTCCTCCCAGCTCACACTTGGTTACTCCTGACTAAAACAGGAACTTCCGTCCTGACAGCTCTCTACTTTCTCCTTATTTATCAGCCCCTGGTACCCCTTTTCCCCATCCCCAGCTTAAATTCCATCATATATCATGTCAACTCTCAAAAATGTTTTCACCTCCTTTGGCGCCACTGTCCTTCAAAACAGGGTTAAATATTTACTTTATGAGATTAATGACAAGAGTACCAAGCATAGTACCTAGAGTGAGATAAGAAGCACCCCCCCAAGCGGAAAAAAAAGAGAGTTGTTAAATAAAAACAAAAGAGATACCAACTTTCTGTGGCAGTGGCTTTCACCCAAGGATTACATCAGAACCACCCTGGTGGCTTTTTCAACACACATACACACACACACACTTGTACCTACTCACCCAGGAGAGAATCCAATTCTCTCATCATGAGGGATAAGCAGTTTACTCTACAAAATCAGCTAAACTATTCTTATATATACAACCTCTCCCTTTAGGATAGTGGTTTTCAACTGGGGGTGATTTTTCCCTCCAGGGGATATTTAGCAATGACTGGAGGTATTTTGCTTGTCATAGCTAGGGCAGTTGGGGGGCTACTGGCATCTCACGGGCAGAGGCCACGATTACTGCTAAACATCCTACAATGTACAAGACGGTTCCCCACAACAAAGAAGTATCCAGCACACAATGTCAACAGTACCAGGGTTGAGAGACCCCACTTGTTAGCCTCTAATCTACAGAAAAAATGCAGTCACACTTATTTCCATAAGCAGCCTTAGGGGAAAAGATTGGAATATAACTGTCACTAAGAAAACTTTTTCTAGGTAAACGATACTGTCTTTATCAATTGCTTTCATCTCACAATAAGATATGTTGATCTCTTAATAAGCTAACTCGAGGAATGAAATAGCAAAAAATAATATAGGGTTATAGTTAACATAACCAATCTATGAAGTATGTGAATCTTCTTTTGGCGTATCACTTCCAATAGTAATAGTTATTGTTTTACAAAACAGAATACTACTTACAGGACACCCTAATATTTCAATTACCTTTCTAGTCGGAGACTCAAAATCTTCATCAGCTGCTTCAGATTTCTTAGACCTTTTCTTAGATTTTTTGGGAGTCCTAATTCTGGTGAATTTCATTCTGAAAAAAAACCCAAAAAGGTATTCACAAACATTCATATGATTACAACGTGTAAGAATTTCAATTAAATACAGAAAAGAACCAGCTAAGGCTCTAATTTCTCGACCGTTCTGAAACAGAAAACGAGAAAAGACACCCCCCATTAGTTTCAAATTACTGATTCAAAAGTAAGCCAAACTCATTGTTAAACTCTTAGAAAATATAAAGTTTCATTTTATAAATCATAAGCTTTCTAGAAAATTAGCCCCTAAGATTAGCCAGAACCAACATGCAAGTATATGTTGAGTTGGCCAAAAAGTTCATTCGGGTTTCCCGTAGCATCTTATGGAAAAACCTGAGCCAACTTTCTGGCCAAACCTCACAGTATATGGCTCAGCTTACCTAAAAAAGTTCTATGATTTATTTTTAATCTTATGTTTGTTAAATGCACAGAATTCATATTTGGAGGATATTTCTCCAGGAATTAACAACTATGATAAATAAGAGTTTAAAACGCATCTAAAATACATCTAGAATTCTTCTGAAATCATGCCTGACTTTATAAATTAAAGATGGAAAATAAGCAACATTTTTGAAACCCTGTTTTCTTTTTCTTATAAATCAGCTGTGTTCTAGCAAAAAAATTCTTCAGTGCTTGACATATTTCCCTTCACATCTAATAATACATGCAGAATATTTAGAACTTGAGAACAAAACAAAACTTTACCTAATAGGACTCTCTGAATCAGAGGATACTGTTATTAATTCCGCCGTATATAAGCTACGCTTCCCTGGTAAGTTCGCTGCTTTTGGAGTGGAAGCTTTTACTGGACTATCGTCTTGTGCGTCTTCAGAATCAGTACCTCTAACGATGACTGTAGCAGGTGTGCTGCTGCTTTGTTTCGGTGTAGAAACATATACCGAGCTGTCTTCAGTCTCAGCTTTAGAGTGTATAACCTTATCCTTAACTGGTATGCCAGTTTTTCTTGGAGACTTATTGCTACACGGAGAGGAAATTTTTGGAGGGTCATCATCGGCTGCACCTTCACAAACAAGGTTTTTGCTGTTAAGTAATGTGCCGTTTTTGAAAACGTCTGTTTTCTTTTGTCTTAAAATCCTTCTAAGCCATTTTTGATTTTGTTTCTCTTTAAAGGAAAAAGTTGATTCTTTCTCTTGACTGTTTCTCTCTCTATTTTCACCTGGAATAGCACCAGTATCTAAGATTTTTTTATTCTTTTTCTTCAGCTTTTTACTTTTCTCCTTAGGAAAACCTCCTTTATCAGCATGTGTCTGTGAATTGCCATTATTTGAAACCATTTGGATATTAGGATTTTCCATGATGTTTTTAGAATTATTGTCTCTTCCTTCCTCATTTAAAGATTTTTCATTGAGCTCTTTCTGCTTATCAGAAGACTTTTTGACTCCATGTTTAAGTGCATCTGATGTTGGCTGCCTAAATGCTTTCATAAACTGCTGTCTTTCTTCTAGAGTGCATCTTGGTTTCACAGCTTCAGAACCTCCAGCTTCCAACACTGTCAATTCTAGTTCTTCCTCATATATAACGACATTAGATCTTCTTTTCTGAATCGTCTGTTCATTCTTAGGATGAGACAGACTATTTTCCATTTCCACCTGCTTTTGTTTCAAGAAAGTTGAGGGTATTTGCCCTGTCTTTTCTTGGGGGATGGGGTGAACTTGTGCAACAACAGTGACTGTCTTAAAGCGGACCTGTTGGGAAATCTCATAGGTTTCTGGGTCAGTCATACAACCACTTTTGGCTGCATCGTCAACAGTTTCAGAAGGAATACAAATAGACACTGTAGAGTCTGGTGCCTGTTCTACTTTACTTTCGTTGTGACTTTTTAAAAATTCCTCATATGAGACAGTTATTGTACTATCATTTAACTGGGCTGTTTTAGTTAGATTATCTCTAGATTCTGCATCATTTGCAGTATTTTCAATTTCGTTAGTTAGGGAAGGCATTATCTGTTTACTATCATTACCATCTCTTTTAAGGAGATTTAGTTCCTCTGCTAAGGGTAAACTATCAGATGGATCTATTATCTCTCTGTGATTCCTTTTCCTCAATTTGCTGAGATCAGTTTTTGAGGGCTCTTGTTTAGGACTTACTTTCTTAGAACTTTCTTTGGAGGTCATAGTGCTTGATTGTTTTTTGGTATCTTGAATACTTTCTGCAAGTACCTCGACATGTTTCTTATAGAGTAAAGCAGAAGTACTACTTTCCACAAAATTGTTACTTAAACTGGAGTCTTCCTTGCTATCATCACTGTTAATTTCAATTGCAGATTCATTTTCAGTTTTAATATGACTTAGTTGATGAGATAAATTAAGTCTCTTTCCTCTCTTCTTATTCTCTGTATTTGAGGACATTTCCAAAGGTGTTTTACAGTCTTTGTCACGGTCAGCAGGCAACGGTGTGGATGACTTTATCTTGTACTTTTTTGCTGTCTGAGTTTTCTCATTTGTGGGTAAAGTCTTTCTAAAATAATCCAGAATATTACTGGATTTGGGTGGAGAGAAAACCCTGTCTCCAGTCTTCCCCATTGGTGATAAATATTTGGGGACTGTTTTCCAAGAAGTCCTGTCATCGACTGTCCCTCGCTTCTTGCTTGCCTATCAATTTAAAAGAAGAAAGAAAGCACTTATTTCAAGCAACATAAATTCTAAACATGGATCTATTATTTTATGTAATGCGATAAAAAAAGGAAGGCTCCCTTAGTTGATAAACATTACATATTAGGAAGAAAAAGAGCTTTAAAGTTAAACCTACATTCAAATCTCAATGTCACATCAAGTTATACAATTATAATTTGTGTACTTTATATATTATGCGTCAATAAAAAGTTTCAAGGCCCCCTATGCTTGTGTACAAATGTGTTAATTACTGTTGGCCTCTGTTTGCTCTATAGCCTTTGAATAGTACCACCCACCCCACAGAATTTGTAATGAACATATTACATACAAACATGTGAAGTCTGATGCATGCTCGGAACTCTATACATATCATTTCCATTCCCTTTATACTGTTTTAGTTAAAAATAAAGAAATTATTCTAACTATTTCCAAGAAACAGGTACACGGTGAACAAGCCTAGGATCCCAAAATTTACTAATTAAGTAAAAATTATAGTGGACATTTACTACAAATAAAACAAATAAGACTTTTCAGTGTTTTAGTGTGCTATTAAGAGTTACCGCCTGCCTCTTATACTATTTAGTACCCTTAAAAAAAAGGCTCCATCAACTTTATTTTTAACTCCCTCAGTTCATTTGTTAGAAAAAACTTGCCAGAACAACAAGAAAACCTTTTCTTTTGAAGATAAGTAGCAAAGGAATTATACGTCTAGAAAATTAAAATGGATTATAAGGCTATCATGATTAAAAGCATAGCACTGATGCATGAATAGGCAGGCAACTTAATAGAACCGATTAGAAAACCAGAAAGAGACATAAGTGTGTATTTAAGAATTTGGTATATGGTAATAGTAGCACTCAAGTTAGTGGGCAAAGAAGTAGTTAATAAATAGTACTGGGACAAATTTTAACCCTCTGGATAAATATGAGACAAAATAAATTACAGACAGATTAAAATTTTACATCTTAAAATGAAATGATAAATGTACTAGAAGAAAATGTTAATGAGTTGTTAGTATTATTATCGTGAGCTCGTGTCAGAGGCACAATAGCCAAAACAAACGAACAAACAAACAAACAGATGTCTCTACAGATTAGAATTATTGGTTATTTCCCCATTATCTTCATGGCATCTATTCTTTGATTTTAGTCACTTTTAGGCTGAATCCTTTGGAGAGAGGCTGAAAAGGTAGTAGGTATGGAAAAGAGCACTGATAAGAATAAAGTCTGGCCTTCAGGCCCGGCTCTACCACTGATGTACTAAGGGATCTTGTGCATTTAAATATTATCTTCCAGATAATGTATTTGCCATATTCTGAGTTCTACAGGTTTTTACATTTGGATTAAAAACACATAGCAAGCAAGCTGCAAAATAGTTCACATTATATGATCCCTTTTAAAAATGACATATAAATATTTAAGGATAGGAAAAAGTCTGGACAGGTGAACTTGTAACTATTAAAAGAGGGTTCCCCCTGGGGACCTCCCTGGTGGCACAGTGCTTAAGAATCCACCTGCTAATGCAGGGGACACGGGTTCAATCTCTGGTACGGGAAGATCCCACATGCCATGGAGCAACTAAGCCCATGCGCCACAACTACTGAGCCTGTGCTCTAGAGCCTGTGTGCCACAAAATTACTGAAGCTGGAGCACCTAGAGCCTGTGCTCTGCAACAAGAGAAGCCATCGCAATGAGAAGCCCGCACACTGCAATGAAGAGTAGACCCCGCTCGCCACAACTAGAGAAAGCCCACGCACAGCAATGAAGATCCAAGGCAGTCAAATAAATAAACAAACAAACAAAATTAAATCCAAGTAAATAAATAATATAAGTAGCATTTAAAAGTTCAGTAGAATCTTTCTAAAAAGTAAGAGATAGCAATGAAGAAAAAAAAGTGGGTTCCCCCTAAACAGGAAAGAGAAACTTGTAAAAGTTTTCACTTTTAAATTTATATACTACTGTGTCTTTTGTTTGTTTGTTTGTTTGTTTGCGGTACGCAGGCCTCTCACTGTTGTGGCCTCTCCCGTTGCGGAGCACAGGCTCCGGACGCGCAGGCTCAGCGGCCATGGCTCACGGGCCCAGCCGCTCCACGGCATGTGGGATCTTCCCGGACCGGGGCACAAACCCGTGTCCCCTGCATCGGCAGGTGGACTCTCAACCACTGCGCCACCAGGGAAGCCCTACTACTGTGTCTTTTAAACAAATGTTTGCTGTTTTTAAAAACTTAAAAAAAAATTTTTTGGACTGCGCCTTGTGACACGCAGGATCTTAGTTCCCACACCAGGGATCGAACCTGTGCCCCCGCAGTGGAAGCGCGGAGTCCTAACCACTGGACCCGCAGGGAATTCCCAAAACTTTTTAAATGTCTTTTAAAAACATTAAAAAGAATAGGTACGGAAAAAAAATTTTTTTAATTAAAAATAAAAATAAAATATAAAAAAAAGAATAGGCATGGATATTCAGAACATACACAAGGAGGTTAGGAATGTTAAGGATCTGCTTTATAGTAGTAGAGTGACAGATTTTTGTTGTTGTGTTAGCAAAATTTTTTTTTCTTTTTCATAAATTTATTTGATTGATTGATTTTTGGCTGGGTTGGATCTTCATTACAGTGCGCGGGCTTCTCATTGTGGTGGCTTCCCTTGTTGCACAGCACAGGCTCTAGGTGTGTGGTCTCAGTAGTTGGGGTGCGTGGGCTCAGTAGCTGTGCCTTGCGGGCTCTAGAGCGCAGGCTCTGTAGTTGTGGCGCACGGGCTTAGTTGCTCCGCGGCATGTGGGATCTTCCCGGACCAGGGCTCGAACCCGTGTCCCCCGCATTGGCAGGTGGATTCTTAACCACTGTGCCACCAGGGAAGTCCCCAGCAAAATTTCTGACAGGCTGATGAACCTTAGGATAAGTTAGAATTCAAAATAATCCAGCTAAATTTAAATTAACGACTCCATCATTGAAACAGTTAAGAAAGACATGTTTTAGTCAATGTGTGAAAAAAATATCCACATGCATTTTGGCATGTAGTTCTGCTATTACCTGAAATCTGGGGGTTTTTTTTCCTAATAGTTATTTTTCTGATAAAAGTTTTAGAAAGTTCATGTTTATAGAAAAACAAAAAACAGAAAAATGAAGAAAATCAAAATCAACCATAATCCTATCATCTCAAAAACCAGTCATTTCCAACACCCTCCTTTCTGACCTAGCTGCCTGTCCTCCCAGCTCACACTTGGTTACTCCTGACTAAAACAGGAACTTCCGTCCTGACAGCTCTCTACTTTCTCCTTATTTATCAGCCCCTGGTACCCCTTTTCCCCATCCCCAGCTTAAATTCCATCATATATCATGTCAACTCTCAAAAATGTTTTCACCTCCTTTGGCGCCACTGTCCTTCAAAACAGGGTTAAATATTTACTTTATGAGATTAATGACAAGAGTACCAAGCATAGTACCTAGAGTGAGATAAGAAGCACCCCCCCAAGCGGAAAAAAAAGAGAGTTGTTAAATAAAAACAAAAGAGATACCAACTTTCTGTGGCAGTGGCTTTCACCCAAGGATTACATCAGAACCACCCTGGTGGCTTTTTCAACACACATACACACACACACACTTGTACCTACTCACCCAGGAGAGAATCCAATTCTCTCATCATGAGGGATAAGCAGTTTACTCTACAAAATCAGCTAAACTATTCTTATATATACAACCTCTCCCTTTAGGATAGTGGTTTTCAACTGGGGGTGATTTTTCCCTCCAGGGGATATTTAGCAATGACTGGAGGTATTTTGCTTGTCATAGCTAGGGCAGTTGGGGGGCTACTGGCATCTCACGGGCAGAGGCCACGATTACTGCTAAACATCCTACAATGTACAAGACGGTTCCCCACAACAAAGAAGTATCCAGCACACAATGTCAACAGTACCAGGGTTGAGAGACCCCACTTGTTAGCCTCTAATCTACAGAAAAAATGCAGTCACACTTATTTCCATAAGCAGCCTTAGGGGAAAAGATTGGAATATAACTGTCACTAAGAAAACTTTTTCTAGGTAAACGATACTGTCTTTATCAATTGCTTTCATCTCACAATAAGATATGTTGATCTCTTAATAAGCTAACTCGAGGAATGAAATAGCAAAAAATAATATAGGGTTATAGTTAACATAACCAATCTATGAAGTATGTGAATCTTCTTTTGGCGTATCACTTCCAATAGTAATAGTTATTGTTTTACAAAACAGAATACTACTTACAGGACACCCTAATATTTCAATTACCTTTCTAGTCGGAGACTCAAAATCTTCATCAGCTGCTTCAGATTTCTTAGACCTTTTCTTAGATTTTTTGGGAGTCCTAATTCTGGTGAATTTCATTCTGAAAAAAAACCCAAAAAGGTATTCACAAACATTCATATGATTACAACGTGTAAGAATTTCAATTAAATACAGAAAAGAACCAGCTAAGGCTCTAATTTCTCGACCGTTCTGAAACAGAAAACGAGAAAAGACACCCCCCATTAGTTTCAAATTACTGATTCAAAAGTAAGCCAAACTCATTGTTAAACTCTTAGAAAATATAAAGTTTCATTTTATAAATCATAAGCTTTCTAGAAAATTAGCCCCTAAGATTAGCCAGAACCAACATGCAAGTATATGTTGAGTTGGCCAAAAAGTTCATTCGGGTTTCCCGTAGCATCTTATGGAAAAACCTGAGCCAACTTTCTGGCCAAACCTCACAGTATATGGCTCAGCTTACCTAAAAAAGTTCTATGATTTATTTTTAATCTTATGTTTGTTAAATGCACAGAATTCATATTTGGAGGATATTTCTCCAGGAATTAACAACTATGATAAATAAGAGTTTAAAACGCATCTAAAATACATCTAGAATTCTTCTGAAATCATGCCTGACTTTATAAATTAAAGATGGAAAATAAGCAACATTTTTGAAACCCTGTTTTCTTTTTCTTATAAATCAGCTGTGTTCTAGCAAAAAAATTCTTCAGTGCTTGACATATTTCCCTTCACATCTAATAATACATGCAGAATATTTAGAACTTGAGAACAAAACAAAACTTTACCTAATAGGACTCTCTGAATCAGAGGATACTGTTATTAATTCCGCCGTATATAAGCTACGCTTCCCTGGTAAGTTCGCTGCTTTTGGAGTGGAAGCTTTTACTGGACTATCGTCTTGTGCGTCTTCAGAATCAGTACCTCTAACGATGACTGTAGCAGGTGTGCTGCTGCTTTGTTTCGGTGTAGAAACATATACCGAGCTGTCTTCAGTCTCAGCTTTAGAGTGTATAACCTTATCCTTAACTGGTATGCCAGTTTTTCTTGGAGACTTATTGCTACACGGAGAGGAAATTTTTGGAGGGTCATCATCGGCTGCACCTTCACAAACAAGGTTTTTGCTGTTAAGTAATGTGCCGTTTTTGAAAACGTCTGTTTTCTTTTGTCTTAAAATCCTTCTAAGCCATTTTTGATTTTGTTTCTCTTTAAAGGAAAAAGTTGATTCTTTCTCTTGACTGTTTCTCTCTCTATTTTCACCTGGAATAGCACCAGTATCTAAGATTTTTTTATTCTTTTTCTTCAGCTTTTTACTTTTCTCCTTAGGAAAACCTCCTTTATCAGCATGTGTCTGTGAATTGCCATTATTTGAAACCATTTGGATATTAGGATTTTCCATGATGTTTTTAGAATTATTGTCTCTTCCTTCCTCATTTAAAGATTTTTCATTGAGCTCTTTCTGCTTATCAGAAGACTTTTTGACTCCATGTTTAAGTGCATCTGATGTTGGCTGCCTAAATGCTTTCATAAACTGCTGTCTTTCTTCTAGAGTGCATCTTGGTTTCACAGCTTCAGAACCTCCAGCTTCCAACACTGTCAATTCTAGTTCTTCCTCATATATAACGACATTAGATCTTCTTTTCTGAATCGTCTGTTCATTCTTAGGATGAGACAGACTATTTTCCATTTCCACCTGCTTTTGTTTCAAGAAAGTTGAGGGTATTTGCCCTGTCTTTTCTTGGGGGATGGGGTGAACTTGTGCAACAACAGTGACTGTCTTAAAGCGGACCTGTTGGGAAATCTCATAGGTTTCTGGGTCAGTCATACAACCACTTTTGGCTGCATCGTCAACAGTTTCAGAAGGAATACAAATAGACACTGTAGAGTCTGGTGCCTGTTCTACTTTACTTTCGTTGTGACTTTTTAAAAATTCCTCATATGAGACAGTTATTGTACTATCATTTAACTGGGCTGTTTTAGTTAGATTATCTCTAGATTCTGCATCATTTGCAGTATTTTCAATTTCGTTAGTTAGGGAAGGCATTATCTGTTTACTATCATTACCATCTCTTTTAAGGAGATTTAGTTCCTCTGCTAAGGGTAAACTATCAGATGGATCTATTATCTCTCTGTGATTCCTTTTCCTCAATTTGCTGAGATCAGTTTTTGAGGGCTCTTGTTTAGGACTTACTTTCTTAGAACTTTCTTTGGAGGTCATAGTGCTTGATTGTTTTTTGGTATCTTGAATACTTTCTGCAAGTACCTCGACATGTTTCTTATAGAGTAAAGCAGAAGTACTACTTTCCACAAAATTGTTACTTAAACTGGAGTCTTCCTTGCTATCATCACTGTTAATTTCAATTGCAGATTCATTTTCAGTTTTAATATGACTTAGTTGATGAGATAAATTAAGTCTCTTTCCTCTCTTCTTATTCTCTGTATTTGAGGACATTTCCAAAGGTGTTTTACAGTCTTTGTCACGGTCAGCAGGCAACGGTGTGGATGACTTTATCTTGTACTTTTTTGCTGTCTGAGTTTTCTCATTTGTGGGTAAAGTCTTTCTAAAATAATCCAGAATATTACTGGATTTGGGTGGAGAGAAAACCCTGTCTCCAGTCTTCCCCATTGGTGATAAATATTTGGGGACTGTTTTCCAAGAAGTCCTGTCATCGACTGTCCCTCGCTTCTTGCTTGCCTATCAATTTAAAAGAAGAAAGAAAGCACTTATTTCAAGCAACATAAATTCTAAACATGGATCTATTATTTTATGTAATGCGATAAAAAAAGGAAGGCTCCCTTAGTTGATAAACATTACATATTAGGAAGAAAAAGAGCTTTAAAGTTAAACCTACATTCAAATCTCAATGTCACATCAAGTTATACAATTATAATTTGTGTACTTTATATATTATGCGTCAATAAAAAGTTTCAAGGCCCCCTATGCTTGTGTACAAATGTGTTAATTACTGTTGGCCTCTGTTTGCTCTATAGCCTTTGAATAGTACCACCCACCCCACAGAATTTGTAATGAACATATTACATACAAACATGTGAAGTCTGATGCATGCTCGGAACTCTATACATATCATTTCCATTCCCTTTATACTGTTTTAGTTAAAAATAAAGAAATTATTCTAACTATTTCCAAGAAACAGGTACACGGTGAACAAGCCTAGGATCCCAAAATTTACTAATTAAGTAAAAATTATAGTGGACATTTACTACAAATAAAACAAATAAGACTTTTCAGTGTTTTAGTGTGCTATTAAGAGTTACCGCCTGCCTCTTATACTATTTAGTACCCTTAAAAAAAAGGCTCCATCAACTTTATTTTTAACTCCCTCAGTTCATTTGTTAGAAAAAACTTGCCAGAACAACAAGAAAACCTTTTCTTTTGAAGATAAGTAGCAAAGGAATTATACGTCTAGAAAATTAAAATGGATTATAAGGCTATCATGATTAAAAGCATAGCACTGATGCATGAATAGGCAGGCAACTTAATAGAACCGATTAGAAAACCAGAAAGAGACATAAGTGTGTATTTAAGAATTTGGTATATGGTAATAGTAGCACTCAAGTTAGTGGGCAAAGAAGTAGTTAATAAATAGTACTGGGACAAATTTTAACCCTCTGGATAAATATGAGACAAAATAAATTACAGACAGATTAAAATTTTACATCTTAAAATGAAATGATAAATGTACTAGAAGAAAATGTTAATGAGTTGTTAGTATTATTATCGTGAGCTCGTGTCAGAGGCACAATAGCCAAAACAAACGAACAAACAAACAAACAGATGTCTCTACAGATTAGAATTATTGGTTATTTCCCCATTATCTTCATGGCATCTATTCTTTGATTTTAGTCACTTTTAGGCTGAATCCTTTGGAGAGAGGCTGAAAAGGTAGTAGGTATGGAAAAGAGCACTGATAAGAATAAAGTCTGGCCTTCAGGCCCGGCTCTACCACTGATGTACTAAGGGATCTTGTGCATTTAAATATTATCTTCCAGATAATGTATTTGCCATATTCTGAGTTCTACAGGTTTTTACATTTGGATTAAAAACACATAGCAAGCAAGCTGCAAAATAGTTCACATTATATGATCCCTTTTAAAAATGACATATAAATATTTAAGGATAGGAAAAAGTCTGGACAGGTGAACTTGTAACTATTAAAAGAGGGTTCCCCCTGGGGACCTCCCTGGTGGCACAGTGCTTAAGAATCCACCTGCTAATGCAGGGGACACGGGTTCAATCTCTGGTACGGGAAGATCCCACATGCCATGGAGCAACTAAGCCCATGCGCCACAACTACTGAGCCTGTGCTCTAGAGCCTGTGTGCCACAAAATTACTGAAGCTGGAGCACCTAGAGCCTGTGCTCTGCAACAAGAGAAGCCATCGCAATGAGAAGCCCGCACACTGCAATGAAGAGTAGACCCCGCTCGCCACAACTAGAGAAAGCCCACGCACAGCAATGAAGATCCAAGGCAGTCAAATAAATAAACAAACAAACAAAATTAAATCCAAGTAAATAAATAATATAAGTAGCATTTAAAAGTTCAGTAGAATCTTTCTAAAAAGTAAGAGATAGCAATGAAGAAAAAAAAGTGGGTTCCCCCTAAACAGGAAAGAGAAACTTGTAAAAGTTTTCACTTTTAAATTTATATACTACTGTGTCTTTTGTTTGTTTGTTTGTTTGTTTGCGGTACGCAGGCCTCTCACTGTTGTGGCCTCTCCCGTTGCGGAGCACAGGCTCCGGACGCGCAGGCTCAGCGGCCATGGCTCACGGGCCCAGCCGCTCCACGGCATGTGGGATCTTCCCGGACCGGGGCACAAACCCGTGTCCCCTGCATCGGCAGGTGGACTCTCAACCACTGCGCCACCAGGGAAGCCCTACTACTGTGTCTTTTAAACAAATGTTTGCTGTTTTTAAAAACTTAAAAAAAATTTTTTTGGACTGCGCCTTGTGACACGCAGGATCTTAGTTCCCACACCAGGGATCGAACCTGTGCCCCCGCAGTGGAAGCGCGGAGTCCTAACCACTGGACCCGCAGGGAATTCCCAAAACTTTTAAAATGTCTTTTAAAAACATTAAAAAGAATAGGTACGGAAAAAAAATTTTTTTAATTAAAAATAAAAATAAAATATAAAAAAAAGAATAGGCATGGATATTCAGAACATACACAAGGAGGTTAGGAATGTTAAGGATCTGCTTTATAGTAGTAGAGTGACAGATTTTTGTTGTTGTGTTAGCAAAATTTTTTTTTCTTTTTCATAAATTTATTTGATTGATTGATTTTTGGCTGGGTTGGATCTTCATTACAGTGCGCGGGCTTCTCATTGTGGTGGCTTCCCTTGTTGCACAGCACAGGCTCTAGGTGTGTGGTCTCAGTAGTTGGGGTGCGTGGGCTCAGTAGCTGTGCCTTGCGGGCTCTAGAGCGCAGGCTCTGTAGTTGTGGCGCACGGGCTTAGTTGCTCCGCGGCATGTGGGATCTTCCCGGACCAGGGCTCGAACCCGTGTCCCCCGCATTGGCAGGTGGATTCTTAACCACTGTGCCACCAGGGAAGTCCCCAGCAAAATTTCTGACAGGCTGATGAACCTTAGGATAAGTTAGAATTCAAAATAATCCAGCTAAATTTAAATTAACGACTCCATCATTGAAACAGTTAAGAAAGACATGTTTTAGTCAATGTGTGAAAAAAATATCCACATGCATTTTGGCATGTAGTTCTGCTATTACCTGAAATCTGGGGGTTTTTTTTCCTAATAGTTATTTTTCTGATAAAAGTTTTAGAAAGTTCATGTTTATAGAAAAACAAAAAACAGAAAAATGAAGAAAATCAAAATCAACCATAATCCTATCATCTCAAAAACCAGTCATTTCCAACACCCTCCTTTCTGACCTAGCTGCCTGTCCTCCCAGCTCACACTTGGTTACTCCTGACTAAAACAGGAACTTCCGTCCTGACAGCTCTCTACTTTCTCCTTATTTATCAGCCCCTGGTACCCCTTTTCCCCATCCCCAGCTTAAATTCCATCATATATCATGTCAACTCTCAAAAATGTTTTCACCTCCTTTGGCGCCACTGTCCTTCAAAACAGGGTTAAATATTTACTTTATGAGATTAATGACAAGAGTACCAAGCATAGTACCTAGAGTGAGATAAGAAGCACCCCCCCAAGCGGAAAAAAAAGAGAGTTGTTAAATAAAAACAAAAGAGATACCAACTTTCTGTGGCAGTGGCTTTCACCCAAGGATTACATCAGAACCACCCTGGTGGCTTTTTCAACACACATACACACACACACACTTGTACCTACTCACCCAGGAGAGAATCCAATTCTCTCATCATGAGGGATAAGCAGTTTACTCTACAAAATCAGCTAAACTATTCTTATATATACAACCTCTCCCTTTAGGATAGTGGTTTTCAACTGGGGGTGATTTTTCCCTCCAGGGGATATTTAGCAATGACTGGAGGTATTTTGCTTGTCATAGCTAGGGCAGTTGGGGGGCTACTGGCATCTCACGGGCAGAGGCCACGATTACTGCTAAACATCCTACAATGTACAAGACGGTTCCCCACAACAAAGAAGTATCCAGCACACAATGTCAACAGTACCAGGGTTGAGAGACCCCACTTGTTAGCCTCTAATCTACAGAAAAAATGCAGTCACACTTATTTCCATAAGCAGCCTTAGGGGAAAAGATTGGAATATAACTGTCACTAAGAAAACTTTTTCTAGGTAAACGATACTGTCTTTATCAATTGCTTTCATCTCACAATAAGATATGTTGATCTCTTAATAAGCTAACTCGAGGAATGAAATAGCAAAAAATAATATAGGGTTATAGTTAACATAACCAATCTATGAAGTATGTGAATCTTCTTTTGGCGTATCACTTCCAATAGTAATAGTTATTGTTTTACAAAACAGAATACTACTTACAGGACACCCTAATATTTCAATTACCTTTCTAGTCGGAGACTCAAAATCTTCATCAGCTGCTTCAGATTTCTTAGACCTTTTCTTAGATTTTTTGGGAGTCCTAATTCTGGTGAATTTCATTCTGAAAAAAAACCCAAAAAGGTATTCACAAACATTCATATGATTACAACGTGTAAGAATTTCAATTAAATACAGAAAAGAACCAGCTAAGGCTCTAATTTCTCGACCGTTCTGAAACAGAAAACGAGAAAAGACACCCCCCATTAGTTTCAAATTACTGATTCAAAAGTAAGCCAAACTCATTGTTAAACTCTTAGAAAATATAAAGTTTCATTTTATAAATCATAAGCTTTCTAGAAAATTAGCCCCTAAGATTAGCCAGAACCAACATGCAAGTATATGTTGAGTTGGCCAAAAAGTTCATTCGGGTTTCCCGTAGCATCTTATGGAAAAACCTGAGCCAACTTTCTGGCCAAACCTCACAGTATATGGCTCAGCTTACCTAAAAAAGTTCTATGATTTATTTTTAATCTTATGTTTGTTAAATGCACAGAATTCATATTTGGAGGATATTTCTCCAGGAATTAACAACTATGATAAATAAGAGTTTAAAACGCATCTAAAATACATCTAGAATTCTTCTGAAATCATGCCTGACTTTAAATTAAAGATGGAAAATAAGCAACATTTTTGAAACCCTGTTTTCTTTTTCTTATAAATCAGCTGTGTTCTAGCAAAAAAATTCTTCAGTGCTTGACATATTTCCCTTCACATCTAATAATACATGCAGAATATTTAGAACTTGAGAACAAAACAAAACTTTACCTAATAGGACTCTCTGAATCAGAGGATACTGTTATTAATTCCGCCGTATATAAGCTACGCTTCCCTGGTAAGTTCGCTGCTTTTGGAGTGGAAGCTTTTACTGGACTATCGTCTTGTGCGTCTTCAGAATCAGTACCTCTAACGATGACTGTAGCAGGTGTGCTGCTGCTTTGTTTCGGTGTAGAAACATATACCGAGCTGTCTTCAGTCTCAGCTTTAGAGTGTATAACCTTATCCTTAACTGGTATGCCAGTTTTTCTTGGAGACTTATTGCTACACGGAGAGGAAATTTTTGGAGGGTCATCATCGGCTGCACCTTCACAAACAAGGTTTTTGCTGTTAAGTAATGTGCCGTTTTTGAAAACGTCTGTTTTCTTTTGTCTTAAAATCCTTCTAAGCCATTTTTGATTTTGTTTCTCTTTAAAGGAAAAAGTTGATTCTTTCTCTTGACTGTTTCTCTCTCTATTTTCACCTGGAATAGCACCAGTATCTAAGATTTTTTTATTCTTTTTCTTCAGCTTTTTACTTTTCTCCTTAGGAAAACCTCCTTTATCAGCATGTGTCTGTGAATTGCCATTATTTGAAACCATTTGGATATTAGGATTTTCCATGATGTTTTTAGAATTATTGTCTCTTCCTTCCTCATTTAAAGATTTTTCATTGAGCTCTTTCTGCTTATCAGAAGACTTTTTGACTCCATGTTTAAGTGCATCTGATGTTGGCTGCCTAAATGCTTTCATAAACTGCTGTCTTTCTTCTAGAGTGCATCTTGGTTTCACAGCTTCAGAACCTCCAGCTTCCAACACTGTCAATTCTAGTTCTTCCTCATATATAACGACATTAGATCTTCTTTTCTGAATCGTCTGTTCATTCTTAGGATGAGACAGACTATTTTCCATTTCCACCTGCTTTTGTTTCAAGAAAGTTGAGGGTATTTGCCCTGTCTTTTCTTGGGGGATGGGGTGAACTTGTGCAACAACAGTGACTGTCTTAAAGCGGACCTGTTGGGAAATCTCATAGGTTTCTGGGTCAGTCATACAACCACTTTTGGCTGCATCGTCAACAGTTTCAGAAGGAATACAAATAGACACTGTAGAGTCTGGTGCCTGTTCTACTTTACTTTCGTTGTGACTTTTTAAAAATTCCTCATATGAGACAGTTATTGTACTATCATTTAACTGGGCTGTTTTAGTTAGATTATCTCTAGATTCTGCATCATTTGCAGTATTTTCAATTTCGTTAGTTAGGGAAGGCATTATCTGTTTACTATCATTACCATCTCTTTTAAGGAGATTTAGTTCCTCTGCTAAGGGTAAACTATCAGATGGATCTATTATCTCTCTGTGATTCCTTTTCCTCAATTTGCTGAGATCAGTTTTTGAGGGCTCTTGTTTAGGACTTACTTTCTTAGAACTTTCTTTGGAGGTCATAGTGCTTGATTGTTTTTTGGTATCTTGAATACTTTCTGCAAGTACCTCGACATGTTTCTTATAGAGTAAAGCAGAAGTACTACTTTCCACAAAATTGTTACTTAAACTGGAGTCTTCCTTGCTATCATCACTGTTAATTTCAATTGCAGATTCATTTTCAGTTTTAATATGACTTAGTTGATGAGATAAATTAAGTCTCTTTCCTCTCTTCTTATTCTCTGTATTTGAGGACATTTCCAAAGGTGTTTTACAGTCTTTGTCACGGTCAGCAGGCAACGGTGTGGATGACTTTATCTTGTACTTTTTTGCTGTCTGAGTTTTCTCATTTGTGGGTAAAGTCTTTCTAAAATAATCCAGAATATTACTGGATTTGGGTGGAGAGAAAACCCTGTCTCCAGTCTTCCCCATTGGTGATAAATATTTGGGGACTGTTTTCCAAGAAGTCCTGTCATCGACTGTCCCTCGCTTCTTGCTTGCCTATCAATTTAAAAGAAGAAAGAAAGCACTTATTTCAAGCAACATAAATTCTAAACATGGATCTATTATTTTATGTAATGCGATAAAAAAAGGAAGGCTCCCTTAGTTGATAAACATTACATATTAGGAAGAAAAAGAGCTTTAAAGTTAAACCTACATTCAAATCTCAATGTCACATCAAGTTATACAATTATAATTTGTGTACTTTATATATTATGCGTCAATAAAAAGTTTCAAGGCCCCCTATGCTTGTGTACAAATGTGTTAATTACTGTTGGCCTCTGTTTGCTCTATAGCCTTTGAATAGTACCACCCACCCCACAGAATTTGTAATGAACATATTACATACAAACATGTGAAGTCTGATGCATGCTCGGAACTCTATACATATCATTTCCATTCCCTTTATACTGTTTTAGTTAAAAATAAAGAAATTATTCTAACTATTTCCAAGAAACAGGTACACGGTGAACAAGCCTAGGATCCCAAAATTTACTAATTAAGTAAAAATTATAGTGGACATTTACTACAAATAAAACAAATAAGACTTTTCAGTGTTTTAGTGTGCTATTAAGAGTTACCGCCTGCCTCTTATACTATTTAGTACCCTTAAAAAAAAGGCTCCATCAACTTTATTTTTAACTCCCTCAGTTCATTTGTTAGAAAAAACTTGCCAGAACAACAAGAAAACCTTTTCTTTTGAAGATAAGTAGCAAAGGAATTATACGTCTAGAAAATTAAAATGGATTATAAGGCTATCATGATTAAAAGCATAGCACTGATGCATGAATAGGCAGGCAACTTAATAGAACCGATTAGAAAACCAGAAAGAGACATAAGTGTGTATTTAAGAATTTGGTATATGGTAATAGTAGCACTCAAGTTAGTGGGCAAAGAAGTAGTTAATAAATAGTACTGGGACAAATTTTAACCCTCTGGATAAATATGAGACAAAATAAATTACAGACAGATTAAAATTTTACATCTTAAAATGAAATGATAAATGTACTAGAAGAAAATGTTAATGAGTTGTTAGTATTATTATCGTGAGCTCGTGTCAGAGGCACAATAGCCAAAACAAACGAACAAACAAACAAACAGATGTCTCTACAGATTAGAATTATTGGTTATTTCCCCATTATCTTCATGGCATCTATTCTTTGATTTTAGTCACTTTTAGGCTGAATCCTTTGGAGAGAGGCTGAAAAGGTAGTAGGTATGGAAAAGAGCACTGATAAGAATAAAGTCTGGCCTTCAGGCCCGGCTCTACCACTGATGTACTAAGGGATCTTGTGCATTTAAATATTATCTTCCAGATAATGTATTTGCCATATTCTGAGTTCTACAGGTTTTTACATTTGGATTAAAAACACATAGCAAGCAAGCTGCAAAATAGTTCACATTATATGATCCCTTTTAAAAATGACATATAAATATTTAAGGATAGGAAAAAGTCTGGACAGGTGAACTTGTAACTATTAAAAGAGGGTTCCCCCTGGGGACCTCCCTGGTGGCACAGTGCTTAAGAATCCACCTGCTAATGCAGGGGACACGGGTTCAATCTCTGGTACGGGAAGATCCCACATGCCATGGAGCAACTAAGCCCATGCGCCACAACTACTGAGCCTGTGCTCTAGAGCCTGTGTGCCACAAAATTACTGAAGCTGGAGCACCTAGAGCCTGTGCTCTGCAACAAGAGAAGCCATCGCAATGAGAAGCCCGCACACTGCAATGAAGAGTAGACCCCGCTCGCCACAACTAGAGAAAGCCCACGCACAGCAATGAAGATCCAAGGCAGTCAAATAAATAAACAAACAAACAAAATTAAATCCAAGTAAATAAATAATATAAGTAGCATTTAAAAGTTCAGTAGAATCTTTCTAAAAAGTAAGAGATAGCAATGAAGAAAAAAAAGTGGGTTCCCCCTAAACAGGAAAGAGAAACTTGTAAAAGTTTTCACTTTTAAATTTATATACTACTGTGTCTTTTGTTTGTTTGTTTGTTTGTTTGCGGTACGCAGGCCTCTCACTGTTGTGGCCTCTCCCGTTGCGGAGCACAGGCTCCGGACGCGCAGGCTCAGCGGCCATGGCTCACGGGCCCAGCCGCTCCACGGCATGTGGGATCTTCCCGGACCGGGGCACAAACCCGTGTCCCCTGCATCGGCAGGTGGACTCTCAACCACTGCGCCACCAGGGAAGCCCTACTACTGTGTCTTTTAAACAAATGTTTGCTGTTTTTAAAAACTTAAAAAAAAATTTTTTGGACTGCGCCTTGTGACACGCAGGATCTTAGTTCCCACACCAGGGATCGAACCTGTGCCCCCGCAGTGGAAGCGCGGAGTCCTAACCACTGGACCCGCAGGGAATTCCCAAAACTTTTAAAATGTCTTTTAAAAACATTAAAAAGAATAGGTACGGAAAAAAAATTTTTTTAATTAAAAATAAAAATAAAATATAAAAAAAAGAATAGGCATGGATATTCAGAACATACACAAGGAGGTTAGGAATGTTAAGGATCTGCTTTATAGTAGTAGAGTGACAGATTTTTGTTGTTGTGTTAGCAAAATTTTTTTTTCTTTTTCATAAATTTATTTGATTGATTGATTTTTGGCTGGGTTGGATCTTCATTACAGTGCACGGGCTTCTCATTGTGGTGGCTTCCCTTGTTGCACAGCACAGGCTCTAGGTGTGTGGTCTCAGTAGTTGGGGTGCGTGGGCTCAGTAGCTGTGCCTTGCGGGCTCTAGAGCGCAGGCTCTGTAGTTGTGGCGCACGGGCTTAGTTGCTCCGCGGCATGTGGGATCTTCCCGGACCAGGGCTCGAACCCGTGTCCCCCGCATTGGCAGGTGGATTCTTAACCACTGTGCCACCAGGGAAGTCCCCAGCAAAATTTCTGACAGGCTGATGAACCTTAGGATAAGTTAGAATTCAAAATAATCCAGCTAAATTTAAATTAACGGCTCCATCATTGAAACAGTTAAGAAAGACATGTTTTAGTCAATGTGTGAAAAAAATATCCACATGCATTTTGGCATGTAGTTCTGCTATTACCTGAAATCTGGGGGTTTTTTTTCCTAATAGTTATTTTTCTGATAAAAGTTTTAGAAAGTTCATGTTTATAGAAAAACAAAAAACAGAAAAATGAAGAAAATCAAAATCAACCATAATCCTATCATCTCAAAAACCAGTCATTTCCAACACCCTCCTTTCTGACCTAGCTGCCTGTCCTCCCAGCTCACACTTGGTTACTCCTGACTAAAACAGGAACTTCCGTCCTGACAGCTCTCTACTTTCTCCTTATTTATCAGCCCCTGGTACCCCTTTTCCCCATCCCCAGCTTAAATTCCATCATATATCATGTCAACTCTCAAAAATGTTTTCACCTCCTTTGGCGCCACTGTCCTTCAAAACAGGGTTAAATATTTACTTTATGAGATTAATGACAAGAGTACCAAGCATAGTACCTAGAGTGAGATAAGAAGCACCCCCCCAAGCGGAAAAAAAAGAGAGTTGTTAAATAAAAACAAAAGAGATACCAACTTTCTGTGGCAGTGGCTTTCACCCAAGGATTACATCAGAACCACCCTGGTGGCTTTTTCAACACACATACACACACACACACTTGTACCTACTCACCCAGGAGAGAATCCAATTCTCTCATCATGAGGGATAAGCAGTTTACTCTACAAAATCAGCTAAACTATTCTTATATATACAACCTCTCCCTTTAGGATAGTGGTTTTCAACTGGGGGTGATTTTTCCCTCCAGGGGATATTTAGCAATGACTGGAGGTATTTTGCTTGTCATAGCTAGGGCAGTTGGGGGGCTACTGGCATCTCACGGGCAGAGGCCACGATTACTGCTAAACATCCTACAATGTACAAGACGGTTCCCCACAACAAAGAAGTATCCAGCACACAATGTCAACAGTACCAGGGTTGAGAGACCCCACTTGTTAGCCTCTAATCTACAGAAAAAATGCAGTCACACTTATTTCCATAAGCAGCCTTAGGGGAAAAGATTGGAATATAACTGTCACTAAGAAAACTTTTTCTAGGTAAACGATACTGTCTTTATCAATTGCTTTCATCTCACAATAAGATATGTTGATCTCTTAATAAGCTAACTCGAGGAATGAAATAGCAAAAAATAATATAGGGTTATAGTTAACATAACCAATCTATGAAGTATGTGAATCTTCTTTTGGCGTATCACTTCCAATAGTAATAGTTATTGTTTTACAAAACAGAATACTACTTACAGGACAC
Organism: Mesoplodon densirostris; assembly: GCF_025265405.1. Taxonomy (NCBI): domain Eukaryota; kingdom Metazoa; phylum Chordata; class Mammalia; order Artiodactyla; family Ziphiidae; genus Mesoplodon; species Mesoplodon densirostris. The sequence continues at coordinate 52,684,476 of NC_082678.1, read as the reverse complement.
CCTAATATTTCAATTACCTTTCTAGTCGGAGACTCAAAATCTTCATCAGCTGCTTCAGATTTCTTAGACCTTTTCTTAGATTTTTTGGGAGTCCTAATTCTGGTGAATTTCATTCTGAAAAAAAACCCAAAAAGGTATTCACAAACATTCATATGATTACAACGTGTAAGAATTTCAATTAAATACAGAAAAGAACCAGCTAAGGCTCTAATTTCTCGACCGTTCTGAAACAGAAAACGAGAAAAGACACCCCCCATTAGTTTCAAATTACTGATTCAAAAGTAAGCCAAACTCATTGTTAAACTCTTAGAAAATATAAAGTTTCATTTTATAAATCATAAGCTTTCTAGAAAATTAGCCCCTAAGATTAGCCAGAACCAACATGCAAGTATATGTTGAGTTGGCCAAAAAGTTCATTCGGGTTTCCCGTAGCATCTTATGGAAAAACCTGAGCCAACTTTCTGGCCAAACCTCACAGTATATGGCTCAGCTTACCTAAAAAAGTTCTATGATTTATTTTTAATCTTATGTTTGTTAAATGCACAGAATTCATATTTGGAGGATATTTCTCCAGGAATTAACAACTATGATAAATAAGAGTTTAAAACGCATCTAAAATACATCTAGAATTCTTCTGAAATCATGCCTGACTTTAAATTAAAGATGGAAAATAAGCAACATTTTTGAAACCCTGTTTTCTTTTTCTTATAAATCAGCTGTGTTCTAGCAAAAAAATTCTTCAGTGCTTGACATATTTCCCTTCACATCTAATAATACATGCAGAATATTTAGAACTTGAGAACAAAACAAAACTTTACCTAATAGGACTCTCTGAATCAGAGGATACTGTTATTAATTCCGCCGTATATAAGCTACGCTTCCCTGGTAAGTTCGCTGCTTTTGGAGTGGAAGCTTTTACTGGACTATCGTCTTGTGCGTCTTCAGAATCAGTACCTCTAACGATGACTGTAGCAGGTGTGCTGCTGCTTTGTTTAGGTGTAGAAACATATACCGAGCTGTCTTCAGTCTCAGCTTTAGAGTGTATAACCTTATCCTTAACTGGTATGCCAGTTTTTCTTGGAGACTTATTGCTACACGGAGAGGAAATTTTTGGAGGGTCATCATCGGCTGCACCTTCACAAACAAGGTTTTTGCTGTTAAGTAATGTGCCGTTTTTGAAAACGTCTGTTTTCTTTTGTCTTAAAATCCTTCTAAGCCATTTTTGATTTTGTTTCTCTTTAAAGGAAAAAGTTGATTCTTTCTCTTGACTGTTTCTCTCTCTATTTTCACCTGGAATAGCACCAGTATCTAAGATTTTTTTATTCTTTTTCTTCAGCTTTTTACTTTTCTCCTTAGGAAAACCTCCTTTATCAGCATGTGTCTGTGAATTGCCATTATTTGAAACCATTTGGATATTAGGATTTTCCATGATGTTTTTAGAATTATTGTCTCTTCCTTCCTCATTTAAAGATTTTTCATTGAGCTCTTTCTGCTTATCAGAAGACTTTTTGACTCCATGTTTAAGTGCATCTGATGTTGGCTGCCTAAATGCTTTCATAAACTGCTGTCTTTCTTCTAGAGTGCATCTTGGTTTCACAGCTTCAGAACCTCCAGCTTCCAACACTGTCAATTCTAGTTCTTCCTCATATATAACGACATTAGATCTTCTTTTCTGAATCGTCTGTTCATTCTTAGGATGAGACAGACTATTTTCCATTTCCACCTGCTTTTGTTTCAAGAAAGTTGAGGGTATTTGCCCTGTCTTTTCTTGGGGGATGGGGTGAACTTGTGCAACAACAGTGACTGTCTTAAAGCGGACCTGTTGGGAAATCTCATAGGTTTCTGGGTCAGTCATACAACCACTTTTGGCTGCATCGTCAACAGTTTCAGAAGGAATACAAATAGACACTGTAGAGTCTGGTGCCTGTTCTACTTTACTTCCGTTGTGACTTTTTAAAAATTCCTCATATGAGACAGTTATTGTACTATCATTTAACTGGGCTGTTTTAGTTAGATTATCTCTAGATTCTGCATCATTTGCAGTATTTTCAATTTCGTTAGTTAGGGAAGGCATTATCTGTTTACTATCATTACCATCTCTTTTAAGGAGATTTAGTTCCTCTGCTAAGGGTAAACTTCCAGATAGATCTATTATCTCTCTGTGCTTCCTTTTCCTCAATTTGCTGCGATCAGTTTTTGAGGGCTCTTGTTTAGGACTTACTTTCTTAGAACTTTCTTTGGAGGTCATAGTGCTTGATTGTTTTTTGGTATCTTGAATACTTTCTGCAAGTACCTCGACATGTTTCTTATAGAGTAAAGCAGAAGTACTACTTTCCACAAAATTGTTACTTAAACTGGAGTCTTCCCTGCTATCATCACTGTTAATTTCAATTGCAGATTCATTTTCAGTTTTAATATGACTTAGTTGATGAGATAAATTAAGTCTCTTTCCTCTCTTCTTATTCTCTGTATTTGAGGACATTTCCAAAGGTGTTTTACAGTCTTTGTCACGGTCAGCAGGCAACGGTGTGGATGACTTTATCTTGTACTTTTTTGCTGTCTGAGTTTTCTCATTTGTGGGTAAAGTCTTTCTAAAATAATCCAGAATATTACTGGATTTGGGTGGAGAGAAAACCCTGTCTCCAGTCTTCCCCATTGGTGATAAATATTTGGGGACTGTTTTCCAAGAAGTCCTGTCATCGACTGTCCCTCGCTTCTTGCTTGCCTATCAATTTAAAAGAAGAAAGAAAGCACTTATTTCAAGCAACATAAATTCTAAACATGGATCTATTATTTTATGTAATGCGATAAAAAAAAGGAAGGCTCCCTTAGTTGATAAACATTACATATTAGGAAGAAAAAGAGCTTTAAAGTTAAACCTACATTCAAATCTCAATGTCACATCAAGTTATACAATTATAATTTGTGTACTTTATATATTATGCGTCAATAAAAAGTTTCAAGGCCCCCTATGCTTGTGTACAAATGTGTTAATTACTGTTGGCCTCTGTTTGCTCTATAACCTTTGAATAGTACCACCCACCCCACAGAATTTGTAATGAACATATTACATACAAACATGTAAAGTCTGATGCATGCTCGGAACTCTATACATATCATTTCCATTACCTTTATACTGTTTTAGTTAAAAATAAAGAAATTATTCTAACTATTTCCAAGAAACAGGTACACGGTGAACAAGCCTAGGATCCCAAAATTTACTAATTAAGTAAAAATTATAGTGGACATTTACTACAAATAAAACAAATAAGACTTTTCAGTGTTTTAGTGTGCTATTAAGAGTTACCGCCTGCCTCTTATACTATTCAGTACCCTTAAAAAAAAGCTCCATCAACTTTATTTTTAACTCCCTCAGTTCATTTGTTAGAAAAAACTTGCCAGAACAACAAGAAAACCTTTTCTTTTGAAGATAAGTAGCAAAGGAATTATACGTCTAGAAAATTAAAATGGATTATAAGGCTATCATGATTAAAAGCATAGCACTGATGCATGAATAGGCAGGCAACTTAATAGAACCGATTAGAAAACCAGAAAGAGACATAAGTGTGTATTTAAAAATTTGGTATATGGTAATAGTAGCACTCAAGTTAGTGGGCAAAGAAGTAGTTAATAAATAGTACTGGGACAAATTTTAACCCTCTGGATAAATATGAGACAAAATAAATTACAGACAGATTAAAATTTTACATCTTAAAATGAAACGATAAATGTACTAGAAGAAAATGTTAATGAGTTGTTAGTATTATTATCGTGAGCTCGTATCAGAGGCACAATACCATAGGCTGTGGAGTCAAGCAGATCTAAGTTCAAGTGCTGGCTCTGACATCTACTAGTGTGGGACCTTGAGCAAATTACTGTTAATTTTCTAACTTATTTTTCTAACCTAACTTACTTTTAATTACTTCTTAACCTTCTCTCATCTGTAGAATACAGATAATAACACCTCATCACAGGGCTGATATTAGGTAAAATAATGTGTATAAGGTCCTTACCCTTAAAATACTAAACAGTAAGTATCATTACTGTGAAATAGCCCTCTAAGCAGGGCACCAAAAGCAGAAAGTGTAATGAAAAGACTGGAAAACTGAGCAAACAAAAAGCAAGAACGGTGTAATTCAAGTATCAAAAGTCCTTCTTCACACCTGAGACAAGCAGAGCAACTGCCTTTTCAGCAAAGAAGTATCAGCATAACATCTATTAGCAAGCAGACAAAAGTACTCAATTCTAAAAAGTAAGAAAGAGTCCCAGCGAAATAAGTGAATATACATCTTGGCTCACTTCGAAGACATCTGTTTGCATACTTCAGTTAGGATGCGAGCTTGAAATGAAAAGGTGTAAAAATATAGCAACCGTCTACTTTTAGACGCTACTCCACTACTTCACGGCATTAGAATCTCTTAACAACAACTGCTTAGTACATTTCACTGAAACTTGATGAACACTGGAGAATAACAGCATGCCAAGCTGGGACTTCTAACTGCAGTATCTTAAGCCCTAGAACAATGAGATAGTGATTTTTAAATGACGTACCTTTTTTGATTCCTGTAGTGACAATCTAAGCGGTATTCCCAGAGCAGGTGATTCGGTGGACAGGTAGAACTTAAAGATTCTTTTCAACGCTAAAGTTCTATGATTCCTTATCATGAACCCCTGACTTGACCCTGGGATGCTCCATAACATTTCACAAGACTAAAACATCAAGTTCCAGAAACATTTCAGGATCTGGGAACTAGTCCTTTACTAGGCATCTTAAGGTCCCCGCAAACATCTCACAATCCCAATGTTTCTAGGAACCTATCACGTCTTTAAGCAACGACACACCCCAGCCACTGTTCCACACAATGTCAGACTCTGGGGCCTCACCAGATCCCTCCTTTCCCCTCACAGATCCTAAGTCGGGATCACCTTTCACCCACACCCAACATTCGGAGATATTCAAACTCACCTCATTCCCGTAGTCTTTCACCGGAGGGGGAGCAGCTGCCGCCGCCATGGCCAAGACCCCCACCATGCTCCCTGCTTCCCGGAATCCCGGTTCCTAGGACCTTCCGCGGCCCGGCCCGGCCTGTCGGGAGGCCATGGAGGCGGCCGGCTCCAGCAGGAGCGAGGGGCTGGGCCGCGGGGTCCGCCTCTGACTCCCCCGCGCCCACTGCCCGGGGTGGTCGCAGAGGCTGGGCCCAGCTCAGCCAAGAAGAACGCGGGAAGAGGCGGTGAGAAAGCGCGGGCAGCGAAGACCCTCGGACTCGGTCGGTGAGCGCGGGGTGCCCCTGAGGCCGGCGCTCCAGTTCTGAGTGATCGGGACTGGGGCTCCCGTGGGGAAAGCAGGCCGAACACAGAACCTACCCGCGGGCTTCGGAGGGAGTTCTAGTCAATTGTGATTCCGCGCCGTCCAGAGTGCAGGGGGCGGAGCTTAGATTGCTTCCGGAGGCTGCGCGGACAGTGAGCCGAGAGGGCCAAAATGCTTCTTCGGCAAGCCTGCGGGAAGGCGGGATTGTTTCACCGTGAATCTAAAAGCAGCGGGGACTTCGGAGATTCAAACTTCTAAAGCCCAGTTTCACTGATGAGGATATGATTTGACTAAGTCCGTTGGTGGCAGAATTCAAACCCCATACTTCTGACGCCCCAGACTAGCCCCTATTTAAAAGTGGAAATTCGAAGAATACAGAAAAGGGAATAACAATTGATTACACGCCCACACGGAATAAAATGTTATTTTGCCAAGCGTCCTACCTAGAGATACGCCCACTTGGGGTCCGAGATTTCGACTTTTTACCCCTAATTGAGCTCAGGAGGCATTTCTTCCCGTGGATTTCGTCCTCGCGAGCAGCTAGGAGCCCAAGGTCGTCGCCTCAGCTGGCTGGCGTGTGTTCGAGTTGTTGCTGGGTACCAGTAGTTTGCTAGTTTGTAGTGACGATAATCTCATACATCATTTGCATTGTTTTCATGGATATGTTTAGCTTTACTTTTTTTTTACATTGCACTTGCAATATAGAGAGTGTGCTTATTTTGTCTGAGTGCTAGTTTTAACTACACGGTATGGAAGAGCTGAAACAAGTCATGTAAATACACCTGTCAAATAGTAACGGGAAGCCACCTCGTTCGGTCGGGTTATGCAAACTGATACTAACTGTTGACGTAATAAAGATAGATCTTTATGGTATTTGCTATTGTCTGGACAACATAAAGGGTACAAGTTTCTCCAATGAAATTAGTGGTAATTACTTTCTCCTTGAAAATTATTAACCCCGGATAAGGTTTTTCAGGAAGGGAGACTGCACTTCTAAATATAAACTGTTTTGTTGTTTTGGTTTCGTTTGTATATAACTCACGTAGTGTAAGAACGCTGCGCAAGGAGAATGACGGCGAAGAGGAGGAGAAATCAATTAGAAAATTACAGAAAAAACTGAAAGTCTGTTTGACTTTCACCCCCTAACTCGGTCTCTTCCTCTTAGCCCCAAAGCCAGCCAGTATTACCTATTTGGTGGATAGCATTGCAGCCTTTCTTAATACTTTTACATACATATACGTATCCGTAGAAAAATCTTTAGTTTTGTTTTTCTTTACATAAAAGGTAACAATGTAAATATCACTCAGCAATTTGTTTCTTTCATCATTGTCTTCAAGAGCTATGCAGGTCGATCTGATTCGTTCCCTTTCATTCCTGAGCATTCCACCCGATTATGCACAACATTTTATTTATCCATTTCCTTAGTGATGATCATTTAAATTGTCTTCAATTTTCTGTTAGTCAAACAATGAGTCAGCGAACGTTCTTGTCTCCTTGAACACAAATGGTGCTTTTCCAGGATACACACCTAAACGTGGAATTGCTGGGTTGTAGGGTATGTCTCTAGCGCTTTTTATTCTTCTAAAAAGCTAAGCATTTAAAATGTGGTGGCGCAGTGGTTGAGAATCTGCCTGCCAATACAAGGGACACGGGTTCGACCCCTGGTCTTCTAGCACTATAAATATCTGCTTATCTTTAAATATTTCAATATCTTTACACAGCTATTTTTAAAAATAAATTTATTTATTTTATTTATTTAGTTTGGGCTGTGTTGGGTCTTCCTCGCTGCGCACCGGCTTCCTCTAATTGCGGGGAGCGGGGGCTACTCTTAGTTGCGGTGCGTGGGCTTCTCATTCTCGTGGCTTCTCTTATTGTGGAGCACTGGCTCTAGGCACGTGGGCTTCAGTAGTTGCAGCACGCGGGCTCAGTAGTTGTGGCTCCTGGGCTCTAGAGCACAGGCTCAGTAGTTGTGGTTCACGGGCTTAGTTGCTCCGCGGCATGTGGGATCTACCCGGACCAGGGCTTGAACCCGTGTCCCCTGCACTGGCAGGCGGATTCTCAACCACTGCTCCACCAGGGAAGCCCTAAACAGCTATTTCTTGATCTAACAATTTTAAACAGTATTCATTAAAGTCCTGTTATGGTGGTTCATTCTCTTGTAACACCACCCTCCATACTTTCCCTCCTCCCACATTCCCAATATAGTTATATTATAAAGACTTGTACACTTGTACACAAATGTTGATAGCAGCTTTATTTGTAATAGTAAAAAACTTGGAACAACCTATCAACAGGTACATTAACAAACACATCCATACCATGGAATACTACTCAGCAATAAAAAGAAATGAACTATCAATACATGAAACAACATGGATGAAAAAAGAGTACATATTGCATGATTCCGTTTATTTAAAATTTGAGAAAAATGAAAATTAATCTCTAATTACAGAAAGCAGATCATCATTGCCTGTGTTCAGGGGTTGAAGGAGGGATAGATTACAAAGGAATAGGTTACATGGAAACTTTGGGGAGTGATGGAAATGTTCATTATCTTGGTTATGGTGATGGTTCCACAGGTATCTACTGATGAATAAGTTCATCACGTCATATACTCTAAATATATGCAGTTTATTGCAAATCAGTTATACTCAATAAAGCTGTTTAAAAAATGGTTCAAGCTGATTGAAGGTTTTTAGCATAGGTGGGACTCACTCGTGGGTTCTACTGTAGGATCATCAGGAGATTTTCATTGGGGAACTTCCTAATGTTTATAGGTGGAGGTCTTTTCTCTGGACCACTTGGTTTCTCCTCCAATCTATTTAGGGGCAGAGGTGTTTATATCTCATGCAGTTTTGTGGAAGCAATAGGGAGGCGTCACCTAAATGCATGGAATAGGGCAAGGGACCTAAAATATCTAACTCTAATATTAACTGACGTCTCCCCTTTTCAGTCCCATGCCTCATTCTCATGTGCTGTGTTATTCATCCTTCCATCCATTCCATAAATACAAATGAATGCCTGACATGTGCCAGCTATGAACAAAACAGACAAAAATGCCTATCCTTTTAGAATTTATATTCTGGTTGGAAGAGACATGTAATAAAAATGATCCATAAGTAAAGTATATGGTAAGACAGGGCTAAATGCTGAGGAGAAAATAATGCAGGAAGTAGGAGAAGGAATGTCAGAATAGGGGTTGTGATTTTTTTTAAGTGACTAAAATTTTTAAAAGGATATATACCATGAGTTTCTCAGGAGCCTTTGGGGAGAGTTAGCCCAATTCTGAATGGTTCATCCTCTTCAGTTTAGATCGTAACTTCCTGCAGTTTTCTTGGGCAATTACTACTACTCCACTTTCCATCTTCCAAAAATTTATGGAACTCTCTAGTGCTCTTTTGTGTTCTCTACTGTTCCATTTGTCCCTAATCCATTTGTTTTTCCTAATCCAGTTTTAAATCCCTTAATTGTTATTTTGATGGGGTTTTGGAAGGGAAAGGAGAAAAGCCTTAAGACTCAGTTTAGGGTTTACCTTGTTCAAGAAACTTTTCCTGATACCTCCTTCCTTCCACTTTACCTTAGGCTAGATTAGGTGGCTGTCTCTGTGCTTCTACTCATTGCACTCAATATATTAGAATATAAATTCCTGCTTATGTGTGAGTGATCCCCCTACTGGACTATGAAGGCAAGTCCTAGGTCTCATTCCTGATTTGATTCCCAGCACCTAAGCACAGAGCCAGACACATACCTTGTACTCTTTAAATATTTTGTAAGTAAATGTGTGCTTCTACCTGGCCATACTATTCAGCCTTTGCATGAGTCCTGTGAGGAAGACATTTACATTATTGTCGATTTAGAGAAATGTAGCTCACACGTTTCCAAAGTTACAATGTTTAGCCAAGTCTCCAAACTTAAACTTCAGTGCTTTTTTTAAAAATTAATTAATTTATTTATTTATTTTTGGCTGCGTTGGGTCTTTGTTGCTGCGTTCAGGCTTTCTTTAGTTGTGGTGAGTTGGGGCTACTCTTCGTTGCGGTGCGCAGGCTTCTCATTACGGTGGCTTCTCTTGCTGTGGAGCATGGGCTCTAGGTGCGCAGGCTTCAGTAGTTGTGGCACGTGGGCTCAGTAGTTGTGGTTCACGGGCTCTAGAGTGCAGGCTCAGGAGTTGTGGCGCACGGGCTTAGTTGCTCCGCAGCATGTGGGATCTTCCCGGACCAGGGCTCAAACCCGTGTCCCCTGCATTGGCAGGCGGATTCCCAACCACTGTACCACCAGGGAAGCCCGTCAATTATATTCTTATTGTAAATAAATCAATTATCAAGTCCTTTGTTTCTTGTAGCATGAGGAGTCTGTGCCTCTGAATCTGCTCACCTCTGGGTACTCTTGAAAAGTCAGTGCTAGACTAATGTGGTGACACAGAGATTAAAAACTCTGTAAAGCCCTGTCTGATGGCCTGCTGGCTTCTGTCATCACCACCTCTAGATCAATCTTCCTCTCTATTATTGACCAGAGCATGTATTTTTCGGAAACTTGTGCTCTAAAGTTAAAAAAAATAAAAAAATTTCGAGCCTGGGGGTGCAGTTTTACAGATTTTCTTCAGTTTTCTTCATGTTATTTTTGTGGGTAGTGTGGATATATTAGATACACATTTCCTGCCTCCCATCAGTTAGTAGGTCAAGGAAATAAAGTTGAATGAGAATAAGATTGGTAGCTTGTCTTTATGGAAGTTTTCCTTTCAATTTTTTTTTTTTAATTTCACTTAGTAAAGCTTTCTGGAGTGGGAGCCAATTCTGTTCAATTAGGTTTAGAGAGCACACAGAACATACCATGTTCAAGAACAATTAATAAATCCTGTTTTTTACTGACTCAATGTGTGTCCAAACTCTCCTGTTCCCTTGAACCATTTGCCTATCTTTCCCCCTGCTTTCACTGTCAAAACCCCATACAAGGGCTTCCCTGGTGGCACAGTGATTAAGAATCTGCCTGCCAATGCAGGGGACACGGGTTCGAGCCCTGGTCTGGGAAGATCCCACATGTCGCGGAGCAACTAAGCCCGTGCGCCACAACTACTGAGCCTGCGCTCTAGAGCCTGCAAGCCACAACTACTGAGCCCACGTGCCACAACTACTGAAGCCCGGGTGCCTAGAGCCCGTGCTCCGCAACAAGAGAAGCCACCGCAATTAGAAGCCCATGCGCCGCAACGAAGAGTATTCCCCACTCACTGCAACTAGAGAAAGCTGGCACGCAGCGACGAACTCAACACAGCCAAAAATAAATAAATTAAAAAAAAAAAAAAAACCAAAACTCCATAAAAGCCAACATCCTAATTCGTCTCCATCATATCATAACTAGACTAACGCCATTTAGTTTTGCCTATTTACTCCCCTCTAGTTATCTCATGCATATTCATTTCACTGAACAAATATTTATTGAGAATTTACAGTATGCCAGCCCCTGCCTTACCTTAAGACAAACCCAAGTCCCACCTCTCTATCATTTATCTTCCTAAAACATTGTTTTGCAAATGTCATGGCACATGCAAAAACCTTTAATGTCTATTCATTAAAGCCAAAGCTTCTTAACCTGAACTCCAGGGCCCTTACTTTTCTCTTAACTTCATCTCCCAATATATTATTCAGTCCTTCCTCTCCAGTCAAAGTGGTTTGATCCTCCTTCCTTATACAATCCATTTATATTCCTGTCTGCAAGTCCTTATACCCTTTCCTTAGTTTTATCTTACCTGGGATGCCTTTACTTACTCCTTTTTGTTTAGTTAATGCCTTGATTCATTCCACAGGTATTTGTTGAGAATCTACTGAGTGCCTTGCTACTTCAGGACAAAGATAATCTCCCATTTTCTCCAGAAGGGCCTTCATTTTCTAAACTTCTCTAATTTCAAGTGTCATTTACTTAGCACCAAACAATGTGGTAGAAGGAGCTTTAGTCTGGCCCAGGAAAACTGGAATCTAGCCTCTAGCACAGATTCATTGTGCAACCTTGAGACAATCACTGTTCTGTTTTTGTTACCTGGGGAGGCAACTGTACCATCCTTGGCCAGGGGTCAGCAAACTATGGCCAGAGGGGAGAAACGGGGAGGGATAAACTGGGAGATTGGGATTGACATATACACACTACGATATATAAAACAGATAACTAGTAAGGACCTACTGGATAGCACAGGGAACTCTACTCAATACACTGTAATGGACTATATGGAAAAGAATCTAAAAAAGAGTGGATATAGGTATATGTATAACTGATTCACTTTGCTGTACACCTGAAACTAACACAACATTGTAAATCAACTATATTTCAGTAAAAACTAAAAAAACAAATAACAAAAAACTATGGCCAGGGCCACATCTGACCCACCACCTGTATGGCCCCTGAACGAAGAATGGTTTTCACCTTTTTAAGTAGTTGAAAAAAGATACAAAGAATATTTTGTGACGTGTGACAATTATGTGACATTCAAATTTGTGTCCATAAGTTTTATTAGCAGACGGTCACGCCCATTTACTCACTATATTGCAACAGAGGCCTTATGGCCCGCCGAGCACCACATTTTCAATTACCTGGCCCACACGGGAAAGTTTGATAACATCCGCCTTGCAGTTCTACCAGGGTTGAGGTACCTACCGCTGGCCCACGCTTAGGCCTCTGTCTTGGCTCCCTTATTAGACTACGTGTTTCTGGGTGATGCGGCCTTTGTCTGATTCCTGTGAGCGTGGTGCCTGATTCACAGTAACCTCCTAAAACACTAGCCACTGCAGGGATGCTCGTTTACTAGGGAGGTAGGACAATGATGATTCAAGACCCATCCGGGTTAAAATCCCAACGGCTTGAAATCCCGACGGCTTGAGAAAGTTGATTCTCCTCTCTGTCCCCCAGTTTTCTCCTCTGTGGGATAGAGGTGCAAGGAGGCCCGGTAGTGAGGCCAGAATAAGGTGCGGGAAGCGCTTCGTGAGGTGTAGTCATTAATCTTTCCCTGGCTCCATGCGTGCCCCGAGGAAGCATCACTGGCAGGTGCTGCTTGGGAGCTGAGCTGAGACCAGCTGGGCCTGCAACGCGGGAGGCGCTGGACCCGGACGCTTGTCGAGCGCTGCTGTCAATCAAGGCCGCCGTGGGGCGGGGCGGGGCGGCGCTTCCGCCTGCGCGTGGCCGCTCGGGGCCGCTCGGCGGCACCCGGGACAGTCGGGAACCGCGCCCGCAGCCGCCGGCCGCGCGGCCGGACGAGGGGACGATGGAGCTTGAGCCCGAGCTGCTGCTGCAGGAGGCCCGCGAGAGCGTGGAAGCGGCGCAGAGCTACCGGCGGGAGCTAGGCCAGAGGCTGCAGGGGCTGCGGGAGGCGCGGAGGCAGGTCGGAGGGCCGCGCCCGCAGGGGCGCTGTGGGCCCCGGGGAGGGCGCGGGTGCCCGAAGATGGGCGAGGGCACGGAGGGCTGCGAGGGGCGGGAGTGTCCGGAAACTCTGAAGGGAGGAGGGAAGCGTCTCTGAGGGTTCGGGAGACCTGGCAGGGTCTGGGAATGGAGAGGTGGGTTCTGCGGGGCGGTGGGAGGTGGGGGAGGGGGACGGGGGTCTTAAGAGGAAGGGGCAAATTTGGGGGATCGAGGGAGAGTGTGAGGGGCGTTCCCTAAGCTGTGTGGGGCGGTGTCGGGGATGCGATGCGGTCCGAGGTTGGGGGGAGTGAGGGACCAGAGCAAAAACCGAGGGCGTCACAGAGGGTCGTGAAGATTGAGAGAGTTGGGGGAGGTGGAGATTCTTTGGAAAACCTACCTTGTGGATGGAGAGCGATTTTAGAGAGCGTGAGGAAAATGTGTAGCAGTGACTTGGGGAGAGCTCAAAGTGGAGGCGGAATGGACAGTGGAAGGGATGGACTAAGGAGAGACAGGAGTGCAGGAGTAGTAACGTTAACACTAAATGAATGGAATTGGTGTCCAAGTAGTACTTAGAATCTCATATGATCTTGAAAGCATTAAAAAATCACGTAGCGGGATCCCATTCTAGAGTTTGGATTTTAAGGTGAAGCTATGTTGGAAGGGCAAAAGGAGAAAAATGAAGCCCCTAGGGGATGGGATACAAAAGTGTAGGGAAATGGAAAAACAGATTTAAAGAGAGAAGTGTTGAAAGGAGAAGCTAAATATACTTTCAAGTCACGGCAGTTTTCTGCTCCATGGGGACCTGGTTATCAAAGATAAAGGAACGCCACATGGTTTCTCTACACCCTGGAACATATACCGAAAAAGATAGAACCCACTGCCAATGTGCAGGAGGACAGATAATCCTCAAGCTACTATTAATTCAGGTGCTTAGTTAGTGCTTTTTGAGTCTGGGATTCCGTCTGAGTGGAATCACTTGAGTGAGTGGGATTTTTCAACATCACATTTGTTATTAATATATATTGTCATCCTAGTAACTCCCATGCTGCATAGAATCTGAAAATTACAACTGGTAGAATAGTGCTGTGATAACAGTGCCTTTGGATATTCTCACCCTTAAGGATACTCAACATGCTTTAGGTTTTATACATTTAAAAATTCTTGTAGATTTTAAGTGTAGGCCAGGCATCTTGTGTAGTTTAGTAGCGAATCTGGGAGCAAGATCTAGATAGGGTGATCCTGATTTGACGAATGCTTTTTAAGGCCCTCCAATATATTCATTTTGATTTCCACTTGAAATCATCCGCATTATTCCTTCTGCTGTTTTGAAATAGAGGTTCTAAATCTAGGGCATATTTAAAAAGGTTAAAGTATCTCTTATTATATGATTAATGTTGCAGCCAATTAAGATGTCATATATGAGTGAGACTATTGTTTAACTGCATCAAGGATTAAGAAACACAGGTGAGGGCTTCCCTGGTGGCGCAGTGGTTGAGAGTCCGCCTGCCGATGCAGGGGACACGGGTTCGTGCCCCGGTCTGGGAAGATCCCACATGCCGCGGAGCGGCTGGGCCCGTGAGCCATGACTGCTGGGCCTGCATGTCCAGAGCCTGTGCTCCGCAACGGGAGAGGCCACAGCAGTGAGAAGCCCACGTAATGCAAAAAAAAAAAAAAAAAAAAAGAAACACAGGTGATACTAAATGAATGAGCTTAGCACCTGGGAGAAGTACTTATTACTTTCTCCTGTGATATTGAACACATTAAAACAATTTAGTATGATCTCATCCTGAATGGTTTAGTATTGTTTCCAAACCTACATTCTTTTAAATTCTATGTCCAAAAATTTAAAGACAGAACATACTGTCCTATAACCTAGTGGAGTTTGGTATGGGGTTTTGTTTTGTTTTTGAGGACCATTGTCTTGTGCTTGAAACAGAAGACACTAAGAGAACATCCATTAGCTTAGGTTCTTAATGACATTGCCTTCGGACTAGCCTGAGTAATGTCATACTGTTGTGAACTGAAACGTGTTTTGTGCCGGTGCCAGTTACAACAGCTTCTAGTTCTAAAAGCTTTAATTCTTCCTCAAAGCTAATTCCAGTGGGTTGTACACGTTTGGGTTTGTAGAATAAGTCCTCTGTCAACTTGCATTTTAAGGAAGGTCAGTGTTACAAAAATGTTATCAAAATAAGCAGCTGCTTTTGTTTAGTGGTTAGGATATTTTTAGGGTTCCAGTCATTTTCAGAATAACTACATAAAATATATGGCTTTTCAGTCAAAGATTTTGTATCAGGGAAGGATGAGAGAGCAGAGAGGAAAGATGCTCCCTCTGTGTATATTTTTTACTTGCCGATTTTGTTTCCTTTTGGCATAGGATTTTTTTAAAAATTGATATGTAATTTACATACCATAAAATTCATACCTTAAAGTGTACAATTCGGCAGTTTTAGTGTATTTTCAAAGTTGTGCAGCCATCACCGCTAATTCCAGAACATTTTCATCACCCCAAAAGAAATCCCATACCTGTTAGCTGTCACTCTTCCAGCCCCTGATAACCACGAAACTACTTTCTGTCTCTATTTGGATTTGCCTATTTTGGACACGTCATATAAATGGAACCATACTGTCTGTGGCCTCTTGTGGCTGGCTTCTTTGACTTAGGCATAATGTTTTCAAGGTTCATCCATGAGGTAGCATGTAGCTGTACTTTAGTCCTTTTTGTGGCTGCATAATATTTGTTGTGTGAATATACCACATTTTATTTATCCATTCATCAGCTGATAGATATTTGGGTTATTTTCACTTTTTGGCTCTTATGAATAATCTTGGTGTGAACATTCATGTACAAGTTTTCGTGTAGACATGTTTTCAGTTCTTTTAGTATATACTTAGGAATTGCTGGGTCGTGTGGTAACTCTTTGTTTAACATTTTCAAGAACTCTTGGCATACTTTTTATCTTTGCTTTTATTTCTTACCCTTTAAAAATCTTACCCTTTAAAAATTTGCCTCCTGTTAGGAAATCATGGCTACGAAAATTTAGAAGGAACAAGAGTAACAGTATTTTACTGTCAGTCTTTTAGTGTGAAAAACAACTGCCAGCATGTAGCAGTTTCTCTTCTGTGGTTAAGTTTAAGCCCTACCCTCTGTCTTCAGAGAAAAGGAAGTTCTGTGTAGGAATGAAGGGTAGTCTGTAACACTCTTACTGTTTGAATAAGTTAAAGACTAGAGAGATGTTCGTTGTCTTCAGGAAATCAGATAATATTTATAGTCAGCCTGGAGTAACTGATGTTGAAATCATTAAGAATAGTTCTGTATAGCTCCCTGGAATCCTTGGTATTAAGAGGTAAATACCAAAGAAATTAACTTCAACCCTCCTTAAATACTCATGTGTTCATTTACTCAGTAGATATGCACTGGGTGCATTCTGTGGGTCGGAGATACTTCTAGGTCCTAGAAATACTGTGGGTAGGGAAACAGAGCATTGCTCTCACAGATATACTCTTTCCTTTGGTGGCTAGTCATTAGACTCTTCCGCCTAAAAACAAAACAAATAGGAAAAATCTAAATTCTTGTGTATTCATTTTTAGATTTCAGTTCCACTGTGTTGTTCACCCCTTGTTGATTTCTACAGGTTGACTTTCCTGCTTGTTGTAAGTAGAGATAGCTGATCAGGATGTCACATAGTGATGTCAGCTGGCCAGTCAGATATGCCTCAAAGAGTGACACTAGTTTGACGACATTGCCACTGCCCAGGACCTAGTCTTTAAGCTTTGCAGGTCCAGAAACTCCATGTTTGTACATTATCAAAGGGGGATTAGTTTGAGGTACTGGAGGTGCCAGCAGTGAGAAATACCAATATTCTAGTCTGTGTACAGTTATAATTTACTCTAAAATGAACGGTTGGCCTTCATGTGCCTTTAATTAGTGTGATTCAGTGTCTGTAGGGGCGTTGACAAGAGCAAGTCTCTGCCCTTTCAGAGTAAAGGGCCAGATCCTGGTGCCTAATTAAGACACTGGTGAGGACCCTGCCCAGCTCTGGACAGTGGTGTCCCTTTGATCGTTGCTACTACAAGTAGCATCCTGACCTGAGAGCTTGTGAAGAATGCAGCAATCAGGCCCCCCTTAGACCTGGTGAATCATCATCAGTTGTGATGTGTATGCACATTAAAAATAGAGGCACAGTGCCTTGGAGGATACCATTAACTCTTCATCAGCTCTCTACCGATTTCTGTAGTTTATCCTGAACCATAGGTGTGTTGTTGTAAACTGCTGTGGTTTATCCTCAAGATTAAAACGCTGTTTGAAATAACATGGGTTTAGATAATTATGCAGTGACAGACAAGTGAATAATTGACGATCTCAAGCCAATACTTGTCCTAGCGTGTCTTAACATCTGTATTGTGACCATTTGTCTCTCATAGTATTTTTTTAAATTTATTTATTTTATTTATTTTTATTTTTGGCTGCATTGAGTCTTCGTTGCTGCACCTGGGCTTTCTCTAGTTGCAGCGAGCGGGGGCTACCCTTCATTGCGGTGCGTGGGCTTCTCATTGTGGTGGCTCTCTTATTGCGGAGCACGGGCTCTAGGCACGCGGGCCTCAGTAGTTGTGGCTCGCAGGCTCTAGAGCGCAGGCTCAGTAGTTGTGGTGCATGGGCTTAGTTGCTCTGCAGCATGTGGGATCTTCTCAGACCAGGGCTTGAACCCGTGTCCCCTGCCTTGGCAGGTGGATTCTCAACCACTGTGCCACCAGGGAAGCCCTCTCATAGTATTTTGTTTTTAATTTTTTAATAGATGATTTCAGACAATTTTTTGAAGATCTTATTAGGAACTTCGATGTTCCTAACGTACAATACCAGGTTCTCCATAAATCATTATTCTCACAGGATTTGAAAACACGTAGCATACTAGTTAAAGACTGGAACAGATAGAGAACTCAGTGGGGGGAAAAAGTTATTTCAGAAAACCAGGGCAGGAAGTCTTAGTAGCTCAGCGAAGAAAAGAAAGCTGTTATTGCTTCTTTTATCTCCCACTTCCCCTTCTGTTACCCGTTTTCAAAACAGTCCAAAAAATCTGTTTGAAAATAATCTGTTACTGCAGTAGTACTTAAAATGCCCCTATTATAGTGTCCGAAGAAAAGGTTAAATCTGGAGCTGGGGAAAACCAAGAAAAGATGAAATAATCTGAAAATCACCCATAATTCTACTCCTTACAGACAACCACTGTTAACATTTTGGTGTATCCTTCTAGACATTTTATTTTGCCAAATTGAAAGACTGCTGTATATGCAACTTTATATTTGTTGTTTTCTTTTGGTTAGCATTATATCATAAGCATTATGAAAAATTTCCCACGTACAGTCTAATTTTTAATGCAAAGGTGAATAGTCTATTACATAGGTACTTATGGAGCATTTGTTGGTGGTAGGCTGAAAATGTATTGATTCAAATATGCCAAAATACTGGAAGCAAAGTTCTAGAAGCAACACTAAATAATCAACTACCAAGGGGAAAAAGAAGCTGCACATATATTTGTGTGCAAAAACCACATATTTACATTGGCTTTTCAGTCATCCTTTTTTAAGTCTTTTCACAAATTGTCTTTAAACACGACACTCTGAAAGCTGCTTGTTGAGTCCAAACCTCACTTGAAATGTAGGATATAAATGAGAATTTAAACAAGCATTCAGAGTCTGTAATGTTAACCTCAAAAAGTGCGTGTCACAGAGGAGTCCAGTTTCTCTCTGTGTAGAATTTTTTTTTAATATAGAGTGTAATGTAAATTTAAATTTGATAGAGAAGAACTGTTCTTATTACTAGAAACCTGGTAAATAATATGGCTAATTTGTGATCTAAAGCCAAACAAATGTAGGACAGACTTTTTTTTAAATTTTTATTTTTAATTGTTTTTGGCCACACTGCATGACTTGTGGGATCTTAGTTCCCCAACCAGGGATCAAACCCGGGCCCCTGGGCCCTGGCAGTGAAAATGCCAAGTCCTAACCACTGGACCACCAGGGAATTCCTGGGACAGGCTTTTATTTTTGAGGGGTATCCATGAATCATTTATATTTGCAGTTATTTTACTTTTTTTGCATTTGCCCCTACTAGGTGTGAGGCCTTGAGAAATTTAACTTTCCTGATGCCTCACTTCCCTATCTGTACAATGTAGATAAGGATAGTACCTACTTTACTTGGCCAGTGTGGGAATTAAAATGAGAAATGTATGTAAAACGTTTAGCACGATGTCTGGGACATATGAACTGCTTAATAAATATTAGCCATAGAAATAATACCACCAAATATTATTCTTATTCAAGGTGACCTCCCCTACTTCTCCAACTGGTAACTTATTCTTTAAATGTCTCCACACTTTCCCAGCAGAATGACCTTTTTGAGCTCTGATGGCAGCTTGTGGCTGTCTCACTTACATAAGGACTTAATACTTTTTACTATAGTTACGTGTGCATGCATCTGTCTCCTTTACTAGAATGATAGTTCTTTGAGGTCAGGATCATGCCTTATTCATCTTTATAACCCCAGTTCCTGGCACGAGACCTCAATAAATATAGAATGAATGCCTTTATGAATGTTGTGGGTGTGATTTTGCAGACATTCTTTTTAGGTTGTTCGTAGTCTTGACTATAGGCACCCTATTCACTAATGCAGATAATCAAGAATTAAACATTTGTTTTATCATGATTTGGTTATTTGTCACTACATAATAAACTATGCCAAAGCATAATGGCTTAAAAGGCAACCATTTGCTTAGTATTCGGGGGATTAACCAGGGCTCAGTTGGGCAGTTCTGATTTTGCTGGCAGCTCTCATGTAATTGCAGTCAGATAGATGGCAGCTGAGGCTGGAATGTTCAAGATAGAACATTTACTTACCTGTTTGGAGCCTTAAGTAGTAGCAGGACTCAGCTGGAATGCTGGCATGGCGGAGCCTGGATGCCAAGCTCTCTCTCTCCCTCCCACACTCTTCCTCCCACTCCTCTCACTCTCCTTCCCCTTCCACTTGTTCTCTCAAGAAAGATAGCCATGCTTCTTTTTTTTTTTAGATTAATTAATTTACTTTTGGCTGTGTTGGGTCTTTGTTGCTGCGCGCGGGCTTTCTCTAGTTGTGTTGAGTGGGAGCCACTCTTCGTTGCGGTGTGCGGGCTTCTCGGTGCGGTGGCTTCTCTCGTGGCGGAGCATAGGCTCTAGGCACACGGGCTTCAGGAGTTGTGGCTCGCGGGCTCTAGAGCACAGGCTCAATACTTGTGGTGCACGGGCTTTGTTGCTCCACGGCATGTGGGATCTTCCTGGACCAGGGCTTGAACCCGCGTCCCCTGCATTGGCAGGAGGATTCTTAGCCACTGCGCCACCAGGGAAGCCCCGATAGCCGTGCTTCTTACGCAGTGGCTCAGGAACCCCCGCAGTGCAGAAGCAGAAGTTGCCAGGTAGTCTTGAGGCTGAGGCCTGGAGTTGGCACAGCTCAGTTCCACTCTATAACAATGCACATGTGACTGCATTGCTAGTCACCAGGCCATCCTCCTGTCCAGGGGAGAGGTCTGCATGAGGATATGAGTACCACAAGGCATGGTTCCTGGTTCATTGGGGCCATTAATGTAACAGACTACCAACTGATATAATCAGGATTTTCTTTTTGAAAGTTTTAATAAGCATGTTTTAAAAAAACGTAACTGTAGGGACTTCCTTGGTGGTCCAGTGGTTAAGACTCCACGCTGCCAATGCAGGGGCCTGGTTTTGATCCCTGGTCAGGGAACTAGATCCTGCATACTGCAACTAAGACCCAGCACAGCCAAATAAATAAATGAATATTTTTTTAAAAAAACAAAAAGCCTAACTGTAAGAGACAAGAAGGAAATGTAGCAGCACATATGAGTCCATACACGAAGCAGACAGTTCAGATTTCCTGCCACTTGACTAGCTTTTCACTGGGTTGTGGTAGAATTTAAATGAGACCATGGGTATAAGTACCTGGTACACAGTAGGTGTTCAGTAGGTGGGAGCTGCTGTTGTATTGTTATTATTGCCATTATTATTTTTAATGACTAATATCTTGGTGTCAGTGTGAAGACACATAGCTAATGCAGTACATTTCATATGAACTGAGAAGAAACATTTTGGTTAGCTTCTTCAATTTCAGTTGACTATTTTTTATCTTTGCCTTTTATTTTTGATCCCTATGTTCTTGTTAGCTAAGAGCGTTTAAAGCCAGTCTCTAATTTTAAAATAGTTTTAGTTTCCTGTAAGCAAAACAATTGGGAAAATAAATTCTGAGATTACACTTGGAGGATAAAAATTCTTTTCTTCTATAAAGTCATGAAAATGCATGTTTCAGAGGAGGTAGAGGAGATTCCAGTTACTTAATTTCCTGAAACACACACGTTATGTTGTGTTATATTATAGATAGAGCAACTGTATATTGCCAGTTAAGACCAGGTGTCTTAAATCAGATTCTAGGTAGGTTTTATGACATTTTAGTAGCTAAACTCTAGAGGAAAGTATCAGTCACTGTTGTCTTGGAGGGCTGTGAAGTATATATTTACTAGGCTTTTGCATGGCTTAGTATTGATGTATAAGCTTGATGACTTTTTGGCATTTTGAGAACTTATCCTCATGTTAAAACTTTAAAAATACAGTTGCTTTGGAATTAGAGTCAACTGCAGTGGAATCTTTGTAAATAAGATTTAATGGTCTGTTACAGGAGAGGTTTTAGTAGAAAATTCGTTCTGAATATTGTTAATCAACATAAACAGTGTATATTACAGTTTCCCTTTTGAGACCTTGAGTTGTGTATCATTTGTATTTTTCTTAAATTTACTTTGTTACAAACCATCACAGTTGTTTTGCCCTGAGTGGTTGTCTACTACATTTTTTTTTTCAACATCTTTATTGGAGTATAATTGCTTTACAATGTTGTGTTAGTTTCTGCTATATAACAAAGTGTATCAGCTACATGTATACATATATCCCCATATTCCCTCCCTCTTGCGTCTCCCTCCCTTGTACCGTTGGTGGGAATGTAAATTGATACAGCCACTATGGAGAGCAGTATGGAGGTTCTTTAAAAAACTAAAAATAGGGCCTCCCTGGTGGCGCAGTGGTTAAGAGTCCGCCTGCCGATGCAGGGGATACGGGTTCGTGCCCCGGTCTGGGAGGATCCCATATGCCGCGGAGCGGCTGGGCCCGTGAGCCATGGCTGCTGGGCCTGCGCATCCGGAGCCTGTGCTCCGCAACGGGAGAGGCCACAACAGTGAGAGGCCCGCATACCGTAAAAAGAAAAAAAAAAAAAACTAAAAATAGAACTACCATATGACCCAGCAGTCCCACTACTGGGCATATACCCTGAGAAAATTCATAATTCAGAAAGACACATGCACCCCAATGTTCACTGCAGCACTATTTACAATAGCCAGGACATGGAAGCAACCTAAGTGTCCATCGACAGATGAATGGATAAAGAAGATGTGGCACATATATACAATGGAATATTATTTAGCCATAAAAAGAAATGAAATTGAGTTATTTGTAGTGAGGTGGGTGGTCCTAGAGTCTGTCATACAGAGTGAAGTAAGTCAGAAAGAAAGACAAATACCATATGCTGACACATATATATGGAATCTACCACATGATTCTTTATGCAAGGACAAGAAATACACGTTGCAGCAGGAAATGTCTTCAGCCAATACATAATTTACTGGTGTACAGGAATGCTTTAAAATGGGGTCTGTAAGCACTAACCAGCTTGGTGTAATGGACAGACCATGGTCCTTGGAGTCACACTGTTTCTGGCACTGGGAAGCCGTGGGGAAGTTATTTGACTTCCTTGAGCTTTACTTTCATCAGCGTAGACAATACAGACCTACCTCTCAGAGTTGTTGGGAAGATTGAATGAGCTAACAGTGACCACACTGGACCATGGTACATCAAATATGAAGAAATTCACTCAGCAGCGAAGTTCGCATTTTATAATTAGTTTTATTAAAAGCCGAGCGAATGAACTTGATTAGTTACATGATTCGATTAAAGGTGGCTGTGGCTTTGAATTATGAACTATTTCAGGGAGAAGAAAATGATGCCAAGGTAGTGTCAAGCTTGAAACAGCAATGGTCAGGAATCTATGAACAAAAAGGAGTCAAATTTACAATGAAATTGCGGGAGGTGGATTTGGAAATGGATTCTCCCTTCGCTGGCCCTCTCACTGCTTTGTGCTCACACACTTCCTTTTTTTCTGAGGTTCTGAAACAAAAACAAAACGTAGTGGAGCTCTGCAGCATTTGAAGGAGCTTTTGAATTCTTCCTAAAGAGGAAATTGACTTTACCTAACCAGTGCACTTCCTGTGTGTGCGGTGTCCGTTGAAGAGGGAGATAGGACCTCACTGGTACAGCGCTTGACTGCAGAATTTCCTCCCGGTGGTGAGGGTGCTCCAACACGTTGTCTTCATTTATTCTGGTATCTGTAAGGTCTGTATGAATCACCTGGGGATCTTGTTACCAATGCAGCTTCTGATCCAGTAATTCTGGGTGGGGCCTGAGATTTTGCATTTCTAACAATATTCCAGGTGAGATGTATCAGAATCATAAGGCATTCTTTTCCTGGTTCTTTTTAAAAGGTCTTGAAAACATACACGATTAATTTAATTTCATTGAACATTTATTTGCTAGGTGCTATGTATGTTAGGGCCTGATTCTCAAGGATCCTACAGTTGGTGATGCACCAAATCAAGGACATTTTGAATATACCCGCCCCCTGATTTTTTTAAACTTCGACTTGGGTTTAGAAGTTCTCTAGTAACTTTACAGAGATTAGTTAACAATTAAACTTAAATTAGGATTTCTCTTTTTCTTTATGATTTAAGAAATTCTTTCACTTACCGCACAAATACCATCATAACTTACATTAATGTCAAAAGGGGAAAAAATTGTTTCTGTGATCTCCTCACCCCAGCCAATCAAACCCATTTTTTTTTTCCTGTGTTTCTTTGTAGTCCTTAGACGTGGGCATCTTTTGTTTTTACATGGTTGTGAACATTTTTGGACAACAGTTTTGTATTCTTTTTAATTTTAGTGTTAGAGAATAAATAGAAAGTTTTCTAAATTTCTCTATTAACTGTTGAAATATTGTACTTTATCCATATTATTATTTTTTTTTTTTCTTTTTGCTGTATGCGGGCCTCTCACTGCTGTGGCCTCTCCCGCTGCGGAGCACAGGCTCCGGACGCGCAGGCTCAGCGGCCATGGCTCACGGGCCCAGCCGCTCCGCGGCATATGGGATCCTCCCAGACCGGGGCACGAACCCGTATCCCCTGCATCGGCAGGCGGACTCTTAACCACTGCGCCACCAGGGAGGCCCTTTATCCATATTTTGATATGTTCTTTTCTTGGTGTATTTTTCTTGGACGTCAAATGCTCTTGCTAAGATCAAGTTAGCAAAGGGTTAGGGTAGTAAACATAACATGTCTTAGGAAACTAATATGATAATATCTGCAAAGTAAAGTATGAGTTTGCTTTAATTCAACTGAGTGTTTGGCTTATAGTTTGAATTTTCCTGTTAAGTGAGAAAAAGTGAATTGTGTGTTATCTGTATTCTTAAAAAAAAAATCCGGTGTCTATATAGCCAACTAACTTGTTTTCAAAATATCTGTGAGATGTAAAGATTTTCCTGTCATATCTCCTCGAACAGCAGTTCTTAATCTGGGCTCTGTGGACCTAGGGTAGTGTTTCTCAAAATTTGGGCTGCAGAGTCACAGGTGTGCTTGTGAAAAAGAACTCTGCCCATACGCTCCCCCAGCCCCGTCTCCAAGCTGGCTCTGGGATGGAGCCCTGCCATCTAAACTATAACAGGATGCAATTGTATGATACGTGATTCTTCTGCAAAGCAAGTTTCAGAATTACTGCTCTGAGCAAGCCATGGCTGGGATCTGAGGGAATTGGTAATCTCTGAAATTGAATAAATTTCTTTTGGGTAGGGTTTATTCATTTTTCTGGGAAGAAGGCTTATAAACCTCTTATTGAGATTCACAAAGAGGACCATGACTCAAAAAGGATGAGGTCATTGTCCCAGATGTGTGTTTTTCCTGAACATCTGTCTTCTGCCTCCTCTGAACCTTTTGGATTATGAATAAATTCTTAGTTTTCTTTTACCATAAGGAGGGCATGTTGTCCATGAAGTGATTTTTTTTGTATTGTGTTTTTTTAAATAGCTATTCTTCTTTTTTCTAATATAAATTTATTTATTTATTTGGCTGTGTTCGGTCTTCGTTGCAGTGTGCAGTCTTCTCATCGCGGTGGCTTCTCTAGTTGCAGAGCACAGGCTCTAGGCACGTGGGCTTCAGTAGCTGTGGTATGTGGGCTCAGTAGTTGTGGCTCGTGGGCTCTAGAGTGCAGGCTCACTAGCTGTGGTGCACGGGCTTAGTTGCTCCGCAGCATGTGGGATCTTCCTAGACCAGGGCTCGAACCTGTGTCCCCTGCTTTGGCAGGCGGATTCCTAACCCCTGCGCCACCAGGGAAGTCCCTGTATTGTGGTGTTTTTTTTTTTTTTTTTTTTTTTTTGCGGTATGCGGGCCTCTCACTGCTGCGGCCTCCCCCGTTGCGGAGCACAGGCTCCGGACGCGCAGGCTCCGGACGCGCAGGCTCAGCGGCCATGGCTCACGGGCCCAGCCGCTCCGCGGCATATGGGATCCTCCCAGACCGGGGCACGAACCCGTATCCCCTGCATCGGCAGGCGGACTCTCAACCACTTGCGCCACCAGGGAGGCCCAATGTATTGTGGTTTTTTAATCTACCGTTTCTTTATTGCTTCTCAGTAAAATGAATTTTAATCTCCTCTTAATTTAATTTTTTTTGGTACTGAAATGTATTATTTCCAAGAACTACTTTGTGCAGATAATATTTATTTCTAACGTTTATTTATTGAGAACAAGTGTGCCCATTATTTTACCAAGTGCGGTACATAGACTATTTTTATTTAATCCTTGCAGTAACTACATGAAGCAAGCATTGTTATACTCATTTGATAAATAAGGGAATTGAGGCATGGTGTGTTTAATTAACTTAGCCAGATTGACATAGTTGCGCATGATGGGACCATTCTGTCTCACCTGAAGGCCAACTCTATGGAATTCTGCAAGTTTGCACAAATGAATCACATTTGGTTTATCATTGAATGGAAGGTGCTGGTTGTGTAGTGCCTTGAGATTATTAGGGGTGATGCCTGTGGATTAGCCTCTTTTGGAGATTCTGATTCTGAGTTTTTATGTTATTTCTTTTCAGATCAAAGAGAGTGCATCCCAGACGAGAGATGTCCTCAAACAGCATTTTAATGATTTGAAAGGAACCCTTGGGAAGCTCCTGGATGAGCGATTGGTGACCCTTTTGCAAGAGGTGGACACCATTGAACAGGAGACCATTAAACCACTAGATGACTGCCAGAAGCTGATAGAGCACGGAGTTAACACTGCAGCGGACTTAGTCCAAGAAGGTGGGGAGTCCAGGGAGCCCATTAAACGCAGCACATTCAGATTGACACTGCTGCTATCTCGGGGTTCTAGCAGGCTTCCTGCCATCTGTGGGGTGCTTAGGCTATTCGTACCTTGGGACAGTTTGTGATATAGGATGACAGGTGTACAGTGAGGTATCCCAGGCTAAGTGCAATTAATGTACTAATTATAATCATTTACAAAATAAGGACTAAATGATTTTTCTCATGGTTCTGTTAACACAGTGATTTTACCGTCATTTTGAATCTGTTCACATATTTTTCAGAGTGTCAGTGGTTTATAGGATTTCCTGCCATCTTCCTTTTTAGAGATTAAGGAGTAGGGTTGGTGTTTACTCCTGAAATGGCAGTGGTTCTATCCCTAACTTTAGTCTGTTATTTTGGTTAAAGCATGCTCGGGTCTTGCCTTGCTGCCTTCCTGTCTCCGCATCTACCTACCTCCCCTCCTTCCCTCCTGTACGTCTTTGTCAGGTACATTCAATAAAAAGGCAATAAGTTCTGCCCTTTGGGGTTCACAGCCCAGTGAGAGAAGCACACACGATGAGAGAGATCTAAGACCTCACGGGAGCACAGAAGGGGAAACGCTTACCTCTGGAAGAGTGTAGGGTGGCTTTCTATAGGAGGAGTTCCACCGAGGCTTGAAGAAATTCGTCAAGCAGGCAAAGGAAGAAAAGGAGGTCACAGCACGATGGAAAGCAGAAGTAACGTCAAGAGTAAAGTGAATGGCATATCTGGGAGGTATTGAATGCGGTATTTTAGAGTTACACAGTCAGATTTGCACTTTCAAAAAACGACACCGCCCACCGTTTGGAGACTGCGTTCGAGGTTGTAAGGAAGTAAGAGTGACCGATGAGGAAGTCGTGGCAGCAGTCAGATAGGAAGCGATGGAGACGGTGACAGGCGAAGATGAGGCGGGGCAGGGTTTAGGATGTTTCGGGGGGGCTTCCCCGGTGGCGCAGGGGTTAAGAATCGGCCTGCCACTGCAGGGGACACGGGTTCCATCCCTGGTCTGGGAAGGTCCCACATGCCGCGGAGCAGTGAAGCCCGTGTGCCACAACGACTGAGCCTGCACTCTAGACCCCGTGAGCCACAACTGCAGAGCCCACGCGCCACAGCGACTGAAGCCCGTTCACCTAGAACCCATGCTCTGCAACAAGAGAAGCCACCACAATGAGAAGCCTGTGCACTGCAATGAAGAGTAGCCCCTGGGCTTCCATGGTGGCGCAGTGGTTGGGAGTCCGCCTGCCGATGCGGGGGACACGGGTTCGTGCCCCGATCCCGGAGGATCCCACGTGCCGCGGAGCGGCTGGGCCTGCGAGCCATGGCCGCGGAGCCTGTGTGTCCGGAGCCTGTGCTCCGCAACGGGAGAGGCCTCGGCGGTGAGAGGCCCGCGTACAGCAAAAAAAAAAAAAAAAAAGAGTAGCCCCTCATTCACCGCCACTAGAGAAAACCCACGCGCAGCCACAAAGACCCAACGCAGCCAAAAATGAATGAATGAATGAATAAATAAACATAAAATTAAAAAAAAGATATTTTGGAGATAGAATTCATGGTGATCTTACTGAGCCATAAGTGTTGATTATTGGTGATTGCCTGGTTATAGGATAAAGGAGAAAGAGAAGAATTTAGGATGACCCAACTCAGCGTGATTTTAAACGACCGGTAAATTGTGCCGTTGACTGACACAGAATATGAAGGGGGAGGGTGGGTAGTTAGACAGTTGGTTTGGGGTGTGTTAGTTCAAGGTGCCAGAGATGCCAGGAGTTGGGAATGTGGGTGTGATGCTGAGGAGAGAGATCATACCTGGAGATGTCAATGTGGCAGCGAATGGTGTGTATGTCACCTCTGAATCCATGGGAATAAGTAAAACGATCAAGAGATAGTGTACAGTATGAAAAGAGAAGGCTACAGAAGGTGGGACTCTGAGGGACGTCAGTATTTAAAGGGCAGTTGAGGAAAAAGGATCCAGGGAAGGAGACTGAATACCATTGGTTCTTCGATGAGTGCTGTGAGTGGCATAGGATAAAAAGTGTGCTTGGGGCTTCCCTGGTGGCGCAGTGGTTGGGAGTCCGCCTGCCGATGCAGGGGACGCGGGTTCGTGCCCTGGCCCGGGAGGATCCCACGTGCCGTGGAGTGGCTGGACCCGTGAGTCATGGCTGTTGGGCCTGCGCGTCCGGAGCCTGTGCTCCGCAACGGGAGAGGCCACAGCAGTGAGAGGCCCGCGTACTGCAAAAAAAAAAAAAAGTGTGCTTGGCTGGCTCCCAGCTCTGTCACTCCAGCTGGAAGTTAGTCTCCTTTTTGGTCACACTTAGAATATAGTACTAATGTTATCTTTACACACTAATTACATTTTTGTCTTATCTTCAAGGAGAAGTGTTTATTTGCCACTGACAATATCAGTGCCTTTGAGAGAATTCTTTTTAGCAGGACTTCAGAATGTCTTTCCCTGGGCGCTTAGCATTTGGAAACAAACTCAGCAGCAGTTCAGCACAGGTCAGGAGTGTATACCAATCACCATGAGGCTTGACCAATGTTTTTATTTTAGAAAATAAATCCTTTGAGACACATACATGCTTGTTGCAGCATCTGATTTTTTTTTTATATACTTCAGAAATGTTTTAAATTGCAAACTTTTTCCTCCCCTCCCTTCCCAAGGGATTAAAAACTTATTTATGAAATTTTTAGGATTTTGAGGCAGTGTTCAGTGTGTCTGTTTTCCTTTTGGTAAGGGTGGAAGGTCACCTCATACGGTCTCAAAACACTTGAGTAACTCCAGGGTGTACTGAGATGGAAAACAGTTCTAGTAGTGTTCTTTAGGGCTGTGGAAGGACAGAGATGTTGATCATTTTCTTATGACTTTATATAATACTTCCTTTATATGACCCTTCACCCTATTGCTGATGTCAGGATAATATTTGCACTGACTCCTATTGGAGTTGATAAAGATTCTGCAGGGGAGATGGGAAGAGGTCCCTGGGACTTAGGCCTTGCATAAAACTGGTTGACAAACCAAGTTTCCATTTGTAGAGCAGAATCTTTCATCTCTGGCAGAATGTTGTCATTGTGTACCCCCTTCCTCTTGTGTTTAACCTTAAAGTCGTTTCTAAAATAGTTTCTTATTTATTTGTTTATTTTTTGCTGCATTGGGTCTTCGTTGCTGCGCGCGGGCTTTCTCTAGTTGCGACGAGTGAGGGCTACTCTTTGTTGTGGTGTGCAGGCCTCTCATTGCGGTGGCTTCTCTTTGTTGTGGAGCATGGACTCTAGGCGTGCGGGCACAGTAGTTGTGGCACACAGGCTCAGTAGTTGTGCCTCACAGGCTTAGTTCCTCCACGACATGTGGGATCTTCCCAGGCAGGGGCTTGAACCCGTGTCCCCTGTATTGGCAGGCGGATTCTTAACCACTGCGCCACCAGGGAAGTTCGTAAAATAGTTTCTTCTACATTTACTTTTGGGGGATTTGTGACAACACTTAAGAATTGTTTTCAAGAGAACCAGAGACCCACTTAGACACGGGTTGTGTTGATTAGTTTATAATGTGACCATTTTCCCCTGTACTAGTTCTCTTATTCCTGATTGTAGGTGAGATCGCCATTCTGGGTGGTGTAGGAGAACAGAATGAAAAACTGTGGAGCTTTACCAAAAAGGCCTCACACATCCAGTTGGACAGGTAAAAGAGTTAGTGTCTCTTGGGCTTAAGCTGTCCGCTTTTCTTTTCCCCTGTTAAAAATTCTGATTCAGGGATATAGAAAATGTATTTCTCAAGTTTTCACTGCCCATTACCAGTATTACTAGTATGAAATAGTTGTGATTGTAATCTCTGGTATAGAATTACTACCGATTTTCTGCAATCCTAATGTGTAAGAGAATTGTTAGTTTAAAAAAATCTGAACAAAGTCATAGCTCAGACAACAAAGTCCTACTGTAGAGCACAGGGAACTATATTCAATATCCTGTGATAAACCATAATGGAAAAGAATATAAAAAAGAATGTATATGTATATAACTGAATTACTTTGCTGTACAGCAGAAATGAACACAACATTGTAAATCAACTACACTTCAATTAAAACAAACAAAACTGAGTCATAGCTCAGTAAACCAGATCTTTTGCTATAAACTTGACAGTTGTGATCCTACCCATTTTCTCTCGTTCCTTTTATTTATTTGGGAAGAGAATTTTAATGTAATATCTTGCAAAACCCCCACTGCCATTAGCATTATTTACTGGGGGCTTCTGCACTGTTACAGTATGTGACTGATCTACAGTATTTTTTGTTGGGGAATTCCGTGGTAGTCCAGTGGTTAGGACTCCACGCCTTCACTGCTGAGGGCCTGGGTTTGATCCCTGGTCTGAGAACTAAGATCCCACAAGCTGTGCAGTGTGGCCAAAAATAAATAAATAAAATATTCCTTGTTATTTTTTAAAAAATTGAGATATAGTTGATTTACAGTGTTGTATACGTTTCAGGTGTACGGCATAGTGATTTGCAGTTTTTCAAGGCTATACTCCCTTGTATTTTTAACTCTCAGTTAAAAGCCTTATAAACACATGAGCTTTGTTTCCTCAGCTTACCAGAGGTGCCTTTACTGGTTGATGTGCCTTGCTTATCTGCTCAGTTGGATGACTCAATTCTTAACATAGTGAAAGACCATATTTTCAAGCATGGAACAGTAGCATCTCGCCCACCAGTACAGATAGAAGAATTGATAGAGAAACCCGGAGGCATCATCGTACGATGGTGTAAGGTACGTAATTCAGGATTGTAGAAATGGCTTCAGCATTATGGATTTGAGATTTGGGGGCCTTTACAATTTTTTTTTTATTAGTTGCCTTTGAATATTTTCTTCTCTTCATGAACAAAAGTGCCCTTTGCTTTACAACTAAGGTCGCAGGGAACTTGAACTGAGGTAGCTCTTCCAGTTGGGATAAACAGTTTTGAAGGTACTTTATGAAATCTCTGTGTCGAACTGTTGTTTCCCATCACATATTTCCCAAACTTAACTCTTGGTGAGTTGAAGATTGCTCAGAATTAGAAAAGGCAGAAGGTGATAGTGAATATTGGGTGTTGGATATTTTTCTGTTCAACACTGAACTAATACCTCTGAAATAAAGTCTTAAAGTATGGTTTTTTCACACTCTCAGCATTGCCAAGAATTTTGTGTATTAAATCATATTATGCGTGTGAATTACCATATTTTAGATAAAAACCATGTCCAGATGAGTCATGATGTCTTGGCTGTTGACAGATAACATCATTCAGAGGTGGGTGGTCAGCTTCTGGAAACTATTTTCTTAAATGGGATTTTAATTTTTATTTTTTCCAATTTTTTGGTTTGTTTTTTAATTAATTGATTTTTTTGTTGTTTTTAATGCGATTTTTAAAATTGACACCTTTGTATAGAAGAAAGAAGTAGAGATGCTTTTGTTGGTTCTAAATACAGACTCTTATTCCATTTCTATTCTTTTGCCTATCTGTGGACCTACAGTTTCCAGTTTTTTTGCTGTAACCATTATTATTCATATTTCCTTGTGTACACATTTAAGATTTTTTTCTAAAGCATATACCTAGCCATAAAATTATGAGGTCTTAAGAGTATTGGATCTATACTCTACTAGGAAATACCAAACTCTTTCCAAAGTGACTGTCCCAGAGTATACTTCTACCAGTAGTGTATGTGTTCCTCTTACTCTGCATCCTGACCAATACTTGGCATTGTCAGACTTTATATTTTTGCCAATATGGTATCTCATTGTGGGTTTTGATTATATTTACCATACTACAAATTAGGTTAAATATTTTTATATATTTTTGGCTGCTTCCATTTCTTATTCTCTAGGATGCTTATTCATGTCTTTTGCCCATTTCCCTTATTGGGTGGTTTGTCTTCTATTAATTTTTAAAAAAAATTATTTATTTTACTGTTTTATTTAATTAATTTATTTATTTGGCTGCGTTGGGTCTTCATTGCTGTTTGCAGGCTCTTCTCTGGTTGCAGTGAGTGGGGGCTACTCTTCGTTGCGGTGCACAGACTTCTCATTGTGGTGGCTTCTCTTGTTGCGGAGCACGGGCTCTAGGCTCATGGGCTTCAGTAGTTGTGGCATGTAGGCTCAGTAGTTGTGGTTTGTGGGCTCTAGAGTGCAGGCTCAGTAGTTGTGGCGCACAGGCTTTGTTGCTCCGCAGCATGTGGGATCTTCCCGGACCAGGGCTTGAACCTGTGTCCCTGCATTGGCAGGCAGATTCTTAACCACTGTGCCACCAGGGAAGCCCTGTCTTCTATTAATTTTAAGGAGTCCTTTATATATTTCAGATATTAGCTCTCTCTTGGTTATATGAATAATGTAGTTTTGGGATACTTGTCTTTGAATTTTGAATGTCTTATCTTTGGCATTAATTGTTTAAAAGACATGCCATTACTTCAGAGGAAGCAGATTTTTTTCATATCAGACTGGGGTTATAAAACACATGGTTCAATAAGGGAAATAATAATGGCACGTTTCCTCTGACCTTCCTGAGAAGAGCCCATATTCAGCATGTGGGCCTGTATGCTTGGCCCCAAATGCCCCCATTCAAAGTTCCTAGTAGTGATGCTGAGAGAAGTTATTCTCTGACTTTTACCTAACGTAAAGCCTTTCTCCTCAGGTGGATGACGACTTTACCGCCCAAGATTACAGGCTCCAGTTCCGTAAATGTACTTCCAGTCATTTTGAGGACGTGTATGTAGGCTCTGAAACTGAATTCATAGTATTGCACATAGACCCCAATGTTGATTATCAGTTCAGAGTCTGCGCCCGAGGAGATGGCCGACAGGAGTGGAGTCCTTGGAGTGTCCCCCAGATAGGTCATTCCACGCTGGTGCCTCATGGTATGCCATTGCCTTCTCAGTCCTGAAGCTTAACTGTATGAGTCCACGTATCCTGTGCCAAAGGCAGCACACTGACAACCCTTTTTCCTAAGGATAAACCCTGAATTGATGGAGAATAACATGGAATATGTCTTTTACTTCCTGCTCAAATTACTTCATGTGAATTTTGAGAAATTTTCATTTGTTCTTATCTCCAGAGTCCCCGAATAGTGCCAGGCAGGATTATAAACATCCCTAAAACCAAAGATTTTAAATATTGCATTAGAAGACTGCAATATTTGACCCAAACCTTCAACATATATCTTGATAGAGGCTTTTTCTTAGAAGTCTGATGATCCAAAATTGACCTCTCCTATATAACTTTTTTAAAAGATTTAGAAGAAAAAAAAAGATTTAGACTCAGTTAATTACTTCTTAATCAGGTTGGAATAAGCTCAAACGTGATTTTATTAGGTAAGAGGTAACACTTATTTGATCTTCCTTGCCAGAAATGTGTAGGAAGAGACTAAAATCTTTCTTGTGATTTGTAGAATTGACCATGACACCCTGTCACTGAATTTTTCCTTTCATTGAACTTGCCCATGAACCCTAAGTAGCGTCTTCCACTTCCAAGTTTTATTTAATGTGTCTGTGTTGAAGATATTCCCCAAAAGATTCTAACAATTTACAATATCTTTGCTTTTTAAAAAGAGTGGACAGCTGGCTTTGAGGGGTACAGTCTGAGCAGTCGAAGAAACATAGCGCTTCGGAATGATGCTGAATCGTCCGGTGTTCTCTACTCCAGCGCTCCCACTTACTTCTGTGGGCAGACATTAACATTCAGGCAAGTGGATATTAAAAGATCTGTCTGTCATGCCTTAGGCAGTAAGTGAAGTGCACAGAGCATCCATGAGCTTCGGATCAAAACAGTCCTGAGTTTATTCCGTCATTTCTAGGTAGTGTTACTTTGGAGCAATTTCCTTATTTCTCTTTGCTTCACTTTTCTCGTATGTATTCACAGGGTTATTATGAGCATGAACTGAGATAATGGGTATAAAATGCCTTGCTTCCGCCTGATACATAGTGTGTGTTCACTGTGTTTACATCTTCTTTCTTCTTGGTAAATAGAATACCTCTCAAAAATCAATCTTAAGCGTTCAGAGGTCCCCAGTTTTTTTTTTTTTTCTTTGTGAATTAGTAAGAGCAAGTATCTGTGAGAGACAACCTATCAGAGTAAACATGCTATATATATAGTCTCTATAAAATAAAATTGAAAGCATGCCTCTCCTGCCGCCAATTAATTTTCTATTTCTTCATCCATTTCTTCCTGTATTAGAAAAATTTTCTTGTTTTCATGTTGTCTGAGATGTATTCTCTGTGGTCCTATTTCTAATATCTTTTTTTTTTTTTTTTTTTTTTTTGCGGTACGCGGGCCTCTCACTGTTGTGGCCTCTCCCGTTGCGGAGCACAGGCTCCGGACGCGCAGGCTCAGCGGCCATGGCTCATGGGCCCAGCCGCTCCGCGGCATGTGGGATCTTCCCGGACCGGGGCACGAACCCGTGTCCCCTGCATCGGCAGGCGGACTCTCAACCACGGCGCCACCAGGGAAGCCCTAGGCGCTTCTTCTTGTGTTTCCTCTTCTCCTCTTCTGGAGAGGGATGAAGGAGATCCTTTGCGAGAGGCATGTTCTCGTGGGGAGGTCGTCACCATCAGAAACCTTGTCTCATTTTTGACAACTCCTCTCACCCCTTACGTTATGAAAAAAGAATAACTTAATAACCAGAAAAAACTAACAGAGGAATGAGGAGTCTGGTACCTAACATCTATTTAATTATTCCCCAGGTAATCAGGAGTTTTCTGTACTAACAAACCTCTTCTCTGCTGATGTCCCTTGTTTATAGAAATAACTCCCATTCGTGAGTCTGCTGAGAACAGGGTACTTCTGTATAATGATAGGACTTCCTGAGTTAACAGATGCAGGCCAGATACCTCAGATCATAATAAGAATAATAATCATAGTATTACTAATTGCAGTTAATATTTAAGTTGCATTTACTATGTGCCAGGTACTGTTCTAAGCACTTTACTTATATTAACTCATTTGATTCTCACAATAACCCAATGAAATAGGTGTAGTTACCCATTTTAGGGATGAAGATACTGAGGCACAGAGAAGTGAAGTCATTTACCCAGTGTCACGTAACTAGTAAGTGGCAAAGCTAGGATTTAAACCCAGTCTGGCTCCAGTAATTTTAACCACTGGTCTGTATTGCTTCTCATTTGTCTTTTTTCATGGGACAGTAAACATGATTTGAGTTAGTGTGGAAATGTATAGTTTCTCCACTACTGTATCCTCAGCTCTTTTCCTTTTCTCTCTTCTATGATTTTTATCCCTGGGTGATGGTGATCTGATGCTCTTTTTACTTTTAGCTTCTCCCTCTGTGAACACAGGGGAAGGGCCGATAGATGACCTACTTAGGTTTGTTTCTTAAGTCATTCAATAAATGTTTATAGGTTTGTTTCTTAAGTCATTCAATAAATGTTTATAGATTATGACATTGGAAATTACACACATTGATTTAAACCCACGTACTGTCTGTGGACTGTGGCCTGACACTTAGTCGGCCTCAATAAACCATTAGTTCCTCCCTCCTCCTCCAAAGGGGTCCCCCTTGGTAGGGTGATTAACTGAAACTTATTTAAGCTCAGTATTATCTTAGCCAGACCGTTGCATTTTTGTCATTTTTCCTTTGAATGTGGATTGAAAATGTTTTCTCTCCTTGTTTAAAGGAATTTCAGGCATTGGCAGTTAAGGCAGAGGATGTGAATGGTGTGTTTGTATGGGGCACCTTCATGCATGGGGTTGGGGGCAGATAGGCCTGCTTGAATCAAGGTAAACTTTATTCAGCTTTTTGAGGGCCTCATAGTCAGAAGGGAGATTATACTCCTGCAGGCCCTGCCCTGTTGCTCAGCCCAGTCGATCCCTGCTGAAGTTTCTGGAATGCTTAGAACTGCTGACACCAAAGGAACCTGTTATTGGCCGGCTTTTAACAGTCTCTAGAGCCCAGTCTCATGTGGTGCCCGGGTCTGCTAGCAACCTCCCCCTTCCAGGCCTCTCCCTGATTTCCTGTCTTGAACATTCCTGCTTTCCCTTGCTTCTAAGATTTCCCAATTTTACTATTTTTTAAACCATATTTTTCTCTCTGTTTATGAGTCTGTTTCTGTTTTGTAGATAGGCTCATTTGTACCGTATTTTAGATTCCACATATAAGTGATATCATATTAAACCCTAGCTTTTAGTTTGTAGAGGGAGGATTGCATGAAGTCAGGGAGACATATCTGCTTTGGGATGTTCACATATAATAGCTATTCCTCCTAGATAACCTAAGGAATATTCCTTAGACTTTTTTTTCCTGTCCATATCCTTCTGCCTTAAACTGCTTTTCTAAAATGTAAGGACAGTTCTGCTCGCCTGTGGTCTGTGTGAATGATGCTGATTGTTTCATACAGCCCTGTTCCATTCAGATGGTACTTACAGTACTTGGTATCGTTGGGAATGCAAAGTTTAAGAAAAAGAGAAAACTAGAATCTTATCTAACCATAGAATAGGCAGTTTATAAAGTATAAGAAAGATCCTGACTGCTGTGGAATATAGAAGAAGGAAGAGTTACTTCTAGATGAGGGGTTGGTGAAGGCTTTATCTCAGGTAGGGCTGAAAAGGAAAGTTCAGGTAGAGAAACAAAGCAAGAACCAAAGATGTGGAGGAGAAAAAAATATAAAGAACAGGAAGTAATGAGTGTGAATGGGTTTTATAGAGATGAGAGTATAGTCAGAACCCCAGAAAAGTACGACATTCTTGTGGACAGTCTGTGTATATATTTATTTCTTTTTCAATTTCTCAAAGACTTGCCCCATCGGAGCTCACTTGTGCCCACTTATAAGGAGGACATTTGATACCACATACAGAGGTCTTTTTCTTTTTTCCTTTTTCCAACAAAAGTCTTCACCAAGTAAAACCAAGTCAGGTTCACATTTCATAGTCTTGGGAGTCATGCTCTGCATTTGACTTTTCATGAATTCACGAGTTGAGCTAGGCTACAAAACCAGCTCACATTTGTCGAACCTTACTGTGTGTTACTTCTTAAGTATTGAGTTAACGTCTATAAATCCTCATTACATGCTCAGGAGGTAGACACATTTTATAGATGAGGAAACTGAGATGTAAAATGATTAAACCACCTGCCTGAGGTTGTACAGATTCTTTTTTTTTTTTTTTTTTTTGCGGTACGCGGGCCTCTCACTGCTGTGGCCCCTCCCGTTGCGGAGCACAGGCTCCGGACGCACAGGCCCAGCGGCCATGGCTTACGGGCCCAGTCGCTCCGCGGCATGTGGGATCTTCCCAGACCAGGGCACGAACCCGTGTCCCCTGCATTGGCAGGCGGACTCTCAACCACTGTGCCACCAGGGAAGCCCCAGATTCTTAATAGTAATGCTGAGATTCAAATCCTAGCAGTCTAGCCCTGTAGGACTCTGCTTAGACTTAGAGTGAGTTGGAAGGCCATTGGAGGACATTGAGCAAATGAATGATGGGATCTGACGTATGTTTTACAAGACATTTTGGCTGCTGGGTGGAAAATAGTCTGTACAGCGGTACAGGCTGGAAGGAGACCATTTAGGAGGCTGGAGAGGAGAAGCAAAAATATTACCAGAAATGAAGGGAAAGCTGTATTCAGAATTCCAGTATTAATCTTGGTGACGGCTAATGGTGGCTTGGACCAGGATGGAGCAGTTGAGGTAATGATAAGTGGTCAGAATCTGGATTTATTTTGAAGGAAGAATTGACGGGATTTATTGACAGGTTGGTTGTGATGTATGAAAAAGGAGTCAAGTGTAACCTCAGGATCTTTGGACTAAGTAACTTAGGGTAGAATTGTCATTTACTGAGGTAGGTAAGGCCTTATGAGGAGCCTATTTATGGGTGAATATCAGTTCTTTCACAGATTAATTTGAGTTCCTTATTAGACATATAAGTCAAAATGTGGGATAGACAGTCAGATATACAAATCGGGAGTTCAGTGGAAAAGACCAGACTGGAGATATTAATTTGAGAGTTTTTAACGTACAGATGTATGTTTAGAGCTGTGAGACTGCATGAGATTAGCCAGGGAATGAGTATAGGGAGAGGACACTGGAGAACTCTTAACATTTAGCTTTTGGGGAGGAAAGAATCAGCAAAGGATTCTGAGGAGGAGTAGCAAGTGAGGTAGATGGGAAAAGTGAGAAAATGTGGTGTCCTTGAAGCCAAGCAAAGGAAGTGTTTCCAAGAGGAAGTAGCGATCAATTATGTCAAATGTTGCTGACCCAACAGATAAGAAAAGGACTGAGAATTGACCTTCGGGTTTGCAGCGTGGACATGGATTGGTGACCCTGACATGAACAGTTTCAGGGGAGCTGTGGTGGAGGGAAGCTTGATTAGAGTGGGTTCAAAAGAGAGATGGGATCTTTGGGGACCAGTAGATGCATAGTTGCACCATAGTTCTGAATTTTTCCACTACTGGAAACTTTTTGGAGAAATAAAGAGGTGGGGAGTAGGGACCCATAAGTACTTTTTCAACAGAACTAAGAAATACAGAAAACTCAAATTCCAAATCAGCTGTAAAGGCCCCCTAAGACACATCTAGGCTGGAAATCATGAGTTTGCTGGCCAGTCTCAGAAATCTCCAAATATTCAGTCCCAGAAGGAGAAGACTCTACCCTAAGGCTATAAACAGGGCCAGGACTGAACAGTGCTTGAGTGTTCTTGAGGAAGCAGAGAGAAAAGGTGGGAAAAATGTCCAGGGGAGTCACAGTGCATCATCTTAGGAAGCAAGGGACTGTGTCCCTTGGTGACAGTGGAGAGTAGTTTATAAGCAGCCTTTGAAGAGAACTGAGGTCTGGCAATAGAAGCTCTTTTGAACCAGATTAGGTTTTGAGTGTCAAAGGAGATGTGGCTTCACAGAAGAGCCATATTATAAGGCAGTACCTTCCTATAGCAATGGGGGACAGGCTGTAGAGCTGTAAATCTGAAAGTCACCCTTCATTTAGTTTTTTTTTTTTTTTTTCTGGCCACACTGAGTGGCATGTGGGATCTTGGTTCCACAACCAGGGATCAAACCCAGGCCCACAGCAGTGAAAGCACTGAGTCCTAACCATTGGACTTGCAGGGAATTGCCATCTTCATTTAGTTTTTTAAAAAATGGCTTCCATCAGTGTTTTGCAATTTTTTTCTTGTCTTATTACACTGGCTAGGAAGTATAATTTTGAATAGCAGTGTTGAAAGCAGACCTCCTTGTCTTATTCCAGATCTTAGCCGGAATATATTCAGTCTTTCACATTAAGTATGATGCTAGCTGTAGGGTGTTTTTGTAGACACCCTCTATCAGGTTAAGGAAGTTCCCTTCTATTCTTAGTTTGCTGAGAGTTTTATCTATAAATGGATGTTTAATTTTGTCAACTTATTTTTATATATCAAGATAATCATATGGTTTTTCTTCTGTTGATATGGCTACAATGATAGATTTTTTAACATTGGATCAGCTTTGCATTCCCATGAGAAACCCCACTTGACCATGTATTATTCTTTATATATGTTGCTAAATTTAACTTTTATATTTTTTTTGAGGATTTTTATGTCTTTTCAGAAGAGAGATATCTGTCTGTTTTTTCTTATGATGTCTTTGGTATCAGGGTAATTGCTAGCCTCATAAAGTGAGGTGGGAAGTATTTCTTCCTCTTATATTTCTCAGAACTGTTTGTGAGAATTGGTATTATTTCTTAAATGTTTGGTAGAGTTCACCAATGAATTCGCTATCCTATAATTTTTTTTGTTGGAAGATTTTCAATTTTATAATAGATATAAGACTATCAGTTTCATTTTAAGAGAGGATAAAAGCTATTTTAGGATTTGTATAGTAAGGAGTATATTTCTGTATCAAAAATCCTTGTTTACTATGACTTGATAAGGCATCCCTTCCTTTTCTTTCTTTTTCCTGACAAGTCAAGCTGTGCTATGACTCTCTTTTTTGACATATGGCTTATTCTTTATTCCTTGGGCTAGTTTCCTGTTAGTGACACAGGCCAACTAGCTGTGTTCCTGGAAGCACTTGCAGTCTTCCCAGCAGTGTGTGAGGGTCCTGACTGATGTCATTGCATCCTTGTCAGTATTAAGTATTACTGTTTTTACCTAATTTGTAGCTGTAGGACATAATAACATTTTCATTTTCTTTCTTATATTTATCATAAAGTTGGATATTTTTCATAATATATTATGATATATTAGCCAAGCAACTGAATTTTTGGATCTTTGCTCCAGGTGTTCATTGTGAGAAGAAGGAAGTTTGAGATTATATGAGAATTTGCCACTTAAATCCAGTCAGTTAGCCAAAGTGCCAGAGTAGTAGGAATAGATTAGCTTTCTTTCTGCCATCGAAATTTTTCCTTTTTGTTCTGAACCATGTTCTTTCTCAGAATACTTTACCTTTGAGAAAAATTATCACCTAGAACTTTCTACATGACTATGCAATGGATGCGTTCTTACC
Source organism: Mesoplodon densirostris (assembly GCF_025265405.1). Taxonomy (NCBI): domain Eukaryota; kingdom Metazoa; phylum Chordata; class Mammalia; order Artiodactyla; family Ziphiidae; genus Mesoplodon; species Mesoplodon densirostris. Next base: position 52,643,864 of record NC_082678.1, on the reverse strand, counting down.
AACTTGTGCATAAATTGATTTTTTTAATTAATTGTATCTCCGAGGTCACTGTACCCTATTATGAATTATTTTGTATACCATTTTTCTTTTTTTATATACTTTTTATATTTGGATGATTTATGGCAGAGTTTCTTATAGGACTTGTTTATGTGAGAGAACCACTTGGGTAGTTTTTTAGGAAATAATGTCCTGACTACTTGTCTTGCAATTTAAAAATTCAAAGATTTTAGGGACTTACCTGGCGGGAAGTCCAGTGGTTAGGACTTGAAGCTTTCACTGCCGGGTCCCCAGGTTCAATCCCTGGTCAGGGAATTAAGATCCCACAAGCCGTGCAGTGTGGCCAAAGGGGGGAAAAATTAAAAGATTTTAAACTTCCATTCTATTTCTTAATGAGCTGTGAAAACACTTCTGTGTTAAGGCAAATTAGCTCTTTACTTTCGTGGTTCATTTTATATTCAGAGAAACTTTTATAAGCTTTTAATGCCAGGCTTGTCTTATTTATCAAATGCTGTCTTCAAGTAAGATGATTTTAGGAACAATTTTGTGATTTATTCAAATAAGGAGTTTTTTTCCCTTCTTCCCAGGATTTTAGTTAATTTCAAGAAATTTTACTTGCATTATTTATTTAAAAAGTTTAATCACAGAAAAAAACGTGCACTTGCAATGAGCTAGCCAAACTCAAGGTTGAGAGCACAGTCCTCCAAAAGATTGCCCTCACTTCAGATACCAGCTGCAAGTTCAGGGGTCCCCAGGGTCAACGCTCAGGTTTTATAATTTGCTAGGATGACTCACAGAACTTAAGAAAGCACTTCACTGGACTTCCCTGGTGGTCGGGTGGTTAAGACTCTGCTCTCCAATGCAGGAGGCTCAGGTTTGATCCCTGGTCAGGGAACTAAGAGCCCGCATGCTGCAACTAAAAGAGCCCGCCTGCTGCAACTAAGACCTGGCTCAGCTAAATAAATAAATATTAAAAAGAAAGGGGCTTCCCTGGTGACACAGTGGTTGAGAGTCCGCCTGCCGATGCAGGGGACACAGGTTCGTGCCCCAGTCCGGGAAGATCCCACATGCCGCGGAGTGGCTGGGCCCGTGAGCCATGGCTGCTGAGCCTGCACGTCTGGAGCCTGTGCTCTGCAACGGGAGAGGCCGCAACAGTGAGAGGCCGGCGTACCGCAAAAAAAAAAAGAAAGAAAGAAAGCACTTCACTTATTTTTATTATTATTATTTTTTTACATCTTTATTGGAGTATAATTGCTTTACAATGGTGTGTTAGTTTCTGCTTTATAACAAAGTGAATCAGTTATACATATACATATGTTCCCATAAGCACTTCACTTATGATTACAGTTTTACTATAGCAGAAGGATATATAAATCAGAACCTGCCAAAGGGAGGAACTCATAGTGTGAGATCTGGGAGGATTCCAAAGACAAAGCATACATCTCAGGGATGCAAGGCCTTTTGGCATGACAGTACTCAGAGTATTATGAACCAGGAAAGCTCACTCAAGCTTTGGTGTCCAGAGTTTTTATTGGGATTTTATTGTGGAGGCATGGTTGGTGAAAGCATTCCCCACTTAACTCAATATCCACCTCCCCTGCCCTCCTAGGAGAACGGGCTGACATCATGTAGCTCAAAGCCTCAACCCTGTAATCACATGATTGGTCTTTCTGGGGTGGTCTGTTCCCATCCTGAGTCATCTTGTTAGCATGAACTATCTAGGGGCCCACCTTGAGCACCTCATTAGCATAAACTATCAAATGTGGTCTGAGGGACCCACCATGAATAACAGAGACACTCCTATCACTTGGGAAATTGCAGTGGTTTAAAGGTTACCTCCCAGGATCAAGCCAAATTTTTCATTACACAATACTAAAACAAGTAACTGCTGTCCTCCATCTATAATTAATAATATTAGCAGGTTTTTATTTTTTAGGAAACAACATTAGGGATGTTAGGGATAAAATTCAGGTATCTTGTGTTTCCCACATCTCTCTCTCTATGTATATATTTATCCATTAGTATTTTGTGTATTTTTAATATCTTTATAAACATGATTTCAGACTTAACAGAAGAATTGCAAGAATAGTACAGAGAATTCCCAAATACCTTTCACCCAGATGCCTCAATATTTGCTTCATCATTTTTCTCGCTACCTTTTTTTTTTTCTTTTGACTGCACCACGTGGCATGCGGGATCTTCCCCAACCAGGGATTGAACCCATGCCCCCTGCAGTGGAAGCATGGATTCTTAGCCACTGGACCACCAGGGAAGTCCTCTACTTTTTCTTCCCAAATCATTTTCAGTGAGTGTTTTGTAAAAAGAGATTATCAAAATCAGAAAATTAACATTGATATACTATTATCTAACCTACAGACCTTACCAGATTTAGTTGTCCCAATTAATGTCCTTTGCAGAAAAAAAAGATCTTGGATCATGTGTTATATTCATTTGTTATGTCTCTTTTAATCTGGAACAGTTTCTCTGTCCCTTTTAAATTTTATGATATTGGCATTTTTTAAGAGTACAGGTCTGGTATTTTATAGAATATCCCTCAATTTGGGTTTGTCTGTTTCCTGGTGGTTAGATTCAGGTTATGCATCTTCAGCAGAAATATTATAGAAGTAATATTGTGTTCTTCTCAGTGCCTTGAATTCTTTTGTATATATACCCAGAAGTGGGATTGCTGGATCATGTGGTGGTTCTATTTTTAATTTTGTGAAGAACCTCCATACTGTTTTACATAGTGGCTGAACAAATTTACATTCTCACCAACAGTGCTGGCCCTTCGTTTAGGATTTTTACATCTATTGTCAGCAGAGTTGTTGGCCTGTAGTTTTGTTTTCTTGTAGTGTCTTTCTCTGACTTCGGTTTCAGGATAATGTTAGCCTCATAAAATAAGTTTGGAAGTATTCCCTCCTCTTTAGTTTTTTTTGAAGAGTTTGAGAAAGTTTGTTATTTATTCTTCTTTAATCATTTGGTAGAATTCACCAGTGAGGCCACTTGGTCCTGGGCTGTTTACTGATGGTCCTGGGATGTTGTTGATTACTGATCCAATCTACTTTCTAGTTGTAAGTCTGTTTAGATTTGCTGTTTCTTTTTTTTTTTTTTTTTTTTTGCTGTACGCGGGCCTCTCACTGCTGTGGCCTCTCCCGTTGCGGAGCACAGGCTCCGGACACACAGGCTCCGCGGCCATGGCTCGCGGGCCCAGCCGCTCCGCGGCATGTGGGATCTTCCGGGATCAGGGCACGAACCCGTGTCCCCTGCATCGGCAGGCGGACTCTCAACCACTGCGCCACCAGGGAAGCCCCTGCTGTTTCTTTATGATTCAGTCTTGGTAGGTTGTATATTCATAGAAATTTATCCGTTTCTTCTAGATTATCCAATTTCCTAGTATATATTATTCATACGCTTCTTATAATCCTTTTTATTTCTCTGGCATTGGTTGTAATGTATCCTCTTTCATTTCTGACTTTATTTGTACGTTATCTTTCTTTTTCTTAGTTAATCTAGCTAAGTCTATCAATTTTGTTGCTCATTTCAAAAAACCAATGTAGTTTGGTTGATTTTTTTCTTTTTTCTTTTTTTAAAATAAATTATTTATTTATTTATTTATTTATGGCTGCATTGGGCCTTCGTTGCTGTGTGCAGGCTTTCTCTAGTTGTGGCGAGTGGGGGCTACTCTTCGTTGTGGTGCCCAGACTTCTCATTGCAGTGGCTTCTCTTGTTGCAGAGCACGGGCTCTAGGCACGTGGGCTTCAGTAGTTGTGGTGCGTGGGCTCAGTAGTTGTGGCTCGCAGGCTCTAGAGTGCAGGCTCAGTAGTTACGGTGCACGGGCTTAGTTGCTCCGTGGCATGTGGGATCTTCCCGGACCAGGGCTCGAACCCGTCTCCTGCATTGGCAGGCAGATTCTTAACCACTGCACCACCAGGGAAGCCCATGTTTCACTGATTTTTTCATAATGATGTGCTTTGATTCCTTTCTTGTGTTCTTTAGTGTATCTTCTATGAGTATTTTCTTTGTAGTTATCCTAGGGCTTACATAAAACATCTTGTAGTTATAACAATCTATTTTAAGCTGACAGCAACTTAGCATCAATTGAATACATATACTCAACACTTTTACTTCTTCCTCCTCCACACTTATTATTGATGTCACAAATTACATAGTTTTTATATTATGTATTCATTGACATATTTTTATAGTTATATTTTTTACACTTTTGTCTTTTAATTTCTACACCAAAATTAAAAGCGATTTATGTACCACTGTTAAAGTATTACAGTATTTATTTGCCTATATATTTACTTTTACCAGTGAGCTTTATATTTTCACATACTTTCATGTTGTGTTTAGTGTCTTGTTGTTTTAACTTGAAGAACTCCTTCTAGCGTTTCTTATAAGGCAGGTTTAGTGGTGTGAACTCCCTCAGCTATTGTTTATGTAGGAATGTGTTTATTTTTTCCTCATTTTTAAAGGACAGTTTTGCTGAATATTGTATTTTTGGTTGGTAGGTTTTTTTCTTTAAGGACTTTGAATATATCATCTCACTCCTTTCTGGCCTGTAAGATTTCTCCTTAGAAATACACTGTTAGTCTTATGTGAGTTCCATTGTACATGACAAGTCACTTTTCTCTTGCTATTTTCGAAATTCTCAGTCTTTGACTTTTGACAGTTTGATTGTAATGAGTTTCAGTGTGATTCCTTTCTTCCAAAGAGGTTCATCCTCTTTTAGGCTTCTTGAATCTGAAAGTCCATTTCCTTCCCCAAATTAGGGGAATTTTTAGCCAATGTTTCTTTAAACATTCTGCCCCTTTTCCTCTCTCTTCTCTCCTAAGTCTCTTAGAATTTCTTCACTCGCATTCTTTTTTCCTTTTGTTCTTCAGATTGGGTTATTTCAAACGACCTGTCTTCAAGTTTGATGTTTCTTTCTTCTGCTTAAGTGTGATATTGAATTCCTCTCATGAACTTTTCAGTTATTATATTCTTCAGTTCCAAAATGTGTTTAGTTATTTTAAAAATTTTCTGTCTCTGTATGTTTTCTAACTTTGTTCATGCCTCGTTTTCTTGAGCCTGTAGAGCATCTTTATGATGGATATTTTGAATTGTCTGTCAGATAATTCATATACCTCTATTTCATTAGGATAATTTTCTGAAGATCTTTTCCTTTTTTTTTTTTTTTTTTTTGTCTGAGCCAGGTTTCCCTGTTTCTTCATGTTTCATAATTTTGTGTTGGGATCTGCACATATGGAAAAACAGCCACCTTTCCAAATCTTTATGGCCTTGCTTCATACAGGAGAAGACCCTCACACATGAGCCCAGCTAAAGATCCGGGGGGCCTCTGAAACCTTTGCTGGCGGGATGTGACTTCTCTGGGCTTGTGTGTGCAATTTCTCAATTAGAGAGCCTTGATGGTTTTTTTAGAGGCTCATAATCTTTTGCTCCCTCTGGTGCCTGTTTGTGGCACTGCAAGTTCTCTGGTGCTACAGCAGCAGGGTGCCTTTGCTCTCCCTTGGAATCAGGGGCCACCAGGCATCCAGAGTATGCTGGCTCCCCATGAGGTGAGACAGATACCATTCCCTTGAGCAGCCCTGTGAAAAGCTAGCACACCAGAAGCAAATTTTCCTCTTCTCCTCCCCTCCCATGCCAAATTGCACTGCCTGCAGGATGCCACCCCTCACTTTTCTTTGGTCTTTGCAGCATTCAGGCAGGCATCCATGCTATGCCAGTTCTGTCAGTGCTCCAAATGAGGCATGTCAGAAACCCGTCCTTCAGGCAACCTTCCAAAGAGCTAGAATGCTGGAGGCACACTCCACTCCTGTGATTCCTTTCTGAAGGAAAAGTCAGGAGTTGGGCTGTTCTTGCCTGGCACCAAACTGTGGTAGCTTGGAAGAGGGGTTGACGTGGGGCAAGTGAAATTGCTCTTCTTATCCATTTCAGTGCAGCTGTTTTCAGCTTTGTGCTCCTTTGGGACTTTTTAACTGGATTCTGGAAACCTCATAAAGGTATTTTGGTCTGTATATCGTTTTGAAAGTGGTGTTTCTGTTGTAGAATGAGTCCTAGGACATACAATTCTGCTGTATTTGCTGACATCGTACTCCTCCTCCCCATACTTCTTTATGCTGCTGGTTTAGAAGTGAAATGACTTAAGAAACCCACCCACATGTTTATTATGAACCTGTATGTTTGCCACTTTACAAAGAAAAATATTTTGAGGCCACGTTGAGTATAAATAATTTCATCTTCCCTTGATAAATCTACATTCTGCTCCTTACTAATTTTTCTTTTCCTGTCCTTGCAAAGTCTGGCTTTCTGGAATGCAGGGAAAGATGACCCTGGTAATAGGGATGTAGATTGACCTTTATATCTAAGTTTCCCATTTCTAGAGTACGTGATGATGTTTTTTTTGTTGTTTTTTTTTTTTTGCGGTACGCGGGCCTCTCACTGTTGGGGCCTCTCCCATTGTGGAGCACAGGCTCCGGACGTGCAGGCTCAGCGGCCATGGCTCACGGGCCCAGCCGCTCCGCAACATGTGGGATCCTCGCGGACCGGGGCACGAACCCGTGTCCCCTGCATCGGCAGGTGGACTCTCAACCACTGCGCCACCAGGGAAGCCCGATGATGTATTATTTGAGACTAAAACACAAAAGGAAATGCTTCAACTTTCTATGTATGAAGTTCTGCAACCAAAATATGTCCATAACTATATTATCCTCTTTTTAAAAAGATGATAATGTCTGTTTTTAAATTCGTGATAAATGGTAATCTAATCATTGCATAGACTCTCATACTGAAGGTTTAGGTGATGGCAGTAATGGTCACATTCATTATAATGGCAAATATGACACATTTTCTATACGTCTAGAGCCAGAACATAGAATAGAAATGTGCTCTCATAGTTATAGTTAATGTAGACTCTGCAGTCAGAATGCCTGAGTTCATGTCCTAGTTCCACCACTCAGCTAGGTGATCAGCATCAGTTTATTTTACCTTATTTTTTCTTTTGTGCCTCAGTTTCCTCAGGTATAAACTGGGTATGATACTAATAGCACCTACATCATGGGTTGTTATGTGAATTGAATGAGATGATTTATAGATAGATAAATAGACACAAAGTTTTTAGAACAGTGCCTGGAATTTAGGAAGTCCTGCCTGAATCATTGTTAGCTATTCTTAAGAGTAATTGTGATGAGATGGCTCTTTTTAAGCATTAGATATCACGTTAAGTAAAAAAGATTAAATGACCTTTCTACCTCATTGACAGAGTTGAAACTGTGGGACAGCCAGACAGAAGAGACAGTATAGGAGTGTGTGCAGAAAAACAGAACGGATATGACTCCCTGCAGCGGGATCAAGCAGTTTGCATTAGTACAAATGGTAAGAGGGAAATTACTGCTATTCTCTTTGAAATCTGTGATTCACTGTAGTAAGATTTGAATCAGTTTCAATATCACACATTTATAGCAGAAGATGAAAAAGTTTAGGTCTTAATGGCATATCTATGTGGCTGCTATGTACCAGGCATTATTCTATACCCTTTAAAAATAATACATTATTTAATCCTTTTAACAGCTTTTTGAAGTGAGGAGTAGTATTATATCCATTTTGTAGTTGATAAAAACAGCCACGGAGAGGTGAAGTAGCTGGCTTAAACTCACAAAGCTTGGAGGTGATTGAGCTGGGATTTTCACCAGGCGGTTTACCCCTGGATTCGGTGTGCCTGGGTGATCTGAATTCAACATAGATTAGACAACATAAATTCGGCATAGATTAGGGAAACGGGGAGAGAGTTTACATCTGTAGTGTTCTTTGGTCCCTTACTTTGCAGTAATCACACTTTTAAAAATCACTACCAAGATGTATTAATATTTTACTGTGTGGGTCAAACAGTAGGTAGCACAAGATCCTTGTTTATTCCATGTGAAACAATCTTGTTGTTCCACAGGATGTAATTTTATAAAGGAGTCAAGTTTCTTTTGATGCCATCCATATGGGAAACTCATGGTCTGTATTTCAAAAGAGTGGAACCCTGGACCAGAAATCTAAAATGTTATTAAAGCTTTAACTTCTTCTTCTGCCTTGGGGATGGGGGTTAATTAACATATTTAACTGCATTATCTTTGACCAGTTGGCATTCCAAAATGTTTTCTTTATCTGAATTAGGAAATTAGCTGTATTACCAATAATCTAGAATCTTGTTTCCGTTCTTAGTTATTGCTCACATAAGAATGACTCTTTACCTTAACATTTTAGGTGCAGTTTTTGTAAATGGAAAAGAAATGACTAATCAGTTGCCCGCAGTTACTTCTGGGTCCACTGTCACATTTGACATTGAAGCTGTGACTCTAGGATCCAGCAATAATAACGAAGGTGGAAACATCAAGCTTCGAGTAACTATTAGCTCAAATAACAGAGAAGTGGTGTTTGATTGGTTGCTCGATCAGTCTTGTGGTTCTCTTTACTTTGGATGCTCGTTTTTCTATCCTGGGTGGAAAGTGTTGGTATTCTAGATTTTCAGATGATTGGCTTTGGGTTTGCAGGGGTTTCACATAGCTTTCCTCAGCCCAGTTCAGTTGTCATTGGTTTAAAAAATGGTTAGATTCATCTCTCAGTTAAGTCATTGGAAACAAATTATTTACTGGATTTATTTTCCAATATCTTAGCAATAAGAGGCGTGAATATTGTGGACAAAACAGTAATGCAGTCCATTTTATTTTTAGCGTAGTGTTAATTGGAATATCACATCACAATAAAAATCAAATTGGCTTTTAAAAGTATGAGGTGATACAGACAGCCCTATGTACCTTTCCACTGTACTTCTTTTTAAAGTTGGCTGTAAGAACACAAAAATGTAACGTTAACATTTTTTTTTATTAAATCTTTATCTTTTAAAGATACAAGGCCATCCAAGACTTTAGAATGAATAGGCAAGAATAGACCAGGTAGAATGTGCCACCATGTATGCTGTAATATACACTCTCTTGTGTGTTCTCCACAGGAGTGTTGAATATGCTCTTCATATTCAGGGATTTGTAAGCAGTATTGAATTTTATCTCATGTTCAGTAATCTTTAAGTCCCCAAAGCATGATAATTTTTGCATTTTTAAAAATTACCGAGCAAATGTCTACAACAGGCAAGGTGTTTTCTTTTGTTCTTTCCTTGCAGTTCAATTCACGATAGGTTAGAGGGTTTTTACAGGGTAAAACTACTTATGGAAGTAGTATGCACAGCAGTGTTAGCCATGTCCCATGTTTGAAATATGCACAGGTGCATATCCAGCCTCAGTGACGTGCATGTTGTTCTTCCTAGGGTCTGAGCTGCAGTCCAGTTTCATGTCAGCTTCATAAATGGTCTTTTAGTGGACCAAACAAATGTAGGGTAAATACTTGACCTATTTTTTGGAAAACTTAAATTTGTTTAAAATATTTATTTGAAGGACTTAGGATGTAAAAATGATTATCTTGCTATATAACAGCTTAAGATCTTTTTTCTTTAATGTGAATTTTTTTTCATTTTTAACAGAAAAGTGGAAAAGCAAGTTTGATATTTTTGTGAGATAATTTATTTGGGGATTCCAGTTCCCTATTAGACAATCATGACCTTTTCCCCTTGCCTTTTTATAAGTAAGCTGTTTTTCACTTGCTTAGTGACTGTTAAGAAGATGTGCTAGAATGTAGATGCCTCTCGTCCAACTGTCTGAAACAAAATAAAAAACTAAAAGGTATATGTGTGTATTTTTTTCTTTCATGAGATTTAATTCAGATTTAATTTTTTAAGTAGAGGGAGAAAAGTCATCTTCACTTTTAAGTGGGAGGATCCATATATCTATAAAATGAATAAGTTATATATACATATATAACATATATATTGGCAAGACTGTACTCCCTCCAAAGGGTCTAGGGGAGAATCCTTGTCTCTGGAAGCTTCTGGTGGCCGCAGGCATTCCCTGACTTGTTGCTGCATAACTCCAGTCTCTGTCTTCCCATGGCCTTTGGGCTTTGTTTTTAGCTGGGCCGCACAGCTTGTGGGATCTTAGTTCCCCGACCAGGGATTGAACCTTTGGCCGCAGCAGTCCTAACTAATCCCTGGACCACCGGGGAATTCCCTCCTTTGGTCTCTTAAAAGGACATTTCTCTTAGATTTAGGACCCAGTCACATAATCCAGGATGATCTCATCTCAAGGTCCTCAGTTTATATCTTCAAAGACCCTTTTTCCAAATAAAATCACTATCACAGGTTCTGGCGTGGACATGTCTTTTTGTGGGCCACCATCATTCAACCCTGACGATGGTGTTTGGCTGGAGTGGAGTGGTGGTTGGCTGTAAGTTTGTCTTGCTAGGCTGTCCCTTTCCTGGTCCTTTGGCTACAGAGAGCAGGCTTTTGTTGGGGCTTTTTTGTCTGTGTCTGTTGGCATTTCCATGTTGCTGGCTTCTTCAGCCCCAAGTCTGAGATACATAAGACAACAGAACCCTAGGAATGCACAGTACTGAGTTCCTTGAGTTTTGAGGTCCCTCGGCCATCTGTCAGAATCTTCTTATGTTTGTTTTATATTTTTTCCAGGGTTTTTAGTTGTACTTAGCAGGAGGAATAGGGAAATTATGCTATTCCATCTTCTCAGAAGCATGAATTCTGAAGCTATATAATAGACTTTAATATCAAAACAAAAATAGAAGTAGAGATGAAAGGTAAATACATCTCTTATGAGGGGTTTTCCTGCACAGGGAGCAGAGTGAGCATCTAGCTCCTGTGTTAAATATGAAGGATTTAGTTCAAGAAGTGAGATTTATTCAATTATTGAGAACTATTGTGACAACTGTGATTGGCGGTCACACACTCATTTAGGTATCTCCTAAACTGGTTCAGAACTTTCCATACGTATGTAAATCAACCAGTGTCAGAATGGATAGTTTGCTCAGCTCAAATCTACTGCTGCATTACTTGTTTCCTGTGTCCCATGTCTTCCTCCTTCTTGGATTATTCCTTTATTTTAGTGGAGCACTTCCTCCATTTCCTGAGAAAGGGTGCCCAAGAGGTAAATATTTTGAAAGGTAGAGGTCTGAAAATCTCTTTATCCTACATTTGACTGTGACTCATTAAGAATTCTAGGTTGGAGATGATTTCCCCTCAGAATTTGAATGCATTGCTCTGTTGTCACCTAGGATACAACCAAAAGTTGATGCCGTTCTGGTGCCCATTCGTTTGTAGGTTGTATGTTTTTTCTCTTTGGAAGACTGTGGTATCTTCTCTTTATTCTGTCTTCCTAGGTTGGTATAACACTCAGCTACATAGCTCATTTAACTCCTGACCCTATGGGTAGATGAATTTCTGACACCCGCTTTAAACCCACTAGATTATAAATTCCTTGAGCTTTTGTATCTTCTGTAGCAATTATTCTCAATCCTGCTTGCATGTTAGAATTTCCTGGAGAGCTTTTAAAAATAGCAAAAATTGTGATTTAATTGGTACTAGTGGCACTCACTTTTTTTTTTTTTAAGAAATGAAATTATTCTATTATGAAGGCAGATTTGGGAGTAACTGCTCCAAAGTAACCAAAAGTCCAGTCTCCGTAGTACTTTTTTTTGTAAATCTAGACTTTATTTGAAAGACTCTCCTTTATTCTGAAATTATCCTTCTTGCTCTTTTTGTACTGTGTCCTTCTATAACATGAAAGTGACAGTAGATGTCAGGTTTGCTTGTTTCGTTCATAAATCTTATCTGACAAAAAGTCAAAAATTTTTTGAATGTATATTACTGGTCTATGAAATCCGAAAGTCTGGGATCTACTTATTACCCTACATTTCCTGATACATGGGCATCTGATAAATACTTTTGAACTAAAACCAGTACTTTTCTTTTTAGAAAACAAAAACCATATTCAAAATAAAACTAATCTCTCACAAAAGCCTCTCTCTCATGGAATTTCATGTTGATTAAATGAAAAGTGACCTTTCTATGTCACTTCTATTCATTAGTCTTACATAAGGCAATGTTAGAAAACTTGCAGTTTTGTAGAGAATTAGACTTTGTTAATGTAATCTCAGGAGACGTCTCCATGTTCTTAAAACAGCTTGTGGAAGGGGGAGCAAGCATATGGTTTTTCTTTAGAGGTGAGAGCTGAGGATTGAAGTTGGCAAAACCGTGTGGCCATAGGGAAGGAAACGATGATGCTAACCAAGAGCAGGTTACTGTGCTAGATCCCTTGTTGAAGGGGGCATTTTAATCCCATTTTACAGTTGAAGAAACAAACTCAGTGTCATTAAGTAACTATGAGTTTTGAAGCCGCAAAGGCACCAAGGTTGGCATTCAAATCCAAGGCTGTCGACTATCAGTTCTTCTACCACAATACCCCTCTGCCCACACTACCCAATGTCTCAGGGCACCAGTTGGAGATGAGACACTTGGAAATATGGCTTACTAAGACATGAGTGAATGTCTCCCTCTCGGGAATTTAAGATTCATGAGGACAGGAACAATGTCTGGCTTATTCATCTTTTGATCCTCATGCTTAGCTTAAGGCAAAGGCCATAGTAGGCGCCCAGGAAGTATTTAACGAATAAGTAAGGTTCCTTAAGGCTAATTACCCACATGGCTACCTTGGTCCGACCTTTCCCTACAGGGCTGCACAGAAGAACCAGCCCCCAAAATGAGAATTAGGGATAGACAGAATCCATTCAGAAGAAAATCTTAGTTGAATTAGTGAAGAAGCTAAGATTTATTGGGCCCCTGTTACGTTCTAGGTACTTGTATTACGTGATTCATAAATTTGTCTCAAAATATAAAAAGGTTTTATTCTGATATCTGTATAACTTCACCCCTTCTCTGGAGTAATGAGCAATAAATCTAGCAGAGAGGTATATGATTGTTTAGGGACAGGAGGAGAAAGAAGTGACTGTAGTTTTGATCCATGGGGACTGGGAGAATCCTTGAAACAGGATCTGAGTCTTATTCAACTTCTCATTCCCAGTGCTTAGGACAAGTGCTGGCACACATTCACAGATGACTGACAGAACGGCTGCTAGTGGTAGCACGCTACAAGAGCAGGTGGAAGCTGTTTGGGTTCTGAAAAAGAATGGGGTAGCATGGACAGAAATATGATTCCAGGAGATGGTGCACCTGCAGGTAGCCCCTGGTTGAAGCTTTGCCATGTGGATAGGATGGTAGTCAGAAATGGGAAAAGAGAACAGATGAAATTTAGTAGTCCAGGAGATAGCCACCCTGTTCTCTAGAACCAACTTTATAACGTGATTCATCCATGTGACACTTAAGTAGCAATCTTGTTTGCCTAAGAATGTACTTGAGTGAATTTTTACCTCTGTATAAAAATCAACCTTACACTTGTACAAATAGTACATAGGAATAGAATATGCTCCAGAAACTGGATCGTAGACTATGTACGGAGAACACCCGAATGCATGGTGTGTACCGTGCTGTACTCTGGTATCTCACCTGGTTGGAGGGGAGACTGCATACATGAGAGAGAAGACTGAAAACATAGTGAATTCAGATCAGGGAGGACGAATATGATTTTTACGCTGTCAACAACTGGGAACCATCAATGATCCGTTTTAATATGGTTCTTGGTATAGTTAATAAAACCTCATGTATTTTCCCTTTTCTAAGATCAGCATACTATTTAGATTAACAAACAAAATATAAATTGAATGTTTAGAAACTATTTCTTCACAGTGAACTTCCCGTTTTACTTAATACAAATTTACTATGTTCCAATTCTGTGCTAACCACTTATCCATTTTACCTGGTTCCCAGTGAGAAATCATCCCTCTTCTTGAACTCCCTTATCTGTTTTTTTAGATTTTTAAAATATAAGAACTACAGAAAATAGGCAGTACATTTAGATTTCAGAAATGGCAGTGAAAAGCCGCCTTCATACCTGTCCTTTCATCCAGCCATCTTCTCTGAAAGCAGTTGCTTTTGTGTATCCTTTGTCATATTCTATAACCCAAGCAAATATGGGCATATATTAATTTTTCAAATTTTAAAAAAATGGAACTTATATCTTGGCATTTGTTCCACATTGGTTGAAAACAAACCTTCCCGATCCCCTTTTTATGGCTGAATATTTCCACTTATATGGATTATAACTTACTTAACCAGTCTCCTGATGACTTGTGTCTAATCTGCTCTTTTCAACAGTGGTCACAGTTTGTCAGTTTACATGTGTTCCAGTTTATCTGTAGGATTAAATTCCTGAAGATGAAATTGTTGGGGCAAAGGTTAAACGCATTGTGATTTTAATGGGAAGTACCAAATTGCTCTCTCCAGAGATTGTACTAATTTATTTTCCCACCAGAAATGTCCTGAGTACCCACTTCCCCATTTTTTTTTTTTTTTTTTTTTTTTTTTTCTTTTTGCGGTATGCGGGCCTCTCACTGTTGTGGCCTCTCCCGTTGCGGAGCACAGGCTCCGGATGCGCAGGCCCAGCGGCCATGGCTCACGGGCCCAGCCGCTCCGCGGCATATGGGATCCTCCCAGACCGGGGCACGAACCCGTATCCCCTGCATCGGCAGGCGGACTCTTAACCACTGCGCCACCAGGGAGGCCCCCACTTCCCCATTTTTTAGCAACAGTATTATTAGCAAGCTAAATCCATCTGTGTTCTTGATCTCATTCCTTCCTTTTTCTGGTAACTTGCATCTTTGGTCTTCTCTGTGTCTTCCTCAGTATACTTGCTCAACCTTCCCATCCACTCTCCCCGGTCTCTTCCTTTGCCTGTTTCCTTCTTCCTATGGCCCCGTTTTTCACATCTTCATGATGAACTTCTCCCAACTCATTTTCCATTTACTAAGCTCATTAAACCTGTTTTCTATCACTAAACTCCCTTGAAGGTGCTATCATACTCATTTTCTGTTACAGCACTACCGTTTCCTTTTTGAAACTCTCCTCCCTTGGCTTTGTCACTGCGTATTAGTTCATTTTCATTCCTTCACACCGAAACAAACACCACTCAGTGATTACTTCTTGGGCACTTGCTTCACGACAGGCAGTGTTCTAGTAGTTGGATATTTCACCTGGAGGACTACAACAGCATCCTAGTGATTCTCCCTCTGTAGAGCTTCTCCCCTCCCAAGTTCTTGTAACCATGGCTCACCTATAACACAAATGGGTATGTGTCATGTCTGTGCAGTAAATCTCCAAATACTTCCTACTGCCTGAAATCCAGTCATTAGCATGGCACGTAAAGCCTTCAGTTCATGTGGCAAATGTCTGAACACCAACTAAGATCATGAGGCAGTACTAAGGCCAGTGAGACTGACTTGGCAGTCTAATGAAAAGGAAACAGGTGCTTAGAAGAAACACACACAAACACAGTGAGCTTTGGAAGCAGAGGGGTGCTCAGCTCAAAGAATACAAAGCAACATGTTTACAGGCAAGCTAGTACTTGTAAATAAAGCAAGCACAGTGGAATTGTCAACACTTCCGTAAGGTTTCCCTCAACTCTTCTAAGTTAATTTCAACAAACTATTGACCTCACTGGATGTAGTATACAATTTTATTATATAATATATTGTTATACGTTATCATTTGTATCCCACTCTTAATCTATGGGCTTTTTGAAGGCCAAGATAAAGTCTTTTTCATTCAAAAGAAAATGAAAAAAACAAAGATGGATTAACATTAGGTTAACTAATATTGACATTACTCTGGACTATAAATTTTAAAATATTTATGTAATACCATAAATAACATACTAGTTGCAACTGATGTTACTAGAACTGAAAGCAGGATTTCACATTAATTTTTCTCTTAATTTCTTATTAGCTCTGACGGGTGTAATTTTTTTGGATCCTTACTATCTTAGCCGAGCCCAAATTTTTGTGCATGTATTGACAATGCATAATAATAAAAAACAAAAACAAAACAGAATACAGCTTTTATATTATTGAACTTTATGTACAAAATCATTTGATTTCAAATAAACATTTAATGTAAAAACAAACGTTCTTTTAAACTGATTTTTTTTTTTTACATCTACTGTACCATTCAAATGCTTTATCATCTTACATGATTTCTTCAAAATCTCTTAACAAGGGTACATATAGAAAAGAATTTTTTTTTTATAAATAGAAACAAAGGGATTTTTTCAGCTTTTATTATAAGATGACATAAAAAGTTTACTCAACAGAAGTAATTTCATTACTATTTGGGGGAGGGAATCACCAACTTTTTGTGCAAACAATGCTAGCCTTCTTTTAAGCATTTAAGAGCATAACTGCTTAAGAAATGACATAAGCAATAATTCTACACCTACATCTCCCCTAAAATAATCTATTTTTTTTCTTTTTACATATGTGCACAGCTTTATTAGCAAATTAAAGCCCGAGAAAAATGCTCGAAATCCACTATCCAGAGGCATAATCAGAGTTTACTGTAACTCAGCATTTGGAGAGCTTACCAATCAAGGAGTCTGTAATGAAAGCTGCAGTTTCCCTCTTTCCTATTTTTTTTTTTTAACACAAAAATCAATGACTAAGAACTTAATACTGGATGACAAATCACATCCACACTATTAGTTAAATAGCCTCACAGTTAAACACATCTCAAAGACCAATCAAATCAGTATTTACATTTTATAAATTTCTGAAGACACCATTAGAAAGCTTATATATCCCTTCATTAAACAAAATAGGGAACTGCATCTGATGGTGGTGGAATGAAATAAAAAAATTAAAAATACCTGTATTTACAGCAGCATTGATCCTTTATAAATAAAGAATATGAAAATGCATTTATCTTTAAGGATAATAAAAAATTGAGGTGATGTCACTCAACCACAGTGCTTGGAGTTGGACCAAAAACTCTATTGGTGCTTGTTAATGTGCCAGTAGTGAAACCACTTTCTGTTGGAGAAAATCCAACTGCAAATATGTGCATAAGACACATATAACACAGGGCAAAATTGCTCAAAACGATTCAAGTCAGCTTATTTGTATTGGATATTCTAATCGTGAAATACATTACGAAGACATCCTTGTGAAGAAAAAAAAAGTATCATTTTCTGATTCATTTTTATAGAACATTTCCTCCCTCAAAAGTGGCATCTTAAAAACCTCGAACTCATTCTTCCCTTGGTTTACAATCCTAATGAAGAGATATGGACAGCTGAATTTTCCATGTGATTACCTAATTGGGAAAGAAAAACAAGAAACAAAAAAAGCCAGCAAAATGTTCAAGTTTAAAAAAATATACTGGGTGAGCAATGCACCAAAATTATCCACATAAAAACAAATGGATGGTCAGTAACCTTATAAGCCAACACATTTCACCATCGACAATGTGAAAAATTAACATGCTCTCAAACAGGCATAAGATGAAGAAGTGCTATTTTTAAATTGTAAAATGAACTTACATCATGTAAAATATCTTATGTCGTAATTTTTCATTCCAAATTGATAAATGATTTCAAATCAAGGATCAAGGTTTGACTGCAAATAGTAATGCAACATAATTTCACAAAAATCTTCAATTTCTAAAAAAGGGAATCACATTCCAATTTTCCCTCCCCAAGAAAATGTCTCACAATTACAAAGTAGAAAAACAGCCAGTCACAACTGCAAAAAACCATAATTTAAATATATGAAATAATTTCTCGATTATCAAGTCAATATATTTCATAAGACAATTGTTGAAGTTAAAAATACTTTCTTTGAAGTATTGCTTTTCATGCTCAAACTTGAGAATGTTTTAATGACATCAATAAAACTGATATACATGTAATGCTGCATAATGAAGTGAAATAGAACCCTGATAAAAATATCCTTGTTGAAATCATTTACTTCATCTGACAGTGCCTGTTTGGAACTTATGATTAAAAACAAAAACAAGACTCTTCCTAGAGGCTGAATTCCCTAGAATGAAATTTCAGTGTTTGTCCATAACATGGGGTTAGGCCTTTTCAGAGTTTTTGTTTTTTGCTCTGTTTTGAAACCCCTGAGACACCATCTGTTTCCAAAGCTTTCTCTTTTGAGTTAATTTCACTAAAGCCATTTGCTGTCCCATTTTGTTCTTCAGTGATTTCTTCATTTGCAGGGGAAGCAGATTCTCCTTTTTCTAATTTTTGTTGCATTTCACGGAGCTTGGTAACAGCTTTATCTATTGACATTATGCTAATAAGGTTAAAGTCATGCATGCTGACTAGATGAAGCATGAAGTTTCGACATAAATTCTTCTTAATTATTTTCTGTCCATAGTTTTCTACAAACAGCATACAGGCATGATTCATTTGATTGTCAGCAATAAACCTATTTAATAAAAAACAACACAAAACATCAATAGCAATACAAAGCATTTCTGTCAAATGCCAGTGATAACCATTATAGAACATTAAGACTATATCCAAATCCAGTTAAGTGATGACTTAACAGGTAGTAAAACTATACTGAATCTGAGATTCAATCACCTGAATGAGCTTACGGTTTTAGAAATTTAAACAAATTTAACCAGAGCTTAAATAGATGTCATTTCTGTTGTTCCTAACAAAATAGGAACTCAGCAGTTAAAAGTATAAAACATTTTCTCTTGCCAGCACCACTTTCATTAACTATATAATACTAACTATTCTCTCAGTTTCCTATTTCAGAAGCAGTGTTTCCTCTACATTTTCAGTTCATGGTAAACCTCTGAAAAGATGAAGATGTCACAACAAATGTGGTACAGTGTGATTGTTTTGGTGGAAAGCAATGAATAAAATTTGAGATGCAAGTTAAAATAGGAGAAGGCTGCTCAGTTACCGACTGAAACTGAGACTCTAACAGAGCCTGTAAAAGCCTGCCTGCAGATCTGATAAAATCCAAATAGTTTACCAAATACCTGCCAGTCTGTAATGCCAGTGTATCATGAACCCAGTAGTTGTTATGCTAACAGATTTGGATCAGGAATTAAAACAGAACTCAATTAAGTCATCTGACTAAAATTCTATCTTGAAACTGGCATATCAGGACAAAAGGAAAAACAGATTTCAGGCAAGCCTTCATATACATACTTTACTCATAACTGAGTTTTAGTGACTAGACCAGGGATCAGGCAAACATTTTCTGTAAAAGGGTAGATAGTAAATATTTTAGGTTTTGCAAGCCATATATGATCTCTGTTGTCTTCCTCTTTTTATTTTTTTACAACCCACTAAAAATGTGAAGAATACTCTTAGCTCAAGGCAGTTTACAAAAAAAAAGGCTATAGGCCATGCACCCAGACATCTGGACTAGAAGTTACGTACCAACTCCTCTTCACTCCCCAAGAGTAAGGAAACAAAAGTGCCCCCTCCCACTTATTTAACTATAAATGAAAAAACCTTACATGCTTGTGCTATACAAGAAAGCCTTATATGAGGATCTAATACTAATGAAGGTAGAGAAGAAAAATATATGTACTGACAGGTAAATAGTTCACATAGGGAAGGAAGCAGATCTGCAGGAAAAACAATGCTTCAGCCACAAAGGCACAAGAAATAAGGACTGTTCTACCTTGAGCTTTATGAAATGGTAATAAGAAATCAGAAAAGCTGCTTATATTTTATTCTGAATAATTAAGCAATTTTTAAAAATTGTGGCAATAAGTGTGATAGTTTCCAGGAATTCCAGGTGTGTAGCACATGGCGTATTATTTATGTATCCCCTAGCAATAAAAGGAATAAAAATTGGATTATCATTTTAAAAAAAAGGACATTAAATAAAAACCTGTTAGATGGAGCTAGCACCTTCCTGAAACATTCTTGGAGGATAACCATTTTTCTTTATAAGACTTGAATTAGGATATTTAGGACAAATTATATCTAAACAGAATTTTAAGTAAGGGTCTAACAGATTTATAGAATGTGAAGCAACAAAAAGAACGTAAAGGAAGTGGAATATTTGAATTTAGAAATACCCTACCCATGCTTCATGACATGGAGATTCCAGAGTTTCATCACTTCTTTCTCTCCTTCATTAACATCAGAAAATTCCTCAATTTGCTTTAAAAAGAAAAAAGAGAAAAAGAAGAAATATCTATTAGATACAGAATAAGTATAATTGGTATTTCTAAGAAAAAATTGTGTCAAAAATAGAATTTTTTGCAACTAAAAATACCACAACTTACTTATATAGCAAAGTGGCAATGTTTCTTAAAATCATCTATTTAGGTAGTAACTTTAAAAGGGAAATTCTATGTTATGACAATAGTTACCTTTAAATAAAATGAAAAAACACAATACAGAATCACAAGAAGAAAATCTATATTTCCTTTAGTTGGTTACTGTTAAAATGACACAATTATAAAAATTGTAGATTCCTGAATTCCTTAATTTAGAAAAAGCTCCTTTATACTAAATCAAAATGTAATTCATATTAAACATTAGTTTTCAAACAAAAATCATTTAATCATAAAATTCTAAAGTCACTGTCAACAATAATGATGATAACAGCAACAACAACAACAATAATAATAATTACAGTAATGGTTTTTTCTCTTAGCCATTCAGGATCTTTTTCATCTTCACTATCTACTTCCATTTCTTGTGGACGGAGAGGTAAACAAGTATCACTATGGAAATACAGACGATTGTGTCCACTACTGTATGTTCGTTGCTGTTCCACTTCTCCATCTTCGGATTCAAGAAATTCAGACATGCTTGCTTTTGTTCGTTTTGGCCTAATGAAAAGCAATGTTGATGTAATGTTAAGTAACACAGAGAAGGCTCACACCCCCCAAATAGAGTACTTTCCATTCCTACAGGTTTCTACCTAGGTATGCACACACAAACTTCCACTGGGAGACACTTGAATCCCCCTATAACCACTAGGGCAGTAGCAACATTAACAACACAGGAAAAAGCTGTAAGGAGGAAGTGAGAAAACCTCTGTAGAAACAGGAGTCGTGGGAGGGTTACACAGCACTATACCACCCCAGAGGCTTAGCTAATACTGAAATAAGGATTCCCACCTAAATGTAGCTTTGTCTGGCTTCCCTTTGTTCCTCCAACATCATCAATAGAAGTCAGAATAAATTTTTGTTGTATGACTTTTTTACCTACCTGCACACAAGAATGTGTGTGATAGGTGTTCTCTTTACTGGTCCATTGCGACTAAAAGCAAATCCAGGTTGGCGATGAATATCCTGAGGATTTCCTGCATAGGAGCCATCATAACACTCGTTGATAGAAACATCTATCCTAGCACCTTTTGGATGATACTGTAACAAAAATGGCAAGGTGTTTAGGAAAAGAAAATATTAATTATCCTAACTTAAATACCTATCCTTCCAACTTAATTAACTAAAAAGTACTTGTGGGTTCTTAATGTTTCAAAAACTAAAATATGCTAGGTATACCAGCATGGTGAACAGGAAGTCAGAAGACCTGGAGTCAAAAAGATCTATGTTAAAATCCTGGCTGTGCCATTTATTGGCTTGGTAACTTCGTACAAATGATTTCTTGACTGAGCAAGGATAAGGAAATTACCACTTAATTCAGAGCTGGTGTGAGGATTATGTGAGTCATTATAGGTGTACTGTGCAAATATACATAAACTCTGAATCATTCACTGTTAATTCATGCATAAGCAATCCATCAGTGTAGAGATTTTGGTATTTTGCATAAAGTACAATTTCTGAAAGTCAAATTGTATTATAATGTACAATATATTATGAGTAAGAAAAGATGAAAGTCACTCACCACATAGTTGAAGATAAACCTGCTATGGCAGAGTTTAAGATGTTTGAGCAAGCTGTAGAGTTTGCGGCAGTTCAGAGTGCACCAAGGGCAATGCAGGTCATCTCTTGCTTCAGTTTGCTGTCTTGTATTGTTGTTATAAAGGAACTTTAAAAATAACAGAAAACAAAAAGAAGAACAGCAAATCTCCACTTACATATCTCAAGATATTTTGTTTCACTATTACCTTTAAAAATAGTTAAAACAATTTAAAAGGAAAATCAAGTCAGAGGCATTCTTTTTATTTAAATATGCCAAAATATTTCAGATACAACATGCAAAACAAAGGCATCTCGTGATTACTTAAAAAAGAAGGGTAAGCTTTGTTTACCTGATAAAATATTCTTAATTTTTGTCGGTTTTCATTTGAAGTATCTTTTTCTTTTCTTGTTTGCAGATCTGTAGTCAACGATTCTTTAACAGCTGAAAACACATACTTTTATATTTAATGAAAATAGTTGCTTCTTAAAAGTGAAGTAATACATCTTGTGAAAATAATTAAACAATAAAGGTTTCACAAAATTCTTCTTGTGGTATTTAATACAATGTTTGTTCTCACCCTCAACTGATGTTCAGGGGAACAATCCCCTTAATCAGCAACCCTAATCAGATAGTAACGTCTTTATTGGCAGGAGCCATTTTTTTTTCCTTTAAAAACCACCTATAATGTCCTAAAACATTCTAAAAATAACCCCAAGTAATTATATGTAGTCACTGTAATGCTTTCAGCACTTTGAGGTCAGAGTATGGTTTTGATTGGACTTTGTATTCCCAGTGCACAGCAGTGAGCAGATATCCACTAAATGTTGGTTTAACAGAAATTAAAGTGATTGCACTAATATCATTCCAAATCCAAAAGGTAATCATTTGTTAATAATTCCGGTATATTACTTTACTGACTTAAAAATAAAAATTTTTATTTCCCCTGACATAAGTAATCATTTCATATGTACAATTTTGTATAAAACTCTTCTTCTCAGTTTCTTTGAAACTCTTTTATCTACTTGGCCACAGAATTCTTTGAGAAGTGCCCAGACCACAATTTACTTGGGAAATCTTTCCTCTGACATGGGTCATTTCTTTTATCTCTTGAATCTGACTCTTACAGTGACCTGCACACAATTAATGGACATGAGTGGTATATGTCAAAGACAGCTGTCTTAAGCCTTCTGCCTTCTTAAACAGTCTTAGATAAAAACATACAGATGCTCTCAGGTCAAGGACAGTGTTCTTATCAGGCAGATAAACAAAATGAAAGAATACTGCAACCTGGGCCTTAACTAAGCAGAGCTAACTGCTACAATTTGTAAATGTTTTTCCTCTTAAAAATTTACTGCAAAATTTAACCTGGTAAAATTCAGGTTATGATGATCCTTTTCCAGCCCTAAAATTGTACAAACACTCTGAAATAATGAAGTCAGTTCCATAACATAAACAAATTTTTATATGAATTTTTAAAAGCATACAGTTCCAAAGCCCTTTAAAGCTGCAATTCCAACATCTAAAAAGCTCTGAAAAACAATCATTTTCTCATGAGTTTATTTATTTAATTTATTTAATGGAGACAAATTTATTTAATTTATTTAATGGAGACAAATTTATTTAATGGAAAAACCCTAAACTGACATAAGGCTATCTATAAACCTAATTTGGAGGTGTTATATAGTATACAGCATATATCCTATATACTATACCACACTTATAAAATTAAAGAAACCAAAAAACCCCCAAAATTCCCACATACGTCTGGCACAAAGGTTTTGAGTAAAGGACTAATAATAGGAGAACCCTAATTTACTCATAATATGCCTAATAAGTCAAATAATATTTCCAAAGATGACTGGAGCAAAACACAAACTAATTAATCTAAAGCCTAAGTCCTAACTCTGCAAAGCATTATTTTGACAGCAAAGTTTTCGTACCAATAGTTTGAGTAGGTTTAACTGAACCAGGCTTGTTTTCTTGATGGAGACTCTCTGAATTTCTAGTGGCAAGAGGTTTGGCGATAGGAGCTGTAGATTTATCATTGGTCTCTCCTGTCCAACGAAGAGTGAACTGCAACGTAGGTCCCTGAGAAAATGTTTCAAATGGAGGCAGTCTCTTAAAAAGAAAAAACATGAGAACAGTGAAGATTCCAAATAATGAACTGAAAGAAATTGTAGGAGTAAAAAGAAAATATTTATTATGACATGTTAATGTGAATTTGACTTAACAGATTTTTCCTTAAAAACCCCAAATGCCTACATGGATGGCCAGGCAAATAAAATAAATGTATAGTGTAGTAGAGCCTGTAGTACTGGAGGGCTCAGATTGTCTACAAGAGTGACTACTTATTGGCAATTGCTGAATTGTTGCCCCATACAAACAATGGCCCAACACAGCCAGATTTTCAGATCTTTTTCCAAGTTTCCAAGAGAAATATTCCAATTTTTATTTGGTGGTAATTAAAAAATTAAAACAAAAAACAAAAAAACTATGATACCCAAAGCCTACTGGTCTGCAACCTCCCTTAGATGACCAATTACTTTTTCTGTGTAAACTGAATGATTATTAAAACAATTAGTAATTTTCCTTGACTTCTCTCAGCTTCACTGACGACTGCCCTTACTTCTCTTCTTTGGATTTTAGGACACTGAACTATCTTGGCTTTCTTCCTCCACCTCTAGTCACTTATAAAACCACTCTTCTCTTGGCCTCCTTAATTCCTAGGTAACATTTAGCCATATGCCCGAGTCTCTCACCCATCCTCAAGGATTTACCCATTAGAGAGATGATCCCAAATTGGTTCTCCATTCTTTATACTTGAGCTCTAAACACTGCCACTTGGGTATCAAGGTCACCCTGAACTAAAATATGTTTTTAGATGTGAATGTATTATCTTTTCTTTCCTTCTCAGATACAATTATTTTTGTTCCAAGCATTATCAGTCTACTAGTGACCCTAAACTAAAAATTTCAGAATTACATTTGACCCCTATTCTTGCTTCTGCTTTTCTTACATAATCATCAAGTATAGATCCTTACTATCTTATCAGTACAGTATCTTAGCTGCTCTCCCAGCTTCTAATTTTTACTTCCCAATCCATATCCAGGAGACCAAATAATCTTCTCAAAGACTGCTTTCATGCTATTCCCTTTTACAGAAACCTTCAATGGGCTCCTATTTATTTTTACTGCCACACAAGTCTAATCTCCCTCTACATCTTTATTACAAATAATCCTCTTAAAACTATAATTTTAGACTGGAATGAAGTGAAAGTGTAATCATATAAACCAATTTTGACACAGTTGAGTCCATATCTAGGAATTTATCTTATAAAAATACTTGCAATGCAAAAAGATACATGTATGGGTTGGCCAGAAAGTTTGTTTGGGTTTTTTAAGATCTTACGGAAAAATCTGAACGAACTTTTTGGTCAACCCAATACAAGTATACTCACTACAATATTTTTGAAAATGTAAAAAAAATTAAAATAATCAAATTATCCATTGAAGTGACACTGGTTTAGTAAATTATGGGACATTATTTAAAAGAATAACACAGAGCTGTTAAAAAGAAGCAAATCTATATGACCTGACTTAAAAGGATACCCATTTCATATTGCCTCAATTTCTTGGGAAAACCCAACAACTCATATAACAATCCTTATTCTCCCATGGATAAACGTAACAAACTTTAAAAAAGAAATTTAAAACAGCAAGATAATAAATACCTGCAGAAAATTCAAGCACTGTAGATACATATAAAGAAATAAAAATTATTTAAAATCCAATCACCTAGAGGTAACCACTATTATGATTAGTTTTATAAAAGGTGGATGTATTATTATATAAAAATTAAATATCATGGAAATCTTGTCAAAGTATTGTTCTTTCAATGTATCTTTTTAGAGTTAAGGTGTTTCCAATTTTTCACTATTTAAAATTTTCAGGCAAGACTTGTAATCTACATCTTTTCAGTTAAACAGTTACTACCTTGTGACAAAACTGTAGAATGAAAATTAACTGTTACATAAAACTGTTAATAATTATATACACAATCAAAATTTTTATTCGTATCGCCAGTCTGCCCTCCAATAAGGTTATACCAACTTATTCTTACATTAAAGCATTATTTGAGAGCATGTGTCCTCACGTCTCCAACTAGAAACTGTCAACCCTTTTTAACTGTTGTTAAACTAGTAGTCAAAAGTAGTATCTCTGATTTTGTTTGCATATCTTTGAATACTAGTAAGGTTGAATATCTTTTTAAAAGCTTACTGGTCATCTATATTTGTTGCTTTAAAAACTGTCAGACTGTTCTTTATCCATTTTTTTCTAATTAGATTGCTTATGTTTTTATTAACTGCATATTCATATTAGCCTTTTGTTATGTTACAAATATTAGCCCCAGTCCATCATTTGCTTTTAACTTTAGCTTTGTGCAGTATATGATTCACTTTAGTCATTTTCATTTTATGCTTTCTAGCTTTTGTAGCATACCTAGAAGGGCTTTCCTCATAGCAAGATTACATTAATATTCACCTATATTTTTTTCTGAAGTTATATAGTGTGAATTTTCACATTTACATTTATGAGCCTTCTGGAATTTATTAGGTCTAAGTTTATTTCCAGATGGCTAGAGACCAATTCTGTCACATGGATAATGAACAGTTTATCTTTCCCACACAGATCTAACACCTATTTTATCACAGATTAAATTCAAGATATACAGAAAACTATTTCAAGACTACGCTTCAGTGATGTGCTTATCTATTGCTAAGATTTTACCATAAATTTAAGTTCTTTTAACTTTATACTATGTTCTATTATCTGGTAAGTAAAGGTTCTCAGAAAACTTTTCCATAATTTTCCTTAGTATTATTACATATTGTTCTAGGTTAACTTGAGACTAATTTTTTAAGGCCTAAAAATCAGGATTTTGCTTGTGCTGGTACACTGATCTAATATATTTAGAAATAAATGACATTAGTATTCTGCTGAGTCTGCCTATCCAAGAAATGTATGTATGCCTATTTATTTTTTTAAGTCTCTTAGAAGAGTTATTTTAAGCCTGCTTCATCTAAGATTTGAAGATTTCTTGATAAATTTATTAGTCATATGTTACCTGCTGTTACTATGAATGGAATTTAAAATATCAGTTAACATTTATTGAGCACTTATTTTATGCCAGGCACGGTGCTAAGCATCTTTAATCATTTCATTTAACCCATCAATTCTATGCCTCGTTTCACAAATGAGAAAACCGAGACACACAGGGGATTAAGTAATTTGCCAGATGCCACATAGCTAGGAGTGGAGATTTGAAGCTGGCAGTCTGGTTCCAAGGATGATGCCTTCCATTAAATACTCTGACTAGATAATTTTGACTTGTGTTTTTCAAAGTATAAAAAAAAGGACTCTTCCTTCCAACATGAATTCCTTCCAATGTGAATTTGCATTTGGGGAAGAAAACATCAATCAAAAATGGGAGTTCATAACTATAACGTGCTCAGTCTTCTAAGTAGTCCATACCTTCCCATCAAGAATAGTCTCCCATGTTGCTCTTTTCTTGCTTATTGGACATTCTTCCATTTCCTGCATGGCTACTTCATATTCCCCATCTAAAAGCTGTAAGCGCCTGTTAGACAAACACATACACTTTAAAGTAACCTGAGTATTATTGTAAGTACACAAATTCTACATCTTTAGATTTATACTAAAAAGCATTTATTAAATTTATAAACTAGCTTACATACCCAACAAGACTTAAAAATATACCTACACTCCATTCCTGACAAAAGAAATTTTAATGATTTGTACTGATAATTATTACTAGAGAATTATTTCATTACTGTAGCTACTCAGATATAACTTTAAACATTTAAAGTATAATATGCCTAAGGTCTTAAAACTTGCTAAGTTTTAAACGTTAAGTATAAAGCATGTGTGCAGGCTTTATACTTTTAAAATCAAGGTTAACAATGGTGTTATACTTGCCTTAGGGAACCGCTAAGAATTATGTCTCTGTTAACTTTAACTACTGTAAGTACTTGAACTAGAATTCTTGACTTTTATACTTGACCAGTAAACTAATTAACTGTAAGATCCTGGGGGGCACCTGGCACATATAGGTGCTCAATAAACATTTCATAGGTGAATGAATAAATGGAATACTGGTTGAATCGAAGAATCGATTAAATTCTACCCATACTCACAGTATAGTTTTAATGTGTGTGTACATATCTGTGTGTGTATACATAGTTTATGTTATTTTTTCCATACAATTAAACACTACTAACCTAAATACCATTCTTCAACCATACTCAATAATTAATTGTATATCAAGAATCTGGCATCTCTTCATCAGTCTTAGAGAAATTCTATTAGGTGGTATTAGCTGACATTTATTGAGTGCTTACTATGTGCCAGGCACTATTTTAAAGACTTTACAGAGTTCATTTAATCGTCCCAACACCTCTATGAAGTAGATGCTTTTACTCCATTGTGCAGAAGAAGAAACTGAGGCATAGAGAGGGTTAAATAACTTGCCTTAAGATGACACAGTAAGTAGCCAGAGCTAGCAACAGAATCTAGGTAATCTGCCTCCAAAGTCTGACTCTTAACACCAAATGATTTTGAGCCTTAAGAATTTTTGTCTTTATGCTGTGCTACTGAATTTATTCTACTTCAATAATATATCAACAAGGCTGTTCAACTTAATATTTTTAGAAGCTAATTTTATTTACTAATTTGAATAGGTAATACATTAGTATCCTTCTAAAATGGAAAGGACTTTTCCTCCTGCATGTTTACATGACTACATAATATTCTATTTTATGGCTGAACACGTGATAGCTACAATCCAATGTACTCTCCTACCTGTAGTGTATGAAGAGGCCCTTTTCCCCCACAGCCTCATCAACAGTGCTTTATCAAGTTTTTTGATATCTGTCAAACTGGTAAGTGAAAAAATGACATCTCAGTGTACTTTTATATTCAGATGTTTTACCTTTTAGTTGTTTAAAAACCATATATATTTTCTTTTCTTGTAAACATTTTCACGATATCCCTTCCTCATTCTTCTATTGGCCTGTGGTGTTTTTTTTACTTAGTATAACCTTTTTATATTAAAGGAATGAGGCATCTATCTATATATTATGAGTTGAAATTAATTTTCTC
This sequence comes from Mesoplodon densirostris, assembly GCF_025265405.1. Lineage (NCBI taxonomy): Eukaryota > Metazoa > Chordata > Mammalia > Artiodactyla > Ziphiidae > Mesoplodon > Mesoplodon densirostris. Next base: position 52,615,003 of record NC_082678.1, on the reverse strand, counting down.
CTGACTTGTCATCTTTATTTTGACTTGGCTTATGATGGTGTTTTTGTTTTCAGAAGAAGTTTTTTTATTTCACTCTATATTTCATACTCTTTCAATATGGCTTTTGAATTTTGGTCATTCTTTAAGGAGACTTTAGCTTCTCAGAGATTATAAAAAGAATTTTTAAAACATCTAACTCCTCAGATCTTGGTTGGCAAATACTTCTCCTCTACTGAAAGGAACTACGACCCTTTGAAGAAATAGCCAATTCCAGAGCAGAGGTAGGAAAAGGAGAATGTAAAGCCTGGAACATCTAGAATATTCCAGAAAACAAGGAAATAAATAAATAAAAACAAGTCAAAGGGACTTAGGAGCCTGCTTGGAGGGGCTCCTCCTGACCAAATTTGGGACAATTTGAGCATTAAAATAGCAACATCAATAGATTAAAACAGACTGAATAAAAGTGGAATTTGTTAATCCATACTGATTAAAAAAAAAAGGTTGAGAGAAGGAACGCTCTTCTTCACAGAAAAATGCCAACAAACCAAACATGGAAGAACTGATAGAAAGTTACCATGTGGCCACCGCCACAGAATAATTTATTCAAGTAAGAATCATCAATGGATGCTAAACTATTGCGTTAAAAAAAAAAGACTATTGGGAGAAAAAGGACATTTATCCAGTTTCATGTATTAATTATTACAGAGGTTGCAAATTAATTAATTAAAGTGAAAAGGGACCATTACAATGGAGAAATATGGTAAATACCACTTTAGCCAAGCAATCAAACCTAGTATCAGCTGTGTCTGTGACGTGCACAAAGAACACATCACCAATTAAGTGTTCCTGCCCAAAATGTTTAACCTGAATCTAAACATAAAGAAACAATCACAAAAATCCAAATTGAACGACATTCTGCAAAACTACAGGCCTGTATTTAAAGTGTTGTTATAAAAGGCAAAAAAAAAAAAAAAAAAAAAAAAAAAAGGCTGGAAAACTGTTCCAAATCGAAGGAGACTGAATAGATATGGCAACTGACAGATCGCAATCCTTGACTGGGATGAGTAGGGAACAGAAAAGGACATTATCGAGGAAACTGGGGGGAGAGTATTGTATTTTTTGTATCATGTTAAATTTCCTGAATATGATAGGCGTACTGTGATTATGGAGGGAAATGTCCTTGCTCTTAGGAGATACACTCTGAATGAAGTGTTTATGAATAAGGAACGAAATCCAGTGTCATGATCTAACCCTCAAATGGTTTGTCACAAAAATACACTCACAAATAAAGCAAATGTGGTAAAATGTTAACAACTGATGAATCTAGGTGAAGGGTACATGGGTATTAATTACTACCTGTATTGTTCTTTCAACTTTTTTATAGGTTTGGAAATTTTCAAAAGAAGTTGGGAGAAAATTCTCCCATGATTTCCTCTTGGTACTTTTTTAAAAAGCAGTTTTTTTGTTTTAACGTACAAGGAGTATGTTAATATAAGGTAGAAAGAATTCTTAAAAGAATATAATATACCCCTCCCCTCACGTTGCCTAAAATATATAGAACATCTACCAACACTGATGAAGCCCAGTGTGCAACAGCAGCCTAATTGCTTCTCCCACAGACACAACCCCTATCTCCTAGCATATATATTTCTGTTGTTCTCCATTTAAATTTTTGATCCACATTCAAATTTCTGACTTTAAAAAAAACACTATATTGGTTTCTGCCAGTAACATTAAACGACATTAAGTGGTATATTCTAGGACAATATGGTAGCAAAATCCATGGCATTATTCCTAATCACCTTTGCTTTCCCATTAAAAGCCCTATAACCTTTCTTTACCCTAGTGGCTAATAAGTGGATTACATTAAAGCAACAATTTACTTTTTAAAGAGCAGGAGAAACACACTAATTGCTTTTCTTGGCTCTTTCTCCTATACCTGACCGTGAACTGTGTTAACTACCAGTGAGCAGCCTAGGACAAGAAATCATGACATATTATAGGTTTCATCCTCCAACCCTATCAAAAAAGAGTGCTGTATTTGCTTCCCAGAGGTTCTTTTACTGGCACTAAGATGCTTCATTCCCAAATGAAAACTGTAGAGATGATTATAAATCCAAGTGTTCCTTGCTACCCTGTGCCAGATGCACACAGAGCCACACAATGATGATTACACACACTTTTCTTCCTTAACTCTAGTAAATACATAATCTCAAGATTTGCATGGGGCCCACTTTGTTCAGGTCTCTGCTCAAATATGACCTTTTCTCAGAGGCTTTCTCTACAAAACCACCATTTATTCTCTTTATTTTTCTTCACAGCATTCCCACTAAGTGACATTAGTTGATACAATTTTGGGGGGTGGTGTCTGTTTCCTCCACTAGAAGTTAAGCTCCATGAGGGCAGGGGTTTTGTTGCCTTCTCACCGCCTAAAACAATGTCTGACAAAGAAGAGACACTCAGAAAATACTTGCTGAATAAACAATCTTAACTGAGCCATTCAAATAGTTCCTCATCTGTGTTTATTGCTTTCTATGTGATAAAGAGAAAAGTTCAGTATTTGCAAATTTGTTTTTTCATCCATAAGAATAAAGAGAAACAAAGGCAAAGAAATAGTATCACCACTATATTCTGCTTCAAAATAAAAACATTTCTAAAACATGGGAGCCTTGCTTGTCCATCAACATTACCTGTTTTTATCAAATACTGTCATTTGTGCAACAAATGTTTTTTCCCCATCTTCACGATTTCGTTTTCTTCTAGCTGGAAGTTCTTCATTGACATCTGAATTTGACAAACATTTCTCATGAATCAAATATTCAAGCAAAAACATATTTATGATATATAGTCCCTTCACATAACATACTACATTAATCCCAAATGAGGTACAAATAAACTTAAGTTACAATATAATAATATCCAAACACTCTTCAACTTTATGTCTCAACCTTATGTCCTTACTTTTTGATATTGACATTATTAACCCCACATTTTTGCAAATATTATTTTCTGTTCAGAATGATCTTTATTTCTAGGCAAGGAGAAAAAAACCCTCCTCATTCATGGTTACTTTCCAGGAACTTCAAAGGATACTTCAAGACTCAAAGATTATTTCTTCCAAGGTGCTTCTCCCCTGAACTTCACAAATACCTCTATTATACCACATATCATTTAGCTGCAATTATATTTTATGTTTATCTCCATACTCTAGGTTATGAGCCTTTGGAAGATGGGACTGGATTTTTTAATCATCTTTGTGTCCCCAGCACCTATATGTTGTTTGAATGATTACCTCAAAGGTGGATTCAGAACTGTTGGGAGGATACAAGGATAGATGTATGGTAAGTATAATAAAATGTTAACTGTAGACTCTAAGTGGTGGGTAGATAGGTGTTCACTACCAAATTCTTTTGTCTGTTCTGTATGTATGAAAATTTTCACAATAAAATGTTGAGGGGGGAATGAATTCATTGTTTGCTGAGAGACTAATTTAAATACCAGTCTTTTCCATCCAGTGTTCAATATATATATATATATTTTTTTTTTTTTTTGCTGCATGTAATGTTTCATCATACAATGAGAATTTTACAGATTAAATACCTAGTACAACACAATAGCCAAAAGCCTAAGAGCAAGGCCTATCTACCATAAAATTAATTATCTCATTAGACTATAAGAGATTTGCAAATAAATAAAGGCCATGCTATTAGAACACATGCGTTTATTTCTAGTTCTGCACCATTTTTCCTCTAATTATGAAAATAACTAAAACAAGGAATATTCTGTACACAATTATGAATACTACGAAGATGTATTAGTTCAATCATTTTCACTGATCACCTTAATAATCTCCAACAACAAAATCTAGTAAAATTATTAAAATAAAAATTACCAATATTTTCATTGGTTTCTCCATTAATCATTCCATTAAACTCTCTTCTTCCTGGACGAGTCACTCTAAATAGCAATGAGTAAGACTTCACCATATGGCTGTTACTAGGTTCAAATTCATTACTGGAAACTGCAAGGGACGGGAAATTTCCAGGTTTTGTTTGATTGAGGTCAGGATTCAAAGGCACCTGCTTTTTACCTGTAGGAACTTGCCTTATTGGACAACTTACATCCTGCAAAGGCAAAGATTATTATATTTATTTATGCATATGCAATTGTAAGAATTACCATAAAACCTCTAATCACAGCTATAGGAAATATGGTATAGGCCATGATTTCCAAATGGCATGCTAAAATTCTAACCGTACGTCTGAAAATTGTGATGAAGCAAAAAGAAAATTTGGATCAGCTATCTTTCAAATATTAGCACAATTGAGGATATCCTCAATATAATGAAAATAATGATATAATAGTATATCTAATATTTAGCTGATGGTCATCTGAAAGTTTTAAGTTAGAAATATAGAACTAAAACCATGCTTAAAATATTACAACTCATGTAAATTAATCTTTTCCCCTTAAATATTCTATTTTAATAAAATGACTGATAGGACTATTAAAAATGAAAAAGATTATTACAATAACCCCATTGTCAACAACACTGAGAAACAGTAAATCCATATATTTAAATATATTGTTTATAAGAAGTAACATTAATCATCTTATGAGTAATGTTCTGTAATTCTATAACTAGAGTTATGCTGAAAGAGCAAAGTTGAAAAATTGCAAGATGCAGAAGACCCTTTTAACAAAAAATATAGTACATATTTTAGGTAACTTCTTTTTAAAAACAAACAGAATACATGCTATGGTCTTAAAATTCTGCTCTACAAGAATATAAAATGAGAAAAATAAAAGTCTCCTCCACCCCCAGGTCTTATACTCCAGAGAAGACTAATATTAGCAATTGGTTGTATATATCCTTTGAAGGAAACATTTACGCCTATTATTTTTTTTAACACAATAAGGATCGTACTATAGTTACAGGCACATATTATCTTGAATTTTCACATCACTACTTGCTGTGTATGGGGTTGGGTGGGAGCGTGGAGTATTACCAACTAACTTCATAGAGTTTTTGATACGTACTTACACTGCTGTCTCCCATCACCTTAGTCTATCACATACCAATGCTCTAGCAGTTTTCACCATAGCACCTTACTGTGATTGATTTTGGAAAAGCATGAGCAATCAGAATCTCTACACAGGTCATTCCTTTTTTTTTTTTTTTTTGGTCTCACCACATGGCTTGTGGGCTTTTACTTCCCCGACGAGGGATCGAGCCCAGGCCCTCTGCAGTGGGAGCATGAAGTCCTAACCACTGGACCGCCAGGGAATTCCCTCCCATTCTTAAAATACCCAAGGACTTAAGGCTACTAAAAGTATATCTGTTGGCTTTGGTGGGTTGCCCAGGAAATTTAACCACCATAATACTTGTTTCTATGGTGAAATGATTTCATCTTATAAATAAAAATTTGAAGCAATATATTTATAAGTTAATGGCTGATAATGCTAGAAACAGAAATTTCTTTGCCTGAGAGTAGTGTTACAAGATAATCCTTTTGGGAAAAACTCTCTCTTAGCCCTTATTTAAAACATTAATGTGTATAAATAGCTAAAACAAATAAGCTAAGAGACTGGAGTGGCAGGAAGCAAATGAATTTATGTCCTAAGGTGCTAAAAGACAGCTTCTTCCCTTCACTGTCATACTCCTGTAACAGAAAGTTTTATGCAGATACCTACAGCCAGATTAGAAAAAACATGAAGATATGGGAGGTTGGCAAAAGATGTTATCAGTTTTACAATTCAGCCATCAACATATTTAAAAGCTTTTAAGGTTTATATGCATAAACAATATATATGCATAAACATATTCAATGAAAAAAATTATTCCATTTCATCTACCAGTATAATCCTATACATTACCTTTCTTTTTTTGTGGCAAACTTTCACAAGCAGGACTTCCAGGGTAACAGAATTTTGTTCATTTTCTGAATTTTGTGATGGCTTATCTAAATAGAAAATCAATACTTTAAAATCGATTTTACACTTGATCTTAGACAAAAGGCCGAGAAGTGATTAAAATCTATTTAAAAAAAATAGTATTCATTTTCCTAAGAAGTCTGAGAATTTACAAAAAAGACTTCCTATAATGAAGTCTTCTCAGAAGTTTACTCATTCCTTTTTCCCAAAATCAGTTTCAAATTTGACAAATACAGTTAAGGCTTCTTAGTAGAAAGCACAAATGAAATAGTTCAGGAGAGGTAACACACAAAATAAACATTAAATTTTTTTTCCTTCTTCTAAAATCTATTAGAAAAATTATTTAGTTTAAGATACATTTAAATTGAACTCGTTACTATTTTACATATTTCATTTCATTTTGAATGCTCAGATATTTAAACTAAAAGGCTCTTTTTGTTGTTGTTGTCTTGTTTTTTTTGTTTTTGCGGTACGCGGGCCTCTCACTGTTGTGGCCTCTCCCGTTGTGAGGCACAGGCTCTGGACGCGCAGGCCCAGCGGCCATGGTTCACAGGCCCATGGAAGTTGGAAAGAACTCGCGGCATGTGGAATCTTCCCAGACCGGGGCACGAACCCGTGTCCCTGCATCGGCAGGCGGACTCTCAACCACTGTGCCACCAGGGAAGCCCACTAAAAGGCTCTTTGATTTGATCAAAACTTATAACCAAAGGGATTAAAAAAAGTTTTCAAAAAATATTAAACATAAAACTTACATGCCTAAATGGGATAGCAAAAATCAAGATATTATTTACTACCTAGGGAAATCTCTTGGTTTATAATGTTTAGGAAATTTAATTTTAAAGTAATAGTCTATATTCTCTATATCAATGAACTAACAAAGGCGCTTCTGCAAATTAAGGTTCCAGAATACTTCCCTACAGCTTGTCTTTAATCCCAAAGGCATTAATAGTCCAAAAAACTTAAATATTTAATCATTCATTCATCATTAAGTTCCTAATATATCAAACTATTATGTACTTCTATATAGTTCTCTATATATTATAAATAAATCCATAAACATATACAGAAATAAAATAATTTTTGTTCTGAGATTTTGGACAATACTTCTTTCTACTTGAAAACATTCTTCTTACTCAGGGTGTATACATAAAATACATTTCAATCAGTCTCTTGAAAGTTGCATCCAGGATAAAAATAATTTAATATACCAAAAAATAACCGAATATCTAAAATGCAGTAACAAAAATACTCTGAACAATACTCACCATGAAAATAGTACCCTAATAATCTTTGTGTATTCATTCTAAGCAGTCTCAAGTAGTAATTGCTAAACAAAAGTCTTCATTTAAAAACAAAAGAAAAAATAATCATATTTTAGGGATTGTGATGGTGCTTTTCTATCCTGATTTCTTAAAAATATTATATCTTAAAAAAAACTACGAATATACCTTGAATAGACAAGGGAGGCAATATATCTGCTTCTTTCCAACTTCCACTAATTTCAAAGTTATAATGGGAAATTATTTTCTGGAAATAGAAGTATCAACAGAGTTTACTTTCTCATTTACTTCAGTAATATCAAGAAAATAAAGTTCAAGTGAATTAGTGCAATTTTTGAACTTTTTTGTCATGTAGATGGGAAAAAAGTTTATCGTACCATGTTCCAGTTAATTTCAACTAATTAATTCAAGTAAATTCAATTACTATTAATTAATCAAATAATATTAATTACTAAGTATTATTCTATTAATATCCATCAATGATTTCAGTGATGAATAATTTATGTTTTATAGAAGTCCCTGAGAACAAAGGGCTAACAAACCTATAAAATTCAAATTATAAGCTTCTAAAGTATTAGAGCTCATGTACTTTTTAAGTATCACAGAAGACCAAGTATGATGAATGATTAGAAATATGAACTCTACAAGATGATTATAAATGATTTAGGAGGAAAAAAAACATGAAAATGCTACTGAGGTTACTGCTATATAAAAAAAATAGACCAGATATAAGGCAAAACTAGAAGTAAAGTTACATTAGCTGCTAATACATATATGACCAGACTTCAAATTTCTTACATTGAAAACCTGACTAGTTATCAAACTGTTCTAATATAACCATTCTGCTTATTATTAAACTTTGTTTCTTACTAAACAATACCAAGGATGACCAACTTGACCTATTTCTTATAAAGGTTTTATTCCATTACATGATTATTAAAGGATACACACACAAATTTAAGATGGACAAGCCTAGAGGCATTTTATCCATTCTGAAACCAACTGAAACTTTACCCAGTATGCTTTCACCTCTTTTAATGAATTAACATTTAAGACTATATAATTTTCTTTATATAATATCTAACACATTGATATATCCCATTGGTAGCAGTGGTTGTTTCAGTTGTCTTATTATTGTATTAAAAAAATACTCAAAATGTATATGCAGAAAAGGGTCCTACTCAGGAGACTCTTCACCTATTCCAGGTTCTAAGGCAATTAATTACAATTCTCATCATAAGTCTTTATAATCTAAAGTTCGAAAAACATTGGAAATAAAAAATCTACGAAATTTAATTTCATTACAAGTCCTTCCCATTATTTTCCACTTACGATCTTTGGAAAGATGATGGCTCTAAGTTGGGTAAGATAATGTTACACAGCATTTTTTAAACTGCAATACTTAGAGCCCTAAAAGGTACGGTTGAGCGGTAAGAGCTGGAATTTCATCTATTTAGATATGAGCCAGATGAAGCTAACGTTTACCTTCAAGAATGATCCCACAAAGCACTGATTATTTTAACAATTAAAAAATCTACTTAAAACTTAAATAGACAGCAAGACAGCAATAAGAAAACCAGGCGATGAACACAACCTTATGTATAAAGTCTACCTACAATTTTTAAAAACTTTTAAGGCAGAGTTTCTTATTTATTTTTATTGAAGTGTAGTTGATTTACAACGTTGTGCCAACCTCTGCTGTACAGCAAAGTGACTCAGTTACACACATATATATTGACATTCTTTTTTTTTTTCTCACATTCTTTTTTTAAAGCCAGAGTTTCTTAAAACTTGCTCCTCAGACAACCAACTTCTGAATTACCTTGGTGCTTTATTAAAATGCAGACTCCTAAGCTCCACCAAAACCCTGCAAGATCTGAGTCCCTGTAGGGTCCAGGTATATGTATTTCAAACAAACTGTCAAAATGTTTCTACACACACTAAAATTTAAGAACTACTACTTTTAAAGTTTAATGAGTTGCAAGTTACCTCCTCCATATCCCACCATTGACCAAATAAAGCAATAATTGAAACTGTTGGAGAAATCCACTAAAGAGAAATTAAATTATCAACATCAACATCTTTTCCATTAAATATAATTTTATGAATTTACATGCAATTTTATTTTTCAGTCACAAAGGTGTTTTGTTGTTAGAATGCCAATATGTTTAAGTACATACCATTTTTGTGGAAGAAACCAGTAAATGTAAGCTGCAGATGAGCTGACAAGCTAAACAGAACAAAAAAATTTTATCACTTTAATATTCTGTAATAAAAATAACCTAAAATTTAAAATATAACACTGAAATCAAAGCTACTTCAGCTAATTTATAAACATTTGGCTGTCTAATTCTTAACTCTGTTCAAGCCCATGACTCCATGCTCTCCCTGTTAAGTATGACACCCAAAACTGTGTTTATACACATTAAAAACACACACATATGTACACACACACACACACACAAATAAAAACAAAAACACCAAAGAAGCAAGGCAGAAAAAAACAGACCACCAAATAAGAGGCAAGATAATTTACTGTGCTTTAGTGTTCTACTTATAAAATGGGGACAGGTTTCCCTCCCCACCCGTCAAAATGGTAGCTGAATCCAGGCAAAAGTGTTTGAGTATTTTCAAGCTACGGAATTTCAGCCTCCTAACAAATGATGCAGAACCATCACTTTCTACTTCAATTAGGGATGAAATACACAATCACAAATCTGCTATAGATTTGTAATTTACTGTTTCAACTTGTCATTTTCACTTTTAGTTTTAGAAGCAATGAAAAGGAAGCATAAACTATAATGATCCTTTTGTTTTGAAAAATATTTACTACCAATGGAAAAACTATTAAGTTGGGATAGACTAAGCAAAAACATCAACAGGCTTTTGTAGTACCTTTAAACTGGAAAAAGAGCAATCTATCTCGTGATCAGGAGCCATTCATAACTTTCCAGAACAGATGTTGGGAAAAGGGAAGCAGTACTTTTACTCAAGAAATTTACTATAGAATCAAAGTAAATAGCAGTAAAAGGGCAATAGGGATCAATAAAGGGTACTTTTTTTTTTTAATGATGGTGACAATCTACGCATTCTTATAATCAGAGGGGAAGAGTTATGTAAAGATTTTGAGGCAAGAGAGCATTAAGGAACAAGTAATGACTGGAAATGAGGACATATTATAAAGAGGTTAGCTTTGTAACTTTGCCCAGGACTCTTCTTCTTAGAGAAACAGGAGGTAAGTGAGATATTTCAACAGAAGATGTGAGGATGCCTCTATTTTCTTAGTGAGGTAATCTATGAAAGTGTATGCTAAAAAAACTACAGGGTGGGGGTCCTGAAGGGCATTTCTAGAACGATACTAAGAAAAGTATGCTAGGATATCAGTAGAGAGCAAAATGACTATGGTGGAGTAAAAGTGTAAGGGTTCAAGCAGAGTTAGAAAGCATAAACATAGAAAGGAAAAACTAAGAATAGCAACTATAACTTAAGTATCAAGAAAATAAAATGGGGGGCTTCCCTGGTGGCGCAGTGGTTGAAAATCTGCCTGCTAATGCAGGGGACACGGGTTCGAGCCCTGGTCTGGGAGGATCCCACATGCCGTGGAGCAACTAGGCCCGTGAGCCACAACTACTGAGGCTGCGCGTCTAGAGCCTGTGCTCCACAACAACCGAGGCCACGATAGTGAGAGGCCCGCGCACCGCGATGAAGAGTGGCCCCCGCTTGCCACAACTAGAGAAAGCCCTCGCACAGAAATGAAGACCCAACACAGCAAAAATAAATAAATTAATTAACAAACTCCTACCCCCAACATTTAAAAAAAGAAAAGAAAATGGGATTCTTGAAAACAGGTAATTCGTGTATATTACTTTCTGACACATATCAGATACATTTCAAAAAAAAAAAAAACACAGCAGCGCGAGTGGGGAGTTGACTATAAACAGGGCATGAGGGAATCTGTAGGGTTTATCTTAATTGTAGTGGTTGTTACCTGACTGAATGCATCAGAACTATACACCAAAGAGTGAATTGGACTGCATATAATTCATACCTCAAAAAAAAAAAAAGTACAGGGCTTCCCTGGTGGTGCAGTGGTTGAGAGTCCGCCTGCCGATGCAGGGGACACGGGTTCGTGCCCCGGTCCGGGAGGATCCCACATGCTGCAGAGCGGCTGGGTCCGTGAACCATGGCCGCTGAGCCTGCGCGTCCGGAGCCTGTGCTCCGCAACGGGAGAGGCCGCAACAGTGAGAGGCCCATGTACCACAAAAAAGAAAAAAAAAAAAAAAAAGTACATTAAGGGGATCAACTGTAAAGGAGCTCAAAGGACTTTTTCAAGGTAATGAAAATGTTCTATATCTTAATTGTGGTTATGCTTGTGCGAATGCATACATTTGTCAAAACTCAAACAATATACTTAGGGTGAGTGTACTTTATTGAATGTTAATTATACCCAAAGTTGATTTTTAAAAAGTATATCTACCATCTATGAAACCTACATGCCATTTTACTAAAAGATAATTGGCATTTTCCTATCAAAACTGTTCCATAAATGTAATCTACAATGCAGAATTGGGGAAACTCCAAAACAAAACTGAAAGAAATATTCTACAGTTTCCATGTTAGAAGATAATCCATTAGTCACAACCAGTCTATCCGATTCTTTTTTTTTTTTTTGCGGTACGCGGGCCTCTCACTGTTATGGCCTCTCCTGTTGCAGAGCACAGGCTCCAGACGCGCAGGCTCAGCGGCCATGGCTCATGGGTCCAGCCGCTCCACAGCATGTGGGATCTTCCCGGACCAGGGCACAAACCCATGTCCCCTGCATCGGCAGGCAGACTCTCAACCACTGCGCCACCAGGGAAGCCCAGTCTATCCTATTCTTAGTTGCTTCAGTTAAACCTACATACTAAGGCCAGGTAAATTTTCTTAAAGTGATTTTGTATGAATCATTCCTTTCTCCAGTTTTCTAATGGGTCCCCAACTGCGAAATCTTTTCTCTAACTGCTGTCTGTAATATGGTTCCCATTCCTTTTTACCTCTACTAAAGCCATATACAGGAAAGTAGAATAGGATGACAAAATCCAAGCTTGAATTCTGGCTCCAGTTATTAGCTGTGACCTGATATCTATAAAATGAGATAACCTCTCTCAAGATTTTGAGGCTTGGATAAAATACTAAACAATCCATCAAAATACCCTCTCCCTCTTCAACAAAGACCCATCCCCAAACATCCCAGAGCTTAATTTCCTTTACAAGCACTTGTATTTACCACTTTTTTGTCACAATTTTTTCACACACATTCTCTTTTGACATATCAGTGTCCTTAGCACCTAGCAGTCTCTTACAGAAAGGCACTCAACAAATGATTTTCAAAAGGAAAATGATGTCCTCCCTAGAGTAATAAGATTTTTAAGGTTAGGGATCAGGACCCATTATACTGTAGTACTTATAATATTATTTACATTGTTTTTATAGGGAATGCGATTCTAAGTTCCAACTGTGAAATGACAGAAATACTTTGCATTGATCTACCCCAGAAAATATTTTAAATTAGTGTTATTCAAAACGTGGTCTGCAAACTGAGGTCATTCGGGAAACTGTTACCATTCCACAAGGCAAGAAGTTGAGAATAAGACTTTAACCACTTTCATAAAAACATAACATTGCCATAACATCCAAGTATGTGATCAGTACATTTACAAAAGTATCCATCTACAAAAGACTGGAAATTAAAAACAAACAAAAAGGTCGCCAAAGGATGGTCTGAGACACAGTTTTAATTGCTACATAAGTTAAATAAGATGGCAAGCACATTCAGCCACCATTATGTTTCTTTGAGAAAAGGAATTCCAAATTTCAATTTACCAACTTAAAAAACAAACGGGAATGTGATTTGCTATGCACAATTTCCCCTCCTCCTTCCCTTCCTAAAAGTAAACACTCTTGATATGTACCTAGAATAAAATGTAACAATGAGGCCTAGTTGATGGCTGAGTCCAAGGAAAAAGGGCAGTTTTCTTTCCCTTTCTGATTTACCCTCTTCCCTCTCTTGTGGCTACTGTGTCCACATCTTAATTGGTTAAACTGGATCAGAAGAAGGGAATGAGAAGAAGGGAATAAAGAAACATGGTCAGGCCTATTTAGTTTTAGGCAGCAAAGGATCTAGCTTAGATGATCAAGATAAGATATCAGATAAGGATTTGGTTCATCTTTGTGATGTGTTCCCTATCCGTATCTTAGGAAGCAAGCAATATGGCAATAGGAAACTAGAGGGGGAATGTGAAATTTGGGGATAAGATTCTAAACACAAGTACCTGACAATTCTAAAGAAGTCTGCAGAACAAGGTTAAGTAAATTTAAATTCATAAGGGACTAACATTTTGAGATGAGAGGAAACTCAAGTTTTAAGAACAGCCAGATCCCACAGAAGGACCAACATTTTTATGCAGGAAAGAAACCAAGATTTGTACCTTGAATTTGTACACACTAATCTCACAGTGGCAGGTGTAAGGCTTCATTTCTAGGGTCATGGCTGTATCACCTCAAAATAGCCCAAGTGTGATGATAAGCTATTTGGCATCTACACTGTTACATTCATGCTATGATGTATTATAAAGCTGAGGAATTGGTGACTGCATCAAGCCCATTATTCTGGAATCCAATGTCTCTTTACAGGTTCAGACCTAAGGATGAGAACACTTTGTAGTGAGAAGATAAAGTTGAATGAGGGGTGGGAGTCCATTACATATAAATGAATCACCTCCCAGAAGTATCCTAGACAGAACATAAAGGGATTATTGTAAAGCCAAAGATTATACAAGAAGGAACATTTAAAAAATTTGTTCCTATCTGGGCTCATTATATCTGGCCTCATTATATAGTGTATATATGTATACATATACATAATATATATGAAAACTGTAAATGTTAAGATGACTAGTGTTCTTATTAGTATATTGCTTCACACCGAAGACTATGTATCGAGCTGTTTCTAAAAGTTGTTTATTTTCTTTAAGAGTGAAAAAACAGCCACTGCATTCAGGAAAAAAGAAAGTCAATAGAGATATGATTGTTTGGGGGAAAAAAAATTTGTTCTTAAATACTTAGATTTTAAGAATCCTATACGTTCAGTGGTGAATGATAAGGCATCTTCAGGAGTAGGTATGTACAAAGAAATCTATGGCCTAGATTCTGAAAAACGAACAAAACTTAAGTTTGAAAAAATGCTGGTTTGAAAACAACTTCAAAACTTACAATCAAGATGGAACTGTTAAAAAAAAAAAAAGAGAGAGAAAGGGGAGGAAGACATCAGATCTTATTATGGTGGAAAAGACAATCAACTTAAGAAGCAGCTTGAAGTTTTAAAAATGCAGCTATATCTGCAAAAGAGGTGGCTAGGGAAACACCATAAATGCAATATATCTATTTAAAATAATTTATGGCTTTCTTAGGATAAAGACCAACATCCTTAAATAGCCTACGAAGCTCTGCATTATCTGGTCATGGCCATCTGCTCTAGCCTCATCAAATGTCACTCTCCCTACTCTCTAGTCAGCGACTCTGGCCTCAAATGAGGTTATGTATAATATTCCCTTTATCGAGAATCACCTATCTGCTCACCCTCTATCCCCATTTTACTCCTATATTCATGTTTCAAATCTCAGCTCATTTCTTCAGGGAAGCCCTCACTGAACATCACTGTTCCCAAATCCAACTTTCAAACAAGAGCTGATTCTCCTGCTTTATACACCCATAGTTTCCCTATGTGCATTTTTCTTTCCCAGCACTTATTTTATAATTATATTTATTATACAATTATGTCTTTTTCTCCTAAATGCCGATAAGTTCCATACAGGCAAGGTCTTCATCTGTTTTGCTCATCATTATATCCCCTAGGACTTAGTATAGTGTCTGGGTCATGGTACACTAAGGAAATGGGAATCCCAGAAAAAAATCCCAAACTTTGTTACAGTACAAAAAGATGATAAAAGGAAGATTACTAATTCAAAAGTTTAGGTTGTAATAACAACAACAAAAAGTGATGAAAGGTACTTTACCTTATCAACCTACTAAAAACATAGGTTTGAAAATATATCTAGTAGATGTTCTAGTTCAGTTACCTTTGGAGGGGATTTCTCCAGCTACTAACAGTGGACCAGGAACAGAAAATGATTAAGTGGAAATGCTTCTAATTTGACCACAGGAAATACTTTTGGAAGCAATTCCAATTTGGGAATCTTTTCATGATACCTTTCAGTCAGTGGAGATGCACTTAGAAGACAAGAGATATGACTAGAGAATTCCAAAATTGGTAGGATTAATAGCCCAAGAGACCCCCTGGGATCCTGCTAGAACAGAAAACTACACAAAGATCAGAGATTTATACCAATAAACCATGGTGCTTGGTCAAAACTCAAAATAAATTCAAAACCCACAATATACTGGCATGCCAGAAACAAGAGATGGAGAAGATAGAATATAAGGCATTATATCAGAAATCCTAAAAAGAAAATAAAGATATTTTAAATATACATAACCACACCAAAAGAGCAAGGAGAAAGATTAGGAAAAACCTGGAGACTAAAGGTTTGGTCACTAGACTATGTGAAAAACCTGGTCAAATAGTGTGACCACTATGAATTTCTAAAATTTGCTAATTGTTGTGGAGTTTCAGAAGCCACTGTTCAAGAAAAGAAACAATCTTCATAGTTGGTGGGTGTTATGGTTGAGTTTTAAGGTTACAAATGCAATTCTGGTCTATTGTCACAATTGGATACCTTAAAGAAGTGAAAACCATAAAATGTCCCATGTTTCTTTCTTCTCTCGGCTCCTTCCCCTAATAAATTTCTGCCATTATCTGCGACAAGCAAGACAAATATAGATCTAGAGTATAAAACACAAAAAAGATCCTGGGACACCAACTTTATTTTGCACAGACAATGCCAGGAATTTGGTTTTGTTTATAAGTCACTACAACTGTCATAAACAGGTCAGGCATTTGACTGTTCTAAGCTTTGGGCTGTAGTACTATAGTAATTTGGGGTAGCTTGATATTCTCCTGGAACTTTGAGAATGAAATACATTGGGTTTGAGAGTGGAGACATTAAAACTGTGGAAGTACTAAAAGAACATGAGTTCCAGTGGAAGACATCCAGATAGTAGCTACTGAACAGACCCAGGATCCAATTAAACTGAACAAGATCTCTATGTTTGAGATGGTAAAGAATAAAAATATAGATGGAAATACCTTTTTGTATATGATTTAAGATTTTAACATCTACTAATTAACGACATGGAACAACAAAGGTTTATTTTGTTCTCTCAGAGAATTTGCCCATAGATTTTACAAGTAAAGTTTTACAATGCTGGCATTATATACTGGTGTCTAGAGAACTTCTTACAATCCTATGTGATAAGTTTAGTAGACCTATTGGTCTACTAAACCAACTGTGCCCAATTTGAGATGAGAAATACACTGAAGAAATTTAATAATATAGGGCCTTGGGGGTAAACTTAAAATGAAGCAATTTCTCAATTAATTTTAGTGACTCGGGGAGCAACAATGAGACGTTCATAAAGATGGGGGCCAGGGGGGTGGTTGAAGCACCTAGTACAGTAACTCAGTACCTCCTGGGCCTAAAGTGCCTCACTGGGTATTAAATAAGCATGGTCAGCTCCAACAGAGTTAGGTCTGTTTCAAAAAAAAAAAAAAAAAAAAGATCTTGGGTGTTGAAATGACCAACTTACTGGTCCCAGCTAGATCCTAAAGAATGAAAAAGTTGTTTTTCAAAATTACAAGCAGGAATTCGATGCAACCCTCTGATGTTTCTGTGAGTTGGTTAACAATACCCCTCTTATAGTACTGGCCTAGCTACTGAACCCACTGGGTCGAAAGAAATAAAATTATTGGGTGAGTGATTATTCAGAGAGAACTGACCAGTATAATCTATCTTCCTCACAACACACATTATAAAGGAAGTTCTGTAATATTTATCAAAGCCAGTGTCACAAGGAGATAGTAGTAAGGTTTAGCAGGGATGAAGGTGGAATCCTGATGGGAAAGATGAAGAAAAGGGTCAAGTTTTCTTCTTCTTGGTTCATTCTTCCTTCTCACATGAGCCCTGAAAGACCTGGAGGGCAAACTATTAAGGTGTTTAGGAGAAAAGAAGTGAGGATGTCAGATCAGGCTCTGACTATAGCTTTATACTTTAAGTTAAAAAGGCCCTGAGGATCCCAAAAGCTCTGTCCAGGGTAGGTGAACAGTCAATGATCTGGAATAGAAATTCAAGCAAAGAATAGAGAGTCCATAGCTGGGAATATTCTCAGTCTTTATAAACCTGTATTGTAAGGTATTCCTTGGGCAATAATAGATTAGGTAAAGATTTGGGAATGGACTATCAAAGTTTATTTACAAATCAAGATTGCCTAGATATGGAAATATAAATTACACTTCAGTCCTACAAGACTGCGAGATACTGATACAAAAATTTTTAAATGCAATAAAGAAATTCCAGTAACAAAATAATCTAATTGAAAAGGCGAACTTAAAATAAAAGCAATTGAAAAATTACATCTTATACTAGTCACAAAAATGAGAAAGCATAAATGAAGCATCATTAAGTCAGTGTACATCCTATCTAAATTGGTAAGATATGATTTAAAACTTCAAGAGAAAAAGAAAAATCCATGTGGCAATTTTCCCAATTCCATTTTTTTTTTTATCTAGTATTTTTAGTTCTACATTCTTCCTAAAAGTAGTCAATGAATAAACAAATACCACCCAAGTCCCTGTTTCTCTTTAGAATAATATTCAACTTTCTTTAGTTTACATATGAAAGAATAAATAGAAGCATACTGTCGAGGAATGGAAGCATACTGTGTAGCCTAGGCAGATATTAGGCTAGTCAGAACATTTAGGGATTAGTTCTGGGTAACACATGTGAAAACAGACAATAAGATTCCATCCAAAGGGCCAGGTTTCTGAAACTATCATGTGATAAACATATTTCAAATATAAACTAAAGTTAAGAATATTTTGCCTGAAAGATGTAAATAAGAGCAAGGACAAGATGGGAAAAAAAAAGAGAGAGCCTCTCTCAGAATTGTAGATGATTACTTAGAAGAGATGTGATGTTGTGAAGCACCTGGCACAGCACCTAGTGTATACATTGAGTATACCATAAAAAATGAGTCTCTGGGGCTTCCGTGGTGGTGCAGTGGTTGAGAGTCTGTCTGCCAAAGCAGGGGACACGGGTTCGTGGCCTGGTCTGGGAAGATCCCACATGCCGCGGAGCGGCTGGGCCCGTGAGCCATGGATGCTGAGCCTGCGCGTCCGGAGCCTGTGCTCCGCAACGGGAGAGGCCACAACACTGAGAGGCCCGCGTACCACAGAAAAATAAATAAATAAATAAAAATAAAAATAAATGAGTCTCCATCATTCTTTAGATGAGGTAGTAGGATTAATACTAACTACAGAAGTTACAAAAACTTTGATTCAGAATGCAAGAAATTGGTAGTAGAGAAAAACAATAATGAACAGAACTGCCTTAGAAAACAGTGAGTTCCCAGCATCAGAGATATTCAAGATGAGGCTTAAGAACTGATTCTCTGCCAGGGATGCTACAGAAGAAGTAATCCCTGATTTGTGAATGAGTTTGGACCAACTGACATCTAAGGTTCATTCTAACTCCTTACAATATTGAGGTGAGCACTAGGAAAATGATCACTGTACTTTTTCCTCTTTCCTGAAGTATGTCACTTTATGTAAACTTATAGGTTATCTTACCTATGAGATTCTTGCTCTCCTTTCATTTTCTCTACTTTTGATAACATATCATCAACTTTAAATGTTTTCCTGGAAGAAACAGATAAACAAAATAATCACTTCTCAACTGGGAAAAACAAACAAATTACACTTTATTGTCACTATAATAGGCAAGTTGGAGATCTGATTTTATTTATAATAAGATAAATTATGGGATGGTTAGCCGTAACAATGAATACTATCCAGACAGTGTATGTTGTAATACAGCAAACAAGCCTTCAAGTCCCATCTCAAATGCTAACTTTTCCACGAAACCTTTTGTAATTATTCCCAAACCAGAGTGATTTTTCCCTACCTATGGCACTTGGTTCACATTTATTTTGACATTTAGTCTCCTAAATGTGAAACTTGCATCAATATTTTATTTCTACTAGATTATTAGCTCCTAAAGGGCAGAGATTTGTTTTCTTCAAGGAAAGCCACATAGTGCTTGGCATATTGCCTTATACTTGGTAGGTGTTCAAGCATTTGTTGGACTGAGCCAAACAAATGCAAATTATGTATATTTTGAAACACTCATATTTCCATTAAGTAACCTGACAAATATGGATATTCCATAAAACAAATATGAAGTTAGTAAAACACCCTCAAAGATTAGCAGCAATGGCTAAAGTATGTCATTTTAAAGAGATGGTTGTCACCATCATGAAAAAAATTTGAAGTTTAAAGGACATACCCATCAAATCATAACAGAATTATCAGCTTTTCACTTAACAACTTAAGAGAAAAAAGTAATTTCCAATAATATAGAAGCTTATATTAAGAATAACCACATCCCTAGCAAGCATTTTAAGAATGAATGGATTCTAGAACAAGCATCATCTTAGTTCTGAAGGTGCTCTACTATATACATTTTCTAGAGGCTGGAAAACCAGACCCATGTATGTTAACTGGAAACAAATATTTCTATTTATACTCATATATTTTCTTCAAATTTAGAACTTGGAAAGATTCATGTATTCTTGTAAAATTTGAATTCAGATATTAGAAATTACTAATATGCTCATTCTTCAAAAACAGCTATTGAGCCAAAAAAACAACAACAACAACAACAAAAAAAACAGCTATTGAGCCTCCCTGGTGGCGCAGTGGTTGAGAGTCCGCCTGCCGATGCAGGGGATACGGGTTCGTGCCCCGGTCTGGGAGGATCCCATATGCCGCGGAGCGGCTGGGCCCGTGAGCCATGGCCGCTGAGCCTGCGCATCCGGAGCCTGTGCTCCGCAACGGGAAAGGCCACAACAGTGAGAGGCCCGCGTACTGAAAAAAAAAAAAAAAAAAAAAAAAAAAAAACAGCTATTGTACTCAATTACTATAATAAAAATTATCAATAGAGAAATGTTAATGTAAATATATTGTAGTAAAACACTGATAGGAAGAGCAGAATTGATACGATCTATATTTCAGGTGAATCAACAGCCTCCATTAACAAAAGATTTTTATAAAAAAGCTTCTCTCTTTACCTTCAGAGTTACTGAAAACCTCAATATTAAAGTTTCACCCAATAAAGCATAGTAAGGAGTACTTTATGAAGGATGGCAGGCAATACATTTTCAATCTCCATAGATAAGAGAGAAGAAGAAAAATGTAGGATTCTCTTAGGCTAGTTACAAAGATCTTTTCGGTATAAATACTGAAATGTACTACTGAGGAGGGTTGTAAAGTTACTGAAAACTTTTTAGAATAATATGTTTATCTTTGTGTAAGGATTAAGAAGAAACCCTGTCTGTAGGAAGAAAACTTAAGACTGTAGGTCACAAGGTTTACCTCTTCCAACTTTATGGAGTTGTACATAGGAAAACTGAATATTAACAACCATTTGAATAGATCATACAGGTAACCCAGCATTCCCCAGGAAAAACAAAACAAACTGTATAGGCAACTATACAAAAGCAGCCCCACCTCCCAACACCAAGTATTTCTGTTTCTTTAGAAAGGTACTGCTACTATAGCTCAGATTTAACAAGGGAAATACTTATCAAAAGGTCATCATGAAGGAGAATATTCTTAAAATTCAAGAAATTTTTTGGGGAGTATTCAGAAACAGCTTACATAAAACCTACTAAAATGGATTCAATAAAAGATGCCGTTGTCCTCACCAGTATTTCCACTGTGCCAGTGTAGTGTCAGCCTACAGAATCTGAATACCTCTATGAAGTGCAACTAAAGTAAAAGGCAAGTTTAACAAATATATCAGATTTAATGTTACACCTGCTTGTACAACTTCAAAAGGAGTGATAAGTGTACTCCAACAATGAATATTATGTTGTTGTGTAACAGTACAAAAGGAGTTCCAAAAACATTCTGAGCAAAGGGATTGTACTAAAAGCAATTCTGTAAAAGCAGTTCCAAAAACATTTGGAACAAAGACCACAATCACTGGGCTGAATTCATCACCTTCCAAAGTCACCAACTACTTTGAAAAGGACAGTGCTCATTTGAAGATATTAAGTTGTAGTATAATTTGTTAAAAATCAGTCTTATTGTCTTATATACGCCAGGCATACAACAAAAGAATTAAGTGATTCCTAATGCATTTTTACACAGAAGTAAACTAAATGGAATGTATATGTTTCTTGGCTGGCAAACTGCTTCGAAACTGTCCAAAAGGACAATTTTTTACCTAAGGGGTACTAAATTAAGAAAGTTCATTTCTACTGCCATGCTTTTAAAATTGCCTCCACTCATTAGCAGACAACAGAAATGTATCCCACAACGAGGCAGTCAAATAGTCTAATAAACAAATATGATGTATATTTTTTAATCCACTTATGGATTAAACTCAAATTTATTTTGAAAACACTTTATCACTTTAAAATTAAAATCGGGGGCTTCCCTGGTGGCGCAGTGGTTGAGAGTCCACCTGCCGATGCAGGGGACACGGGTTCGTGCCCCGGTCCGGGAAGATCCCACATGCTGCGGAGCGGCTGGGCCCGTGAGCCATGGCCGCTGAGCCTGTGCGTCCGGAGCCTGTGCTCCGCAACAGGAGAGGCCACAACAGTGAGAGGTCCGTGTACCGCAAAAAAAAAAAAAAAAAAAAAAAATTCGGGCAGCATTCTAGATGATAACTGCAGTACTTAAAAAACATTTTTTTTTGGCCGCACCTCAGCATGTAGGATCTGAGTTCCCTGACCAGGGATCGAACCTGCGCCCCCTGCAGTGGAAGCACAGAGTCTTAACCACTTGACTGCCAGGGAAGCACTCTAGATGGTAACTGATCTTCCATATTAAAAATACTAAAAGAAAAAGTTTACTACTTAATCAAATTCTCCTAGTTTTATAGAGTAAATCAAGGGTCTGCAAATTATGGACCATTGGCCAAATCCAGCCTACTGTCTGTTTCTGCACAGCCCATGACCTAAGAATGGTTTTTACAGATAAAACATTTGCAAGTGATTTGATAACAGAGAATACTAACTCTAAATCCCAATTAGGCTAAATGTTATCCCTCCCACCCCACCCCACAAAAATAAAAGAATCCCACATTTCTCACTAGTAGGCACATATTATAAAACACTGTACTCCCTGGCTCCAGTGGTTAGGACTTGGCGCTCTCACTGCCAGGGCCGAGGTTCAATCCCTGGTCAGGGAACTAAGTTCCCGAAAGCCGTGCAGCAACCCCCCCCACCCCCCCAAAAAAAAGAAAAGGAAAAAAAAAACCCACTGCACTCAATTATTATGTTTTGAATTTCATCAATAAAAAAATTTGTTGATATTCATTTTCTCTTTTTGTATAAGTACCTACATACTACCTAATATCCTCAATTCCGTTTCCTGGACCACAAAGCCTAAAATATTTACTATCTGGTCCTTTAGAGAAAAAGTTTCCTGAATCCCAGCATAGAGTAGACAGGTAAAGAGCTGACATAATTCTGCTGCCTAATCCATCACCTTCTTCCTAGTTATTTAGGCACCTGGCAGGTTTCACCCGTTAAATGCAATGCGCGCTCTCTCTCTCTCTCTCTCTCTCTCTCTCTCTCTCTCTCTCTCTCTCTCAATTCAGAACGATTACCAGATGACAAATAGTTTTAACGTTTCAATCTTTCAAAATACATCTAGATATATCTACAAAGCTAAACTATGTCTCGCTGTAAAAAACGCGGTGCTCATTTAATAACCAGTAGGAGTCTCCAAAGGAGTTTAGTTTCAAAGTTTATTGAAAAGCTTAATGGTTTTACTAAGTCAAGACTATAACAATACCAAATGCTTAGTAGAGGTTCTCTCCTTTAAAGTTGTTCACTTGATATGCTCAGTAAATAATCATAGGTGCAGAACAAGAAACTACCATTCTATAATTATATATGGTTAAATGTTACAAAGCAAAAACAAGCTGACACCTTCAGATTCCACTTTAAGACTAGGTGATTAAGATTAAGAAGTTTTTAAAGACATTCCTCCTACTGACTTCAAAAGTATTTCCCTTTTAATAAGACAACCACCAAAGATATAAAATGAGACTTTCTGAACCTATCATCATAGAAGTGAATTCTTTATTGTTAGAACATTTAAGAAATATTCAGACATTAACTGTTAAATTTATGTATCAAAGATAATTCCCATGAGCCCTTTAGTAAATATTTAAATCCTCAACTTCTACCAAACTTGAAAATAACTATTAGCACAGAGTAAAAAACATTAGTCAGTAAAATCACTTCATTTACTCCACTACCAAATCATTTTTGTTAGGAAAAAACTAGCAATCAACTGGGATTTACAAAAATGATACTACTAAAAATCACGTTGCAACCAATTCACTCTTTCACCTCAGTTTTCATATTTAAGCTTTCATTAGAAATCATACTTTAAAACAAAATTTTAACATGGTTTGAACAACTTGAAATAAGATTCATAAAATGTACCTTTTGATGTTTGTTCTGGAGTTTCGATGAGACATGTAAGTAAGAGTTCTATGCAAAAATATTGGCTATAAAAAAAGTTAAAATATTAAAATTAAATAGGTGAAATTCTAGGAAAAAAATAATATCAGTAAATTTTGTTGATTACTTACCGCTATAAGATTTCGCGTTCGAAGAAACCTATAGATCTGTGTTGGTTCTAGGTAACAGAAACAAAATCCAAAGTTATCTAAATTTACTCATTACTTAAGTTGTTAAGAAAATACCAACCCAGCCCATGTTATAACCAATATAAACCAATAACCTATTATGGAAACTATGTAGTGAATATTTACATCAAGAAAATAAGTATGCACAATTAGATCAAAAGACGTTCAATCTATAGCATACATTCACAAAATGCATCTACATTTACTTTAAATTTAAGCTTCTCTACAATCTAGTTCTTAAACCTTGCATTTCTAAGGTAGCTATTTTTAAACCAGTCTGTATGCAGAACTGAAAAGAAGTAGTTACATTCATTTAACTTAGTTAATTTAAACTATTTATAACCTATCGCCTTCTAAAAAGTAGCTAAAATGAAGTAGTTGGATTCAGTAAAAGAACTCTTTATTGAAGCCAAATAACAAAATAAAATGTTCACTTTTTAATTGGTCTTTTCAAAAATCTGTACAGTAGTCATCCGAAATGGAATAAAACCGTTACCTAGATAGATGTCCTAATACAGATATAATCAAAGTGAAATCCAAGACATAAGTTAGCTAAAATTTTCGATGAATATTGCTAGTTATAGTTCAAGTTTCTATTTTGCTCAGTGTAAATATTACCTCAGTATGTAAATACTACCTCAACACATATTTTTAAAATAATAGATTCCCAAAGTGTTTTTAATGCTGTTTAGTTAAAATCTGTTATAAAGGACTTAGGTTACAGATAGAAAATATTTTACATCCAAGTACCATAATACCAGTTACATTAATGACCTGTTAGTATTATGTTTCTTTAAATAAAGCAGTACAAAAATGACCTAATATGACTAACTATATTAGTAAATACATCAAAGCATATAAACTTCTCAGAAACTAAGATCAATATCAGAGAAGAATCAAGTTGTTTTGTGACCATATCTAACTCTTAATGACAGTTCATCTCTCTAAAGTAGACTCATCAAAAAAGCAAAACAGCTAAAACTTTCTTGCAGGATTTGTCTTCTCACATTTAGAAAGAATTTTTTAAATTTCCACTTAATCTTCAGTTAGTTTAGTTTTAGTTTCAAATAAACTAAAAGGAGATGAGATGTTTTAGAAAGGCTGCAAATACGTATGTTTACTGTCATCACTGTGCTTTAGTTCTCCACCATATTTCCAACTGAAAGCCTCTCCAGATTTCTGAAAGTATATTGAGCAAACGCTAGAATAATGTGAATCTTTCTCAAGCAGGTTCAATACTAATTTCAGTAAAAACCGAAATTCCTTGTATTAAATTCCAATTAGAATTTCATGAAGCACTAATGAGAGAGAATGAAAGAAGGGTATTAAACAACGCAATACGTCTTTCCAAGAACAGCTGATACCATGCCCTTAACATATGTCACAAAAAAAATTGTAAATAAAGACATTGAGTGGTAGAGCTGAGTTTATTCAAGTCTCTGTAAGATATCTAGCTGTTAAAGATCATCCAAATTACAACATCCATACAAAAGCAAAGAGGAAAACAATCAGGATGCAGTATTCATTAAAGAACAGTTCAAATTACTCATAGTCATGACATTTCTTATATATTCTATTGTTTCTTTCCAGACACCTTGCCCCCCTTCCCAAATTAAGTCGTAGCTTTGCCCTCGAAACAGACCTTAAAAACAGAAACTGACATCAGAAAATGTCCCGAAATTAAGACAACTACAAACGGGCAGAATTCCGAAATCGTCTAGAGAGAAATAAGATGCTTAAACACTGCCTGTCTCAGTTTACGTACCCATGAAACGGGTGGAAAGATGTGAAAGATGTAGAGCATCAAAAGGTGCCATGTTAATGCACCAAGTTAGTGCGAAGGCATTTCAGACTAATGACAATTGGGTCGATTTTACTGCACTCCTCTCTTCACAGGCTTAATTTCGCTCCTCTAAACCTACAACCGACAGCCTTGTACTTCTATAGTACGGAAGGCATGAAAGAAAGCAAGAACTAGTCCTGAGATCTGACGGTAGATCCAACTGTACAGTCCAACTGTGACCTCCCCACCTAAAAAGCAGCCTGCTCTCAACGCGGGGCCCCATGCCTCAGCTCGCGTGTAAATCTTCGGGGAGGCACGAACCTCACCTGGACCCCCTAGTCCACCTCCTCCAAAGGCCCTAGACTTCGGGCCCCCTCGAGCCGTAACCCCGGAAGGCGGAACGGCCCCCTCAATTTCGCCCTCCACTCCCGAATCAAACCGACTCCCGGTGAGGAAAGGGGTCCCAGCACGAGTATCCCGGCCCCCTAACGCTGCAAGAGTGGGGATTCCTGCCCTCAAAGCCTTCATCACACTCACTCTCAAAGGCCTGGAGGAAAAGCTCGTGGTCAGCCTGGACGTGCTCCATTTTCGGCTTCTTCACCGGTAACACCGCGGCCCCCGCCGCTGCCGCCACGGAGGAGGAGGAGGAGGCCGAGTAACTGCCGCCGCCTCCACAGCCCCCGCCGCTGGATTTGCCGCCCGACGCCGTCGCCGCCGCCACCGCCGCCGAACCCCCGAAGCCGCCTCCCCCGGACCCCGCGCTGGGCCCCGAGCCGCCCCCTCCCCCACCGCCGTGCTTCTGAGGCGCCATCGCGGTTCCTGCCTCCTCCCCCCGCCAGCTACCCGCCGGGCGGCCCCGGAGAGTAAGCGCCGGCAATACCAACCGCTCGCCCCAGCAGGCTCCGGCGGACCGAGGGGGGAAGGAGGAGAGAGGGGAGGAGAGGGGAAGGGAAGGGAGGAGGAGAGGAGGGAAGGAGGGAGGAAAAAAAAGTGTCTCCTCCTGAGAGCCCCGCTCCGCTCGGGAGACCGCTCACCCTAGCCTGGCCTTGCTCCGCCCACTTCCCCCGCCCGGCGCTCTGATTGGCCGGCGGGAGCGCGCGCCGCCCGGCCGCCCAGCCTGTTGGCCCGCGGATTCCCCCGTCAGTCACGCGGAGGCGCTTCTCGCGGAGGCGCGGCTTGGTTGGCCCGTGCGCGCTGCCGATCGCGGGCCCGGCCGCCTCTTTGAACTGAATTCGCGGGAAAATTAGGGGTCGGAGCGGCCTTCCTGCTGGCCCCGGTGCATTGTGGGGAGAGAGGGACCCAGCGAGCGGCTTAGGGAGCCGTTTCTCGCCTTCTGAGCGTCGTCAGTCGCCGACCCCGGGGGATACAGGACCCCTGAGGAGAGGCGGGCCTCTGAGGAACGGGGGGGCGGGTGCTGGGGGGGGGGGTCGAGGGGCTTGTTAAATGAACTGAGATCCATGCCGGATCATCGAGTCTCTAACTTCACAGGAAGGGGCCTGCCTGGGGGTTGGTCGGGTCGCTTCTGGTCTGAGGGGCTCGCAGGGCGAGGATCTCTTCCCCGGTCCCCTCGTCACCACGTGCCTCAAGCCACCCTTGGCCGAATCCCACCCAGCGAGCCCTGGAGAGGACTGGGGGCAGCCAAAGGGTTGCGGCTGCTGCTCCACCAAAGGGAGCGATTTCTAGGGAGCAGGAATGTCCTATCAAATGAGGAAAAGGATTTTCTGTAGGTGCGGTGAGGCATCAGGATCGTTACTGAGAGCGGTTGTGGCTTCTCAACGTGTTGGAAGCAAAACTTAGATTTTTGACTCCCGGACACCACAGGAGTGGCCAGAGGGACAAACTGGATGATTTCTTAGAAGTACCTACACCCATCTTGAGAACCTGCTCATCTTGCGCTCAAACACTGGAGAGGGGATCCGGTGTTTAGCCGGTCTCGCTTAAAAAGAGAGATGCATAGGCCCCGACGGGTTTGGAGTTCAGCTAATACTCTTCAAGATTTGAATTTCAGGTCGGACAAGATGATCTCTCAGGATGTTCTTCCAGATCAACTCCTGTAATCTTGTGTTACGTTAAAATGAAACATTATCTTCAAAAATTCCAATCCGTAAACAGAGCCGTTTCATACTTTCAATAATATTTTTTAAATGCCTGCTTTGAGCCCTTTATAGTTCACTTCAAAACGCTGTTTACAAAGCAAGCATCTTTGGAATGGCTGTTTAAATAACCAAAGTGCTGACTTTACAATGCATTTGCTACATAAGAAAGTGAGCTCTACGAATGATGCCAGTAGTATAAAATTTGGCATTTCAGGAACACATCTGAAATTAGGTATACCTGTTGCTGATTTTTAAGTACAGTTTATATTTTTAGTCAGACAAAAAGTTCAGAATGCTCTCTTGTTTTACTGTTCCGTACTCAGTATTTTAAAAAAAAATCCCCCCCTACCAAGAAAAAAAAAAGAGGTTTTGTTTTGGTCTTTAGATTTCTCAAATAAGCCTTCTCTGATTAGTGCCACCCCTAGAGGCTTGTGGCGTTTTAGATCTTGCTAAACTGCTCATCTTTAGCTTTACAGGGTTAGAAAATGAAGTTTCATCAATACAGTCAAGGTCTGGAGAACTAAAGCTCACTAAGCAAATCACAAGATATGAAATTATAAACCAGAATGCTAATTTATTAATTAACAGTAAATGTAACTGGCAGAATTACCAGTCTTCGTCATTTATACAGGGCTCTTCTTTGAGGTGAAGGGAGGGTGGAGATACAGGTACAGTCAAAGAAAAAGACCGAGTCACAGGTTATCATAAATCTTTAATGAACAGAAAAATGGAGCCAAAGGAGTTGGGATGTTCTGAAAGGGTATTTCCTTTAGGAGTGCCATGGTGGCATTCTAGGCTTCAGCATGGACATGGTTTTAACGTACAGTCGCTTACCAGTACTGGTCATGAGAATCAAACCCATCCATTCTATGGGAGGGACATAGTAACAAATTCTCCCTTTTTGTATTCTCCTTTGTGGAGAATGTATGTAGAACACTAAAAAAAATCCTTATACCCTCGGACAAATTAGAATGAATCGAGGGGTTTTCTTGGTTACATTACAGTATTCTTAATCAGACTGTCCTACAGGTAAAATGTCTGTATATCACCTCAGTATTGGTCACTTCTGTGGCCAGCTTATTTATTTTGTGTTGTTGTTTTTAAGTTTGGTGTGGCAACAGTTTCTGACACTTTCAATGCCAATTCACTGTCCAAGACAGGTGTATGTTTAGCCCCTTAACTCACACTGAATTTGAATTGCTTTCCAGGGTTTTGTTTGTTTCTGCCTTCATGCATATTTGGAATTGGTGAACTCCTAAAAAGCAAAGGCCACTGTTCATTTCTTTTATATTTCCTAGCACAGGACTAGACATACGTGCAAGGAAAGAAGAAGAGCAATCGTTTTGACCTTTATAGTTGTGAGTATGCTTTTATATATATTACCTCACTTTGTCATAATGATCCTGTGAAATTGGCACTATTTTCATTTTACAGAAGAGAAAATAGTCTCAGAGAGGTTACGTGATTTGCTCATTTAGTGGCAGAGCTGTGAGTTGGACCCAGGTTTTTTTTTTTTGGTTTTGGCTGCACCATGCAGCATACGGGATCTTAGTTCCCTGACCAGGGATCGAATCCGTGCCCCCTGCATTGGGAGCACGGAGTCTTAACCACTTCCCTGGGAAGTCCCTGGATCCAGGTTTTTAAAATTCACTTTCTATGCACTTTCGCAATCAGAATAAAGTTATCCTCAGTACCTCAAGTTGACTGTTAAGTATGTTTTAAAAACTGAGGACCACTTAGCTTCTCTTACCAAAAAAAAAATCATTTTATACTCCTTCCTACTGTGCCCTTTTTCATCAGTGTCCCCACTTGGCCTTACACAGACTTCTGTGCTGGGATTTTTAACCTTTCTTGTGCCATGGACCCCTTTGGCAGTCTGATGAAGCCTATGAAAACCTCTTTTGTAAATGCACAAATATAAAATGTATTGGATTATAAGGGAAACCAAAAAAGTTGTGATGTGTTAATATAGGTGCTTCTTTTAAAATTTACTACATAAGATCTAGCAGCAGGTCAGTCTTAGGACGATCATAATTTCAAAGCAGTGATGAGGGCAAATAATATTTTGAGATAACTGCAAGAAGTGTAATGTGATATGAAAATATCTGTAACTTCTCTTGGAAACAAAGCCGCAGGCATTGCTAACACTATTGTGATTTGTCACCTATATTAGTAGTTGAAGGAAATGCTAAATTTCAGTTAGTGGTTAATGTACATAAAGATGTAATTTATTTTCTCCTCTGAATTCGGGGACTCCCTGAATTTGATACAGATTTACAACTTGGAGTCACAGCATCAAGTCTTTTTCTTTCTACTTGGCTGTAAGCTCTTGGGGGCAGGGATGATGGGTGATTTGTTTTAGCAACTGAGGTGTCTGTCACTGTGCCTGGCATAGAATAGGGGCTCATCCAATGAGTTTTGATGAATAGGAATGGACACCAGTGCATAAATATAAATACTGATAATAATAATTAAGTACTTACTATGTACCAGGCAGTATTTTAAGCTTTTAACAATTCCAACCCATTCAGACCTCCCACCAACCCTCTGATGTTGGTAACTATTATTTTTCCCATTTTATAGATGAAGAAACAAAGGCAAGCCTTGTTAAGTAACTTGCACAAGATAAGTAATGGAGCTGGTATTCTAATCCAAACAATCTGCTTCCAGAGCCCTCACTCTTGACCATCATGCCATGAAATTGGAGAGCTTTAGAGATATAAAATATTGCACGTGTCATTTCTAGGTCAAGAAGGATTAGTAAATATTGCCTCTGATGCACTGGAATGAATGATCATCAGTATTGAATGCATTTGCTGAAAAATAACCTAGGTATCAGTTTTCCTTTTTACTTGTATAGTGTCTTTCTATCCTCCATCCACTCCCATCACCTTAAGATTAAGCACTGAGTCTAAGCCAACAAAAGCTATATCAGAAAAAAAAAATATGTTTAAGTCTTGCTTTGAGGGAACTGAAGTTATATTTGCTGATAAATTCTTGGAGAGATAGAATCAAATTTGATTTTTCAAAAGGAACAGCCTCCAAAGTAAAAATACTAATAACCTACTAATAAAAGTTAGTGTGAAAGAACAATTTTAACAGTTCTATTTGACATTTAAAATAAATAGCTTGCACATTTTTGTTTCCTTTGTCTAGAAAAGAAAAACATGAGAACCATGGAACGTTCACTGTGTATTATGGGGTTTTCATAATAAACCCCTGATTTGTGTGTGTGTGTGTTTATCTAGGTTTAACTAGATATAATAAGGGTGCTAGTAAGGCATAGTTAGAACCCCTGAGACAAAAAGAAACTTGACACTAATAACTTGAGGGAGGAAAAACCACCTGAGACAAATTGGAAATATCTAAACCTGGATTTTGGGAGGCCTACATCTGCAGATAGCTACTATGCCCATTTTTAAAACTATAGGACAGGTGGTTTTATCTTTAATTTTAAACAAAGGCAGGAGTGAATTGATATTTATTGAGCATTCTATCCATACGATAATCATAAACAGTTATGTTATTTACTATTGTTAGCCTCTCACACACGAGTAACTGAAGTAACTCTCTCCCCATCTCACAGCTCTTAAGTGGGTGAGCTGAGATTTGAACCCAGTTACAGGGGACTCAAAACCCCATGTGTTTTCCAGTATAACAAAGGTATCTAGGAAGCATTTTGGAAGCCCCAGAGTTTCAAAAAGCTACCTCAAAGGAAACAGTGTGGACTCTGCTTCCCCTTTTGTTCATCTTCAATCAGAGCTGTTCTGCTTTTATGTGTTGTATAATTTGTTTGAAGATAATGGATCTACTTGCTGAAAAAATATTTTTTGAAAACCATCGCATTACACTCAGCCACCTTCCCAAGCCTGATCATGAGAAACAACGAGCTAAAATGACACTAATAATGTATTCTGGGCTATACTCACCTCAAAATTTGACACCATTAAAAACAAGAGTATGCTAAGAGTAATGAAGATTACTTTAATAGTAATGAAATAGAGATGAAAAAAATCTGTGTATATCTCACGCACGCCCTGCCCAGAAAAAAAAAATTCAGCCTTGCTGTTGTTACCCCTTATCTTTGTGTGAACTGATTGTTTCCAAACTAAATGTTTCCTTCATTTTCTCAGGAAAAAAGAACATTACTATGTCACCATTCTTCATAAATAATATCAACAAAACTAGGTATTATACCATTTCCATAATAATAGTATAGTCTGGATTTCCATTTAAAGTTTATAAGTTCACCTTCATTTTACAATTGCTGATTACTACTTTTAATCAGAACAAATTAAGAGATACAGGTCTTTATTTTTAGCTAGTTGTCGTTTTACAAATATTGTTCTTCTTTCCATGATATGGTTTTTGTTTGAAGGATACATTTAGCAATTACTGTTTATAAATTAATTTATTATATGAAAACAAATTTTATAGCTAGAGGAAACTTAGATAGTATCTAGCTTAAGCCTCTTTTTATACACCTGAGGAAACTGAGTTCCACAGTTTAATCTGCCAAGATCACACAGGAGGTTTAAGTATATGCTGAGAGAGAATCTATAGGGCTAAATATTTGTGGAAAAGCTGCCTCTTAGCTTATACATTCAGTATTCTTTAGGATGTTTTTTTATGTACTTCATAAAAAAAAAGTCCTCATCCACCTTACTCTACTCAGAATTTTATTTCTGCTTGCACACTATTCAGTGGAACTAGACCCTGGGGAAACATTGCTATTATTCCTGGTGGAATTACTTTTTTTCTTCATACCCATGGCTTCCTACAATAACTTATTCACGTGACTAATTTGAGAAGTTGCCACCCTCATGGTTGAGCTGAATAAGAAAGGTGTACTGAGGAGACCACAGAGTGCTTTAGCAGCTGTTTTTGATAGAACAACACAGACCTTACATGTTGCCACTGGGATAGTTAGTACCCTATGTGCCTGGAAAAAATTCCTTGAGATCATAAAAGCATTTGACAATAGATTTCAGAATTCTGTAACCATTTTCTATCACAGAGGCATTGTAAGTGAGGAGAGAGAGTGACTGGGGGAGTAGGACTTCAACTTCATATCAAGATAAATTGTTTCTGTACTTTTAGTGTATCAGAATCAAAATTAACATGCAGAGGCGAATTTTAATTTGGTTGGGCTTTCTTCAGAGAGTATTCTTCGAGGAGAGTTTTCTTAATAGGAGAGAAATGCTTCCGGCTCTATTTCTATTTTTAAAATCTATTTTTTTCCTCAAGTTCCACTTTGCAACAAACTTAGGAGAAAGAACATTATACTATCAATCAAGACTTGACTTGGTCATTATTTCACAGTGCGAGTTTGAGAAAGTTATTTAAGTTCTCTGGTCTTTCTTTTCTCAAATATAAAATTAAGGATTGATTTAGACCAGTGATTTTTGTCCATAACAGAATCCCTGGAAGTTGAAGGTAGATCATGTGTAATGTGGAAAATCATGTGCAACATTATAATTTTATTTTTGGAAAGCAAAAACAAAGCTATCTGCAGTTTTTACCCTATAATCAGTGAAAATAAAGTTCTTTATCAGTGGGTACATGAAGAGATAGACAGTTTTCCATATATCAGTGTTCTTAAGGCACATCTCCCTAGAAAGATAGACATGGGTTACAGGGGTAGGGGAATAGGAATTTTTTAAAAATCAAATTAGATATCGAGGGAAAAAAATCAAGAAACACTGATATAGGTTATTGTTAAAGTTATCCCCGTTCTTTAATTCTAAGAAAATCACAGAAATCACCTTCTAGTGTGCTATACCAAAGTTAAATTCCAAAAAAAAAAAAGTTAAATTCATCCTAATGTTCCTTTTCTGTAAAAATCATAAAACTTGGGTTCTGTTTTTGGTTCCTGAATGATGAATAAACAAAAGGCAAATAGTGTTATCTTTTCTCCAATGGAGCAAAAAAGGGTTACAAATTCAGCTCAGAACATGTCAAATGATGTAGAAGAGTGCCCGGTAAGAAGGTGAACTGCACAATATTTAGAATGGGAAATGAAAAAGGAAAATTTATATTGTACTTACCATGCAAGAATATAAAAACCTTCTTTCACAGATTAAGACAAAAATATCTGAAAAAATGCTGAGGATACAGAAGGATCTGAGCAGTCTGAATTGCCCACAGACAGGAAGGTTAAAAAATAAGTCGTTAGGCATTTTTAAAAATATTCAATAATTTATTCAACCAATCTTCTATTAATTCTGTGTTACACTATGGTAAGAAGAAAAAAAAGGCCTGTGTAAATTGCTTTTGGGAATTTGTTCAGTCTTTTTGTTTTTAATTATCTTTACTTCTTTTTATTTTTTAATTAATTAATTAATTTTTTGTCTGTGTTAGGTCTTTGTTGCTGCGCACAAGCTTTCTCTAGTTGTGGCGAGCGGGGGCTACTCTTCGTTGCAGTGCACAGGCTTCTCATTGCAGTGGCTTCTCTTGTTGCAGAGCATGGGCTCCAGGCGCACGGCCTTCTGTAGCTGCAGCACACAGGCCTCAGTAGTTGCAGTACACGAGCTCAGTAGTTGCGGCACGTGGGCTCTAGGGCACGCGGGCTTAGTTGTCCCTTGATGGCATGTGCGATCTTCCCGGACCAGGGATGGAACACATGTCCCCTGCATTGGCAGGCAAATTCTTAACCACTGTGCCACCAGGGAAGTCCCCAGTCTTTTTTTCAGGGCCCCAAATGGTCAATTATTTTTAATGTTCCATGGATGTTTCAATAATATGGATATTTTCTGTTGTGTCCAAAGTTAATCATCTAGGGAATTCCCTGGCTGTCCAGTGGTTAGGACTCAACGCTTTAACGGCAGGGGCCTGGGTTCAATCCCTGGTCAGGGAACTAAGATCCCCGCGAGCCACTCGTGGCAAAAAAAAAAAGAAAGAAAGAAAGAAAAAGAAAGAAAGAAAAAGAAAAGAAAACACACACAAATAAAGTTAATCATCTGTGTCTGTCTACCTATCAATCCATCTATCATCATCCAAGATACCACATTACTTTTGGTCCTCATGCTCCTTAGTGTCCTCTGGTCTGTGGCCTGTGACAGCTCTCAGACTTTCCTTGTTTTTGATGACCTTGACAGTTTTAAAGAGTACTGGTATTTTGTATAATGTTCCTCAGTTTGGATTTGTCTGATGTTTTTCTAATAGAGTGGGGTTATGGGTCTTGGGGAGGAAGATCCCAGAGATGAAGTGCCATTTTCATCACTTCATATCCAGGGTATCTGCTATCAACATGATTGTCATTGATGATGTTAACCTTAGCCACCAGACCAACTAAGTATTTCACAGTCTTCTCCACTCTACTCTTTGGAAGCAAGTCCCCACGTGAAGCCCACACTCAGGTGTGGTGATAGAGGTTGTGGTGGTGAATTAAGCTCCACTTCCTTGATGGGGGAGTAGCTTTGTAAGTTATTTACAATTCCTCTGTATAGAAGACTTTTCTCCCTCATTTCTGTATTTATTCAATCATTTATTTATGGATATTTACTTGGATACTTTGGGCCATATTCAGTACTACATCATTTAATTTGTTGTTCAGATCGTTGC
Source organism: Mesoplodon densirostris (assembly GCF_025265405.1). Taxonomy (NCBI): domain Eukaryota; kingdom Metazoa; phylum Chordata; class Mammalia; order Artiodactyla; family Ziphiidae; genus Mesoplodon; species Mesoplodon densirostris. The sequence goes on along the minus strand of NC_082678.1, from coordinate 52,579,485 downwards.
TGCTTTGGCCATTGGGGAGGTCTGCCCCTTTGACATAGCACCATCATTTGTGTTTTGCTTTTAGCAATTTCTTACTTTCTTGTACTATGACAAGTGACAGCCTCATCTTGTATATTCCCTACCCCGGTCCTAGAGCAGCCATTTCTCCAAGGAGCTCTGGTTCCTTTCATTATGATAAAATGATGGAGAAACCAAGATGTGGGTGCTGGGTGTGCTCATAGCTTCTGAGGTGTCGTTTCTTCTAGGCCCTCTCAGTGGATAGGATATATGTGTATGTATTCTAGCACGTGCATACACACAAATCTGTAATTATTTCTGCCTGTCATGTCTATTACATGAAGCTTGAGTTTGTACTGATGTCTCTGACTCTATTTCTTTTATTTTAATGTTTGCTTTTCAATAGTAGTAGTCATGTTGTTTTCAATCTCTCTCCCTTTCCTGAGCACTTACCCCAAGAAGCCCCAGATGGTGCTGTTAATATAATTACTTATGTGTTTAACAGGTGTTACCACCTTTTTGTTTTTTGCAACATGCAGGTTTTAATTTATTTTTAATTGAGATATAATTGACATATAACATTATATTCATTTTTTAATAGATCTTTATTGGAGTATAATTGCTTCACAATACTGTGTTAGTTTCTGTTGCACAACAAAAGGAATCAGCCATATGCTCGAGAAAGAACTAATTTCATTTCCCCAGGAAACTTGAAATGTTACAGAGGAGAGAGATGACAACCAAATCCCCCAGTAAAAGGAAGGGTGGCACAGCTCATTGCCCTTCCCAGCAAACACTGAGAGAAAGAGGCAGTGCGGACAGCAAACTAGTTGAAGGTGTACTTCTCAGTTATCCTTCCTCTTTCCTGGCAGAGCTCACTCTCCAGACTGGGGGCTTCCTCTTCACTTTAACGTGAGTCCCCATCATAAGGGGCATGTTTCAGGTTTCTCACGTTAAGGGCTCCTGGAAAATTGTAGTATCAGTTATATCTTTCTGATTCTAATTATGTTTCTTATATACTCAATTATATACTCAAGAGTTCCTTTTTTTCTCATTAGAAGCTAGTTTTCATTTCTTGGAAATCTTAAAATTTTACTGAAGTGTCTGAGCAGAAGAAGGGAGAACAGAATATGTCTTGAACGGAGGGAACTTCACCATGAAACCCCAAACAGAGTTGGGGAACTTATTTTATTCTGGGATAAATGTTTCCTGACACTGTGAATTCAAGAGTATCTCAGTGAGGAGTATGGTATATAGCAAGTAGTCTGGAAGGTCATGAGTCTTGAAGACTTTTTCAAGTACCTAAGCTACTGAATCCTGCTTCAAACAACACTATGACAGAGCCTTTTGCAAAGTTAATAAATATCCCTCATTTCTCAGGAAAACGGCTTGCAAAATCAGAGTCCTTCTGAGACAGGCTGGGACCTGGGACCCTTTGCTGCAGTGCTGCAGTGCTTGCACATGGACACACCTTGAGCAATAAAATACAAAGAAACTGTATGGGACTGCATGCAGGCACAGCTGGGGCAAATTCTGGATCCAAAAGATACAAAGAGACCAAAAAACCCAACTACCACTTTTGAAGGGCCTGGAGCAAAAACAGGTTTGGAAGCAAAAGCCAGGTACTATGCGTGCCCTCTGCACACAACACCACTTAAGGGGTGAGCAAAACACCTAAGCCACCCCTCTGGCCCGACTCCTGGACACACCCCTACCCTCACCCTGTATAAGGAACAAGCTTGCCCCCCCCAGGGAGCCAGCAAGCAAGGGAACCTGTTACTTGTTTTCACTCCCCCCTGGTGCAGCTGGGGCCCCAATAAAGCCTTGCCTGATTTCTTGTCTGGCCTCTGGTCAATTTCTGTTGATTGGGGTAGGCCAAGAACCCTGGTCTGTAACACTTCCTACTTTCACATTTCATCTCTTTCTATTCCTGGCTATACTGCCTGCTCTCCAGTCATACTGGTTTCAGCATTATTCCATGAGCACTTCTATACTTTCTTACTATGCTTGGAATGCCTTCCCCCCTTCCCTCATCAAAGTTCTGCACACTTATCGTTTTCACTTAGATGAAATGAAAATACTGACATGAAAATACTGCCTAATCTTGCCAGATAGAATAAATTACCCATAGTGTATGTGCTTATCTACCCTATTAGCTAACATCTAATTCATCTGTGTATCTTTAAAGCTTATTGCCGAAAAGGCATTCAATAAATGTTTGTTGAACTAATTAACAAAAAATGAATATATCTACATAAAGTTGCTTCAGCGTTGCTTGGTGGACATCAGAGCTTGCCCCTAGGTAAATATTGAAAGTATTTAAAGGGAAAGACACACTGAAGTGGGAGCCAAGTCACCTAGCTTCTCTGATCCTAGCTCAGCCAACATCTACATAGCCTTAGAAAAGTCACTTCAACTTTCTGGGCCTATTTCTTTACACAATTAGAAGATTCCGCTGGATCAGTTATTCTCAGTCTGGCATGAGATCATAGCCTCAAATATTTTGGGTCAGAAAAATCTTTGTGATCCTCTGATAAGAAGATTGCTAGTCCTATGAAATTCTACCTGTATGATTTCTGGAAAGCTTCTTATAGCTCAGTTACAACTGTTGAGTGTATTTCATCCACTGCCTTATATTCTATTACTTCTATTTATGTTTTACATTATTTCTATGACATTTCTTCTACTCATACATGTAAATATGGTCCAGAAACTTAGCATCATATACTTTAATATTCCTGTCTTTCCCATACATAGATAGCTTTAAAAAATCCTCTATTAGTTCAGTCTAAAATTTGTGCACTTAACTGAATTAACCAGCAGTTTATTCTGAGGACATCTCTTGTAGCTAAAAAAAAAAAAAAAATACACTAGCACTTTTCAAAATGAAAACTCCACTTTACCTTTAGGGCTTGTGATGAGAAAAGTATATAATGCTGAATAAAATTTAAAAACCTGACCCACTAGTAGACCTAGAAGACAAGGAAAAACATGCTGATTTTTTTCTTGGTAGATCCCCCAGGCTGAATTAGTCATTTGCTAGACATTCTTATAGTACTTTGTACATACCTTTTTTTTTTTTTTTTTTGAGGTACACGGACCTCTCACTGTTGTGGTCTCTCCCGTTGTGGAGCACAGGCTCTGGACGCGCAGGCTCAGCGGCCATGTCTCACGGGCCTAACCGCTCCACGTCATGTGAGATCTTCCCGGACCCGGACCGGGGCATGAACCCGTGTCCCCTGCATCGGCAGGCGGACTCTCAACCACTGCACCACCAGGGAAGCCCTAAAAATTAATTTTTATTGGAGTATACTTTCTTTACAATGTTGTGTTAGTTTCTGCTGTACAGCAAAGTGAATCAGTTATACGTATACATATATCCACTCTTTTTCAGATTTCCTTCCCATTTAGGTGACCACAGAACACTGAGTAGAGTTCCCTGTGCTATACAGTAGGTTCTCATTAATTATCTATGTTATATATAGTAGTGTTATATTATTCATCCTTGGATCCTCAGCCTCTTTTGATTTAGAACTTAGCAGATACCTGATCAATATTTGTTTGATGAACAAATAAGAAAGGTAGAATGTGAATTGAGCCTTGACTTGAGGGTTTCAGAAGGCAGAGAAGCAATAAAGAGTTTCACAGGGGAGTGATGTGATCAGAACTGCATATGGAGGGTTACTCTGATTTAATTTTATTACATTAGAGACCATGGTTTTTTATTTTGAAACAATAATTTGCAGGAGCTGGCTCATACCAGCTTTCAAGAGCCAACAGGTGGATCTTGAGGAATTTTATAAGCCATTTGTTAAACACAGTTGTTATTTAAAATTAGGTTATATAAGGTTAAAATTAAAGATATTAAAAATAAAAGTAATACTCAAAACCCATCACTTCCAAATTATTTTATTATTGATATTTTATTATCACCTATGCTCTTGAGATTGTCTCTTGTATCTATATTATAGAAATACTAGTATAATGGTATACTATTGTGCTTCTCTTCCCAATTCTGCATTCAACAGTATAATGTTGGTAGCTTAAAATCAGCCACCGTGCAAATATTTACACTTTGAAAATGGGCAAGCACTACCAATCAAGGCTCCACCCCCCCCCCACACACACACACCCCGCCTTTGGAGAGTTGGTTGTTAGTCATTTAATACCACACCATTGTTTAGAAGGCAAAATTGACCAAGGGGTAATGAAAAGTTTGGAAAACAGAGTTGAAGAAATCTGCAGACAGTAGGGAAAAAAAGACATGAGAAGTGGAAGAGAAAAGATGAGAGAATTAGAATTATTTGGAGATTCTGATTACAGATAACAGAAATTTGAGAAGGTAAGAACAGAGAAGCCATGTGGATGGAGTGGAGTATGTGTGTGTGGAGGGGAGAGATCTCATGAGTAATGCAAGGAAAAAAAAATGTTAAGTGAGAAATTTTCCAGAACCAAAGGGCAAGAATTTCTAAATTGAAAGGGCTCTTGAGTGTTTAACACAATGAATGGAAAGATGTATATCAAGGTATATCATTGGGCATTTTCAGAACACCAAAGATAGAAGATAAAGCTTCCAGAAATAAAATACAGTAATACACAAAGGAGTATGGGTCATGTACAAAAGTAAGAATTTCATTAGACTTCTCAACAATAACTGTTGAGATAACTGGAAGCTAGAAGACAATTCATTGTTGTGAGGAAAAATGAATTCCAACCTAGAATTATATACCCAGATGAATTATCACTTCAATCAAGTGAGGAGGTCAAATAAAGATATTTTCAGACATGCAAGATCTCAAAAAAAAATTACCTCCTTTACACTCCTTCTCAGGAAGCTAGCAGATGTGCTGCACCAAAACGAGGGAGAAAAACAAGACATGGGATCCAGGACACAGGGGACTCACACAAAAAGGTAAGGAAAATTCCCAGGATGACGATGAAGGGAAAGCCCAGAACAACAGCTGTGCAATTGGCTTAGTGAGCAACAGTTAAGATTGGAATGGGAGGAAGATTCCGGAGAAAAAACAAAATAGATGTATTTTACCTGATGAATGAATGGGGACTTACAGTTTGGGGAAAAATGAGTGAAATACGGCATGTAGAATGCTTAACAAAGACCTGAGATAGTGATTAACTCCAGGGACTAGACAGGAGATACAATCATAGTATATTACTCAGACCACTGTGAGAAGTATTTTCAATGCATAATAATGTAAATTAAAAATTGATTTAACCCACGGTGTGGAGAAGATGAGTGTGTGTGGAGAAAAGGGGACCGAGTTGGTGAGAGACTGGTAAGAGGATACCACATGGAACGGGAAACAGACTGCCCCGTCCATAAACAAAGGACATTTCCCTCAGAAACTGCTCAAGTCTTGGACCCCCTTAGTCTGCGAAAGAACATACAAACGGGGCCAGAAGGGAAAAATGGAGGGCTTGGTTGGAGCGGTTCTTTGGAGCAAGGCTGCGGGATTGTGGACCCCCTCGTCTCCCGAGGAAGGGACAGGGGTGCAACCCTCGACCCCGAACTCGGGGGCGGACTTCGGGCCGAGTGGCCGGGAAACCCGGAGGCCCGGTGCCTGCCCCGCGCCGGCTGCGGCCCGGGCCGCCTCCCGCGGGGAATCCGTGGCCTGGGAGGCCAACGGCCTGCGGGCGGCAGGGGAGGGCGGGCGAGCTGGGCCCGGGCTGCGGCGCCGAGTAGCCGCGGGGACAGCACGGGAGCGGAGGGCGGCGCCCTGTCCGCGGGGCTGCGGCCGCGCTATCGACGGCCGGCAGGAACACCCCGAGGGCCACCGCGGCCGGGCGGGGAGGCGCCCGCTCCGCTCCGCCTCGCTTCCAGCGCCCGCCTCCGCCGCCGCGCCCGCTGGGCCCTCCATCCCTGATTCTGATCCTTGTCCCCTGACCCCGGCCCTCGGACCCCCACCCAGACCTTCTTCGCCCGCTGACCCGGATCATCGTCCCCCGGGCCAGGCCCTGGGCCTCCGACCCTGACCCTCTCCTGCGACCCCAGCCCTCGCCCCCGCCCGATCCTCGCTCACAGATACCGACCGCCGCCCGGAGCCCAGTCCGCAGCCCTCGAGGGGTCTGGGGTGAGCTCGGGCCGGGCCAGAGGAGGCTGACAGCTCAGCCCGCATCCCGGTCCGGGTCCCGATGATGGTCCCTTGGCCCTGGCCAGCCTAGTTACCACAGCGGAGGTGCTGGAGACTTAAGTGAGCGAAGAGAGGGGCCCCGATCGAATTTCCAAGCTGGGCGGGGTGGGTGACCCCGGGAACCAAGAGCGAGCAGAGGGAGTGGGCGGTAGAGTGGCGTTTTGGTTATACCGTGGTTAAACCTGTGCAACACACGGGTCATGCGTTTATTTAGAAATCTGGCGGTAAACCAGTAGACAGAGCTGAAAAAGTTGCACGTGGTTGCACAGACGCGTTAGAATAGGAGAGAGGGGACGTGTGGGGGTAGGGGAAGGCTCTTTTCCTTTACATGTTTTAGAGTATTATTTGACTTTTAAAACTAGTTAGTTCAAAAAAGAAAAAAAAAAGATAAAGAACCATTGGTGACCTTTAGTAAGCCTAGATTTCCCAGCAGACTCCCCCACTTACTAGCTGTGTGAACTTGGGCAAGTCACTTCACCTTCTGGAACCTTGGTTTGCTCATCTGTGAAATGAAGCTTCACCCACCCACAGAGTTTCAGTAAGGATTAGTGTGACAGGTAGGCAAAAATGCTTTGTCAGATTCTGTGATGGGCACAAGCTAGTTGTTCAATGAACCTTATGAATGAAGTTATTTTAGAATGAATAAAGGGGTTTGTAGCCAAAAGCAGCCTCTCTGCCACAATACCTGTGTGCGGAAGGACTGGAGTGGATGTGATCCAATTTGAATGTGGGTTTTTGAGCAGACCAAGGCTGTAAAGGAGAGAGCAATAATAGAGCTGCTTGTGTGAACAACTAGAGGTCTTTTTACATGTTAATTTGTACCTGGACAGCTCCCAGGTTGTGGAGGCTTGGGGTGAGAAGGGGAGAAAAGGGAGCTGGATTTTGGAAAGCGACAGAATATGCCCTCTTTATTATGAGTACCTTATTAGCAAACAGATAGCTTAAGGAGTGAAATTACTCACCTTACAAAAAGTATTCCTCACATGAAAAATGGATCCTAAGTCACTTAAGGCAGAATCTTCTCTGGTGTTTAAAAACAACAATGTGTAAAGTAAAAGTTGAGGTATTTCAAGCAATTGCTGTGAAGTCAATCAGAAGTTAAGATAAAGCACGTTTTCGTTTTAATATCCCAAATAACCCGAAAAAGATGATGCAGCTGGAATTTTGAACCAGAGTTTGATTCTGAAGCCTCTTTCATTTTTCTTTTCCCTCTATTGAAATGTTTTATTTAAATAAAAATGACAAAAATAATACACCTTTGTTATATTGCTCAACAATATAGTATGGTAGAAAGTCCCCATTCCACTTCTCAGAGGTAACCAATGTGTGAATTGTTTGGTGGGCAATCCTCCTAACTTTTTATTTTGCTCCTAACATGCACATACACACATTTTAAATGGCTTATACAATAACTGCTGTTCTGCAACTTGCCTTTTTTAGATCTAACAACGTGTCATAGGCCTATTTCCATCTCATTACATAACACACCCCTCATTCTCTTTAATAGTTGCATAGTATACCATTGTATGGACGTATTCTAATTCATTTAACCACTTCCCTGATAGACAATGTAGGATCTTTCCAATGTTTTGCTATTATAAACATTGCTTCAGTGACCCTGCTTATATGTATGTGTTCGTGCGTTTTCGTTAGTGTTTCTGTAGGATAGATTTGTAGATGTCAGAATGGCGTCAACGGCTGGGCCTTAAGCATGCATGTGTAAAATGTTGGTAGATACTGCCAAAACGTACTCAGAATAAAGCTGGTTGTCTTAATGGTTATGCCCCCACTGCCCCTTGAGCAAAGTAGCAAATGCATTTTGAAATAGCTGGCTTCCTTGGGTAGTGGCAGCTGTGTGGACCCATGGGAGAGGGCTACTCATGGAGAAGGAAAAAGAAAGATTGTGACCAAGTCTTTGAAGCAGAAAGCACCTTTCCTTGGGTGCTTTGTGTGTACCCAAGCCAATGGTAGTCCCTGAAATGTAGCAAGGGAACTTGAGGTTTGTGGCTCTCTTGTGGTTCATAAATCCTCACTATTGAAAAGAATAACGCCTTTGAATTTCTAACAGTATGTGACTTTTCTGATAAAATGAATAAATACAAGATTGTTAAAAGTGACCCCATAATAATCTATTGCTGTAAATCCAGAGTTTCAAATCTGTTTAAAGCAAGGTACATTCACAGTGTAAGTGGAGCCTGGCTTACCACAGGAGGGTGACTTTAAGGGAAACCAAACGGCTCTGAAGAGAACATTCGTCCCTGTGCCTCCTAATAAAGGTTCAAAGCTCAAAGGGTCAATTGCCAAAGGCTCTGAAGAACATCTCAAGTGTATCATTTGGTAGAAAATACGAAAACACAATACTCTCACTCTTTGACAGATGACAGCAACTGTATGAACCAAGAATGGTATTTTAGTTAGGTTGAGGATTGTAAATTACAGAGCAATCTCTTTAAGGCACCTCAAGCAATTGGGCATTATCGTAAGTGACACAGAGAGCAAGAAGGGGCCCAGGGCTTCCCTGGTGGCGCAGTGGTTGAGAATCTGCCTGCTAATGCGGGGGACACGGGTTCGAGCCCTGGTCTGGGAAGATCCCACATGCCGTGGAGCAACTAGGCCCGTGAGCCATAACTACTGAGCCTGCGTGTCTGGAGCCTGTGCTCCGCACTAAGAGAGGCCACGATAGTGAGAGGCCCGCGCACCGCGATGAAGAGTGCCCCCCGCTTGCCGCAACTAGAGAAAGCCCTCGCACAGAAACGAAGACCCAACACAGCCATAAATAAATAAATAAATTTCTTAAAAAAAAAAAAAAAAAAGAAGGGGCCCAGAATTTCAAGAGTACTGGATTCAAAACAGTTCAAATGGGACTTCAATTGCCGGAGTCTGTGGATCCTCATTCCAGGGCACTCTTATTAATGGGATTCAGGGACTCTCTCTTAGGTACTGTGTTCCTTCTCCCATCCCCTTTTATTTTGTATGCCTTTTCTATATTTCATAGTTTCTACTTAATGCAGTTTCTGCTTCCTTACAACTTTGCCTTGCCAGGCTCCTCAAGCTCCTATCTTTAATTCTTGGATTCTCTTTTGTTTTAACTCACACGTTCCCATCACGTAATTCTTTCTTATTTTATTTTTAATTAATTACTTTATTTATTTATGGCTGTGTTGGGTCTTCGTTTCTGTGCGCGGGCTTTCTCTAGTTGTAGCGAGCGGGGGCCACTCTTTACTGCGGTGCGTGGGCCTCTCCATGGGCCTCTCATTGTCGCGGCCTCTCTTGTTGCAGAGCACAGGCTCCAGACGTGCAGGCTCAGTAGTGGTGGCTCACGGGCCCAGTTGCTCGGCGGCATGTGGGATCCTCCCAGACCAGGGCTCGAACCCATGTCCCCTGCGGTGGCGGGCAGACTTTCAACCACTGCGCCACCAGGGAAGCCCCACGTAATTCTCTTTTTACTTCTTAATTCAGAATCCAAAGAGGGAGAGTTAAGTTAATTCAATTCATCTTTTCATACCAGAGTACATTATAGGTTTTTGGCCAGCCAGTGGATGGGTTGTTCTTGAGTCAGGAGCTTACTTGTGGTCTGAGCAGTAATGGCAAATTGCCCAGGGTCAGGTGGTAAGAAAACAAGTAGCTGTGGGTAGATCAGTTTCCTGCAGGAAGGGTTTTGGGCATATTAAACTCTGCGAGTGACTCTTAGATAGTATGCGTTAGTAGAGTTGTTTCTTTTCAGTGAATGTTTATTGAGTACCTAATGTTTTCCAATGCTAGGTTTTAGGGACTTCGCAGATAAATAAAATATTTGTTCTCTTTGTCATGGAAGTCACAGTATTATAAAGGGTAGACGTAGATTAAAGAAAAAAGTTACAGTACAAACAAAGTAGTAAACTACACAAATATGCATTCATTTATTCAACAAATAGGTAATGAGCACTTATTATGCGCCTAACTCTGGAGATTGAACAGCAAAAAATGTCAGCTCCATGGAGCTTCTGTTTCAGTGTAAGCTTGAGGAGACACAAATAATAAACACTACTGTAATATGTTGGATGGTGATCAGTGATATGGAGGGAAAAAAAAGCAAGAAGGTAGAATTAAGGATTGTTGAGGATAGGGGCTGCAATTTTAAATACGAAAAGTTTCCCCAAGAGAGTGATATTCGAGAAAGATCTGAAGGAGGTGAAAGAATGAGCCAAGAATTTATCTGCATAAAGGAATTCCAGGCAGTGAGAATAGCCAGTGCAAAGGCCCTGCATTGCCCTGTGGAGGGATACCAAGGAAGCTAATGTATCTGCAGTGGAGGAAACTAGAACGGGTGAGAAATAAGGTCAGAAAGGAAAGGGAGGGGCAGGGCACCAGATCGTAGGAAGTTTCTAGGCTTGTGAAAGAGTTTTAGTTTTTACTCTGAGTCAAAGCCACTGCAGAGCTTTGAGCAGAGGAGTGATGTGGTCCGACTTATAGTCTAATAAAATAACATTGGCTGTTCTTAAGAATAGACTCCTGTTAAGAACAGACTCAAGGGCTTCCCTGGTGGCGCAGCGGTTGAGGGTCTGCCTGCCGATGCAGGGGACACGGGTTCATGCCCCGGTCCGGGAAGATCCCACATGCCGCGGAACGGCTGGGCCCGTGAGCCATGGCCGCTGAGCCTGCGTGTCCGGAGCCTGTGCTCCGCAACGGGAGAGGCCACAACAGTGAGAGGCCCGCCTACCGCAAAAAAAAAAAAAAAAAGAAAGAACAGACTCAAGAGGGCCAGGAAGAAAGCAGGGAGACAAGAGTTGGAGGCTTTAGCAATAATCCAGGTGAGGGATAATGGCGGTGTACGCGAGCATGATTGCAGTAGTAATGCTGGGGAGAGGTCATATTCTGGCTATATTTTGTAGAACAGAGAGGATTGCTGACGAATTAGATGCGGAGTCAGGGACAACTCCAAGGTTTGTGGTCTGAGAAACTAGAAGAATGGAATTGCCATTAACCAAGATGGAGAAGGTTACAGCAAGAGCAGATACTGGGGGAGAACATCGGTAGCCTGGTTTTGAATGTACTAATTTTGAAATGCCTGTAAGATCTGCAAGTGGAGATACTGAGTAGGCAGTTGGGTATACTGGCATGAGTCTGGAGTTCGGGGGACAGTTATGAACTGGTGTTAGAAATATGGAAGTCACATAGATCTATGCTGTCCAATGTGACAGCCACTAGCTACATGTGGCAATTTAAATTTAAATTAAATGACATTAAAAATTCAGTTTCTCAGTTGCTCTAGCCACATTTCACGTACTCAACAGCCACATGAGGCTTGAGGCTCTTGTATTGGACAGTGCAGATGTGGAACATTCCCATCATCACTGGAGTCCTATTGGACAGCACTGAAAGATGACATCTGATGTTACGGACCTGGATAAATTTCTTGTTTTATGGACCTAGAGAATTAGTGAGAAAGGAGAAAAAGAGATTCAAAGACTGAACCCTTTAGTAGAATTCCCTGCAGTCCAGTGGTGAGGACTTGGCACTTTCACTGCTGGAGCCTGGGTTCAATCCCTGGTCAAGGAACTAAGATCCCGCAAGCCTCATGGTGCAGCCAAAAACAAAACAAAATAAAACAAAACAGGAAGACTGAGCCCTTTATATAAATGTATATACATAAGTACGCAAATTGGTGGTGATGATGGGATGGTGGGGCATTAAGAGCAGGCTTCCTTTTTTTTTTTTTCATGAACTAAATTTGCCAAGTGGATAAGGGGGACAAAGACACCCCAGGCACAGGGAATAGTGGGTGTTAACAGAAGTATAAAGCAGCACAGTATAGTTGGGGAACTATAAGGGAGCTGGCAGTTTTGGAGCAAGGCCATATTATTTTAGTATAGTTAAAAAAAAACACACACACACAACTCCAAACCTCTTCTTTGCTTAAACAGTTTGGGACTGAGCATGTGATGCTGCAGCTAATCAGTCCAGGTCTAATTGGAGGGCAGAAGGAGAAGGGGAAAAAGAATTTTCTTGGTCATTTGTAAACTGTGAAGGGGAATGGATGTAAGAATTAAATTTAGAGAAATGGATACTACCTTGCCATAGATACTACCTGTTACTTTCAGCTATAAAAATTAAATATGATATTAATTTTCCATCTTTTGAAGATTTGTTCCATAAAGACCTGACGGATACTTAGCAGGGACTGGGGTTTCTATCTGGATTGGGGGCAAACTGAAAAAAAGTTGATGTAACTCATCAGCTATGGTTTTGATGAAATGTATTCATATACAAACAATCGCCAGGCCCCATCCTGGAAGCCAATCATTTCTGAACATGTTTTTTCAAGATGTTAGTTTGTTTTAATAGTAGGTTGTTATCCTCAAACTACCATATTCTTGGTTTTCTTTTTCTTTTTGTTTTTTTTTCGAGTTTGCAAAAAGCAATAACTTAAGCCACAGGGGAGAAACCCCACAAAAATGCTTTTCACCAATTAAAAGAAACTCTCTCCATTTACATGTGTTTTGAACTAGAAGAACCTAAAATTTTTTAAAAGGAGTTCACTAGAATAAAAAAAAACTTTGAAAAGTAGAATCTATTAGACTCTCACGTTGTCATTCTCGGCTCCTGCAGTTAAAGACCATGTCATTATTTCCATTATACTTACCTCCTAATTTTCAGGGCTTATTAGCCCGGCTGTAAAAACTTGCTCCGGTTGAAATTTGGCAAGCTGACAAGGCTGCATGCCAGAAGTAATTTACTATCCAGTGTGGTTCACAAAGTAAAAGAAGCTATATATGATAGAAAAAGAAATGAAAAGTTCCTGGTTCCAAATATTGTAATGTGTGTAACGGGTGTCACCTCAAACTTTTCAGCTTTGTTGTTAGCAACGTGAGGAAACATTCATGAAAGGTTTGAAAGGTACAGATGCTTTGCATTCACATCAAACTGAGGGATACGATGTTCTTAGGCATCAAAGACCAGACTCTGTCTATCACTTCTGCTCTGACTTTGAAGTCTACCAGTGTTCTCTGTGTGGGAGAAGCAGGCAGGGGACTTTGAACAAGGTAGGGGGATGGGATTCCAGGTGTCTCTCCTCTCAGTGTCACTGAAATTAGGTACTTCTCTTTACCTAATAATAATAACAATAATAATAATGAAAAAAAAGAGAGGAATGTTTATTTTTCTGCTGTTGTTGCTTTTTTTGTTTGTTTGTTTTCTTTTTTGGCTGCATCACGCGGCTTCTGGGATCTTAGTTTCCCAACCAGGGGTTGAACCCAGGCCCCAGCAGTGAAAGTGCCGAGTCCTAACCACTGGACTGCCAAGGAATTCCCTTTTCTGCTGTTTTTAACCACTGAGCTGTTGGTGAACTTAATCTTCAGACGTGACAATGAATACTCTAGGGAAGAGTTCAAGTTTACTTTGAAATTAACATTTAAATAATTTAGGGCTTCCCTGGTGGCACAGTGGTTGAGAGTCCGCCTGCCGATGCAGGGGACACGGGTTCGTGCCCTGGTCCGGGAGGACCCCACATGCTGCGGAGCGGCTAGGCCGGTGAGCCATGGCCGCTGAGCCTGCGCGTCCGGAGCCTGTGCTCTGCAATGGGAGAGGCCACAACAGTGAGAGGCCCGCGTACCTCAGAAAAATAATAATAATAATAACTTGAAGGCCATAATAGAAATTTTAACTTGATTTGCAAACATCTGGTTACTGTTCATCTGCCAGACTCCTTAAAAGATTGTCTTGGGACCCTAACTGAGACCCCTCTTTACTATTTTCCAAACTGTCTCGCGAGCATTGCAATGGGGCCAAGTGTTTCTCTAACGTGGGGTGAGCAGGGTACATCTTTCTGGGATTAATCTTACTTGACAAGCTGGGAAAAAAACCCACAATAATTTATATTCAAACAAATACTAATCTATTGTGGGCTAGAATGCAAAATTCAAATGAACTCCTTCAGAGAGGGAGAAGGCTTTGGTCTTTCGTGTTTCAGTATTTTGACCCTGCCACACTCCTAAAAATAATAGTTGAAGCACTTGAAGAGAACAATATCCTCAGAGAGCGAGCTGGTCATTAATTTTTTCTTTTAAAGTATAATTTTCATAAAACACATGAATCTTTTAAAAATAATTTTTATAACTTAAAAAAATAATTAATTAATTTTATTTTTGGCTGCGTTGGGTCCTTGTTGCTGCACGCGGGCTTTCTTTTACTTGTGGTGAGCGGGGGCTACTCTTCGTTGCGGTGCGCGGGCTTCTCATTGCGGTGGCTTCTCTTGATGTGGAGCATGGGCTCTAGGTGCACGCGCTTCAGTAGCTGTGGCACGTGGGCTTCAGTAGTTGTGGCTCGCAGGCTCTAGAGCACAGGCTCAATAGTTGTGACGCACGGGCTTAGTTGCTCCGCGGCATGTGGGATCTTCCGGGACCAGGACTCGAACCCATATCCCCTGCATTGGCAGGCGGATTCTTAACCCCTGTGCCACCAGGGAAGCCCCAAGTGTGTGAATCTTAAGTGTATACCTCAATGGATGGATTTTTATATACGTATACATTCATATAATGGCCACCTAGATCAGATATAGAAATTTCCAGCACCCAGAAGGCTCCCTTGTGCCCCCTACCAGTCCGTACCTGCTTACTAATCTAACATCTGTGGTGAATTTTAAAGGTCAAGTAAAGGACTAAAGATATGTCAAGCTTTCTGAGGTACACCTTAGAACTCCAGACTCAAGAGCACTTTTTCTCAAGCCCTTGGGTTCCTTACTTAGAAGGTGTGCTCAGCTAAGGATTCTGAGACCCAGTAGCCATTATGCAAACACAGTTTCTTCTGCTGTATTGGTCTTTCTCTATTAGGTGCTTTTTACCTCTTCAAGAGCTCCTTCTTGTGTTGATATTTTAAAATGTTTGTGATAGGAGTGGAAGAGTTAATATATAAGAAACTTAGAACAGTGCACGTAGGAGCTGGGCACATAGTAAGTCCTAAATAAGTGATAGCTATTATTATGAGATACAGAAGAGACACAAGAAGGCTTTGCCCTTATCGTTATGATAATTCCTAGAGCAAGATAAACATAGAAGCTAAATTTGAAAATAAGGGAGGAAAGTGTTTATAGTTGGGTTGATTTGATGTAGTTATCCATCAAATTTGCCTTGAAGGCAAAGATTACAATCTCTCAGAGCTTGCTGACTCCTTTGGACCTAAAGAACATTTAGTACATTTTCTTATTCTGTCGTGATTTTACTAATTGAGTGCTTATTATATTTTAGGCATTGTTCTAAGTGCCCAGTTACCGAAGTAGACAAAACAAACAAAAATCCCCTGCCCATATGGACCTTACTTTCTAGGGCATTCCTGCTCTTACTGTTAACACAGGCCCCTAAGGACTTTCCTATTACAAAGAAATTCCATCTTTGTTTTACATCCACTTCCCTCATGTCTTAGAGCTGAGGGAATCAAGAATCAAGCCAACCTTAGCCTAAATCCTGAGACCAGTGGAAAGGAAAGGCACAAAGGTCAGGGGTGGAACTCTTGCTAAGCATATATTCCTCTTTAATAAATCACACGGAGGATCAAGGTGCTAATGCCAATGTTGAAGTAAACAGGTCTAGCAAGAACTCCAGCTTTGGTTTTTTAAATCATCTTCCAGAACTTAAAAAGAACTGAGCCATGTAGTTAATATTTTAGGTTTAGTAATTACACCAGCAATGTCACTTTCAAGCTCGGTTGTCTGACGGTTCTCTTAGAAATGCTAAGTTGCTTGGGCAAAGGTTTAAGGAGGGTCTATATCTTATTGATTCTTCTTTGGGTAACTCCCAAACTTTTCAATACCAAGATTCCCTCTTCTAAAAAAATACAGTTTCTGATACCCACCCAGGGCCATATTTTGAAAGATTGCGTCTACAAAGCCAGTATAGTTTTTTAAGTAATAAAAATGTCTCCCCATTTAAAAATTAACGAGCCGTCTAATGGGTACATGGAAAACCAGTATCACACTGGTTTACTAAATCTAGTTGAAAGCAAAGACATAGTGTTTGGGACAGCCTGATCCATTTTAGCACCGCCTACAATTTTCATTACGCCTCAATGAAATGTTTACTATAATTTTACGATATCCTCTATCCTTTCCCCTCGGTTTGTTTGTATTTTTTAAAAAATATTTATTTATTTATTTAGTTGCGCTGGGTCTTTGTTGCAGCAGGCAGCCTCCTTAGTTGTGGCTTGCAGGCTCCTTAGTTGTGGCATGCAAACTCTTAGTTGCGGCACGCACGTGGGATCTAGTTCCCTGACCAGGGATGGAACCTAGGCCCCCGGCATTGGGAGCGCAGCGCCTTAACCACTGTGCCACCAGGGAAGTCCCGGTTTGGTTGTATTTTGGTTCTTGGTGTTGGAAAGCAGAATAAAAGGAGACAATATCTTGCAGAAAATGCACTTGACGCCCCTTTCAGGTAACCCCTCTAGACCCGAGGTGATTTTCGCGATCCCAGATACCGCGCACTGAGCCCCGCCCCCATCCTAGCCCCACCCCTCGACTCCCGTCCTCTTTAGTCCTCCAGAGAAGGGGGCGGTGCTCGCTGCAAACCCACAGTCAGTCGCCAGGGGGAGACAGCGGCTGCAAGAGCCAGGGGTCCCTGTCCAACGGCCAGGCGGCGGAAGCGGAAAAGGCGGGACCTGGGGCGCACGTTACGTCAGCACGCGCGAGCGTCAAGGCCGGGTCGTCGGAATCGAGAGTGGGCTCTTCCTGCGCGTGTTGGCTGTGAGAAGGTCTCTGCCGGCTTGTAGAGTTCGACCTCATGGCGGAGATAATTCAGGAACGCATAGAGGATCGACTCCCCGAATTGCAACAGCTGGAGCGCATTGGACTGTTCAGTCGTGCGGAGATTAAGTGAGAGAGCGGAGGAAGAGGAAGGGCTGGGGCGGGTAGAGAGGGGAGGCTGGGGCGTGTGTGTGGCGGGGGGCAGGGATAGGGGGCACTTGGGTTGTGTTTATATTTTCTAATGTGGTAGAAGCCCATTTCCAGATTCTGATGATGCCCAGAATTAATTTCTCATTCATTGCAAGGTGATCCGTCCATTTACCCCTCAAACATACTGACAGCTCTTCATGGAGGAGGTTTTGAGGCTATAAAGGGGATAAAACCAGGATACCCGCCCGTCAAGAGCTAGCTGCCCTGACACAGTATGGTGGGGGAGACAGACAAGTGAAACATTTTGATCACAGTGCAGCGTACTGTAAGTTGATTGTAGTAGAGTACTGCCCTAGAGATGTGAACAGAGAGCCGTGGGAGCCCAGGAGGAGTAGATAATTCTAACAAGACTTGAAGATGGGGATCATTTAATTCGATTTTATATTTTACCCCAGGGCTTAGCCCTAACAACTAGTATATAGTTGTTACTCATTAATTTGGATGATAGTTTTTAATGGTTTACTGTGACTATTTCTTCATTTTACAATGACTGCGAATGTCGTACTGTGGCTTTGGGAACCTTAAAGTAAACATTTGTTTATGAAACGCAACACATTGTGGACTCTTTAATAAGAGTGAACTCTGTATTTAGTTCATTCCTTAGCTAAATACAGTGAGTCTTCTCCCATAAGCCCTTTGCAGTAGTGGTATAGGTAGAGACAATCTAGGTTTTTTTTTTTTTAATCTACCTGTTGAAAATTCAGAAATAAGAGGAATTTAGGAAAGAATTTGATTATTATTAAAACCCAAGTGACTTGAATTTGGAGGAAAAGAAATCTCTACCAATACCACATATAAATAATGTAAAGTACTACTTAACAATATTTACTTTGCTAGTGGGAATGTCAGTGGTCCTGGCAATCGATTGAGGTGATTTTCATGAAAAATCAGGTACATCTTCATGCCCTTAAGACCACAGAAGTCCTGAAACTAGTATGTTGTAAATCAACTATACTTTATAATAATAATAAAAAAGAACACAGAGGTAATTATGTAAGAGAATATGGGGATTTCGCTGGTGGTGCAGTGGTTAAGAATCCGCCTGCCAATGCAGAGGATACGGGTTCGAGCCCTGGTCCCGGAAGATCCCACATGCCGCGGAGCAACTAAGCCCGTGCTCCACAACTACTGAGCCTGCGCTCTAGAACCTGCGTGCCACAACTACTGAAGCCTGCGTGCCTAGAGCCCGTGCTCCACAACAAGAGAAGCCACCGCAATAAGAAGCCCCCGCACAGCAAGGAAGAGTAGACCCCACTCGCCACAACTAGAGAAAGCCCACAGGCAGCAACGAAGACCCAGTGCAGCCAGAAATAAAAATAAATAAATTTATATTAAAAAAAAAGAATATGTACTTGCTTATGAAGGATAATTATTTGGGAATTATATATTTTGGCAAATAGATGTTTCAAATATATTAAAAATAAACTTTAAAAATTCCAAAGTTATTTATTTAACTTCTTGTTTCAAGTGTTACATTTTAAATGGCTTTCTCCTTAGGGCTATCATTAAAAAGGCTTCAGATCTAGAATACAGAATACAGCGAAGAACTCTTTTTAAGGAAGACTTTATCAATTATGTTCAAGTAAGTGAATAATTTTATTACTTTTTAATCCCCTCACAAATTTAAAATCAGTTATAGAATAGTGAGCTTGATGTCAGTTTTCTACAAAATTCTGGAACTGATGATTAGGTAATTTTTTTTTTTTGCTGTACGCGGGCCTCTCACTGCTGTGGCCTCTCCCGTTGCGGAGCACAGGCTCCGGACACACAGGCTCCGCGGCCATGGCTCGCGGGCCCAGCCGCTCCGCGGCACGTGGGATCCTCCGGGACAGGGGCACGAACCCGTGTCCCCTGCATCGGCAGGCGGACTCTCAACCACTGCGCCACCAGGGAAGCCCTAGACAGGTAATTTTTGAACAGGAATAGAGGTAATTTGGTAATAGTGTTGCTCCACTAAGGCTTTGGTCCTTGGCAAACTGAACATTTTTTTCTTCTATAGGGTTAGTAGATCAGAGTCTGCCAAAGACCCAGTGTATCAGGATTTCAGCAAGAGGTTTGATCAATTATGTCTTGTGGGGAAAAATAAAGGAAAGTGAGTTTGATGATAGCACATGGTTAGGAAGTTAATGCTTATGTGCCTGAGGTCTGTCGATTTAGAGAGAGGTGAGGTATGATGCAAGATTCTTCAGTCCTGTAAATGAATGGAAGATTTGAGTGAAGATAAAATATACATGCTTGGGACTTCCCTGGTAGTCCAGTGGTTAAGAATCCGCCTACCAATGCAGGGGACACAGGTTCGATCCCGGGTCTGAAGATCCCACATGCCGTGGGGCAGCTAAGCTCGTGCGCCACAACTACTGAGCCTGCACTCTAGAGCTTGCATGCTGCAACTCGAGAAAGCCTGCGCACAAGCAACGAAGACCCAACGCAGCACCCCGCCCCCAAAAAATAAAATATACACACATACACACACACATGCTAGATCAGTTTTCAGTGGGGGAGAATAATGTGTTGGATGATAAAATCAGGATTCAGAAAGAATCCAATAATAAGATGTTATAAATCTTACACTTTGGGACTTCCCTGGTGGCGCAGTGGTTAAGAGTCTGCCTGCCAATGCAGGGGACACGGGTTCGAGCCCTGCTCCGGGAAGATCCCACATGCCGCGGAGCAACTAAGCCCATGTGCCTCTTACATGTATACCCTCTCTGCCTGCACACAACCATATATACTTGCTATGAGACATAAGTGGCATTTTATATTGAGGTTCTGATTATCCACATTGAAAAAATAAAATTAGATCCCTTCCTCATGCAAAAATAAATGCCTGTGGAATTGATTTAGTTTTCCCACCACATGACACTGTTGGGGTACAACAATAAATTAAGCAGACAGAAATAATGGCCTTGAGGAGCTTACATGTTAGTGGTAAAGTTCCTGGATATATCCACAAGAAGATGTGTACAAGAATATTAATTGCAGCTTTTTGTAATAGAAAAATTGGAAACAAATACGCATCACAGGAGGAAGGATAGGTAAATTGCACGTTTGTATAATGAAATGCTATACAGCAGTTAAAATGAATGGACTTGAATTCTACATGACAGCAGGGATATATCTAAAGTCATAATGTTCAGTAAAAATATGGAGTGATGGGTTCAGTATGATACCAGTTGTATAAAGTTTAAAAGCATTCAAGACAGCATTATAATAAAGTTTGAAGTCATGCTTGTGAACGATAAACACCTGAGTCAAGATCATCATTTCCTCTGGAGAGGGAGAAGAGTGGAATCAGACATGGGGGCTTTGCCTTTATTTGAAATGTTTTATTTCTAAAAACGTTTTGAATCAAATACAGTAAAATGTAGGCTTTGACATAGCTCTGTGGTAGCTGCATGGGTGTTCTGTATGCTTCAAATATTTCATAAGACAGTTTTAAAATGAAGCATGCGATCTTGTAAGGTTCTGTGCCTTCTGTCTCTAGTAGTCTTCAAGCTTGGAGAGGAATTATATAGTAGTGGTTTTTAGAGAGTCTTAGAGGTTCTCAGTGGTCCTTTGGAGGCAAGGGTAGGGAGAGCCAATTAGGTGCCCTGTTTCAGCTAGTACAACCCTGTTTATCTGCTTTATTTGCTTGTGCGTCAGCTAAAATTTTTGAATGGTTAGTTTCCTAAAAGTTTGAACACACTGTTGTAGACGAGGAAGTTAGATTGATACTGTAAATCTTAGAAGTCTTAGAGTTTTAGTAACATGCTTTCTTCGTATCTAAGATGTTTAGATGCATGCTAATGTATGTATTTTTGAGTTTTGCAGATGTAAGGTGAATTTTTAGTGAATGCTAGACATTTACTGTAAATTAGGTTTCTTGATAGCAAATTATTTTCTGTTTTATGTTCTTGATTTTTATTTACTTTATGGTTTTGACTAAATGCATCTCCTCTATATAGAAGGTTATACATTTTCTTGTTTTCTCTTTTTTTGTATGTTTTTCTTTCATAGTATGAAATCAATCTTTTGGAACTGATCCAGCGAAGACGAGTTGTAAGTAGATGATTTTCTGGAAGTTGGAAAAAAATATAGAATTAAATAGTGTGACTGCAAAGCTAGAACTTGGGTTTGGGAAGTAGTTGGCATTGATAATTGTGTGGTGGTGTGCTCATAATGATACTTGTAATTATTTGCTTTCTCTACCAGTACTGTTTAAAGATCAACTGGGAATGCTGCTTTGGATAAATGGGATTAAACTGAGGCTTTTTTTTTTTAATGTCCCTTTTTAGCGTATTGGGTATTCATTTAAGAAGGATGAGATTGAAAATTCTATCGTACACCGGGTACAAGGTGTCTTCCGACGTGCATCAGCCAAGTGGAAAGTAAGTGTTCACGGTGCCCTTAGCTGTAAGGGATGTGAAGATGTGTATTATACGTATTATGAATATGGATATTCAAATGTATGGTTGTGGATTCTTGGGTATCTCAATACTTATTCTAATGATAATATCATGACTTGAAACCACTTATGAAACCATTAAGAAAATTGATCACATTACCTTAGAGTTAGTCTGTGAGGATGATGCTGAAAACAGTGGATTTGATTCATATTTAAGGATCAGAAAATTGTCTGGGATTTGGATATGTCTCTAAATAAAGTACCCCCAGCTGGGGTACTTGGAGGTGGAAGATAAGGTTAGAGTAGGCGCAGCACCTCAGTAACTTGGTTTTCTTCAAGTTTGATTCTGGGACCGGGATATATTATATGGGAAGTACTTTGGATTCTTGGGAATGACAAATTTTAGTTTGTTGCCTCTGATTGAGACCATTTCAGAAGTGCATTGAACAAATTGGATAGATGACAAATTTTGTCTTAGATCATAGTAGGTGGGAGTGGGGGGATGGAACAAGTTGTCATGGTTAAGAGATCTGAGGCGGGTAAGGAACAGCCTAATAGGCTGAGGGATGTGGCACATTGGATTTTCTGAAATCTGCCTCTGTTGCAAACAAAATTAATGAATGCAAAGGTGTATTGTATATAAAATTCAAATTCAGGCAACTTACTCCATTGCTCTTCTTGCAGGATGATGTTCAACTTTGGCTGTCTTATGTAGTCTTTTGTAAGAAGTGGGTGAGTATTGGGCAGCCCTGTCTCAGTCCCTCTTTCCTGCTTTTGGTTAGTCTGCATTTTAAACCTCATACTTGACTACTGAACTCCATGTTTTCTCCAAAGGTGTGTAAGGTTAACAAATGGGAAAAGAACCCAAGAAGGCTGAACTTCAATGTAACAACATTTGCATATTTGAATGACTATATAAATGGCTTCCATATCAGCTGAAAAGGGTCTTTATGCATATATGTTCAGTAAAGTTGAAAATATTTTTTAGATATTTAAAATGTTTATGTTAAGTGGTTTAGGTAGAAGAGAACCCTGAATGAATCTGTATTTGTTTATATGTCCTTAGCAATAGCAGATGTCACCTCATTGGAGTTCACAGTTGGTGAGGGTACAGTGCAGATCACTTAGAGTTTAATAGCAGTAACTTTGCTGTGCAGGAAGTAGACTTTTTCTTCTTTTACAGGCTACCAAAGTTCAACTTAGCAAGGTATTCTCTGCCATGTTGGCCCTTCATTCGAACAAGCCAGGTATGGTGAAATCCTTGTCAGTTCTTTTTCTACCTTTTTTGTAGACTCAAGCCATTTTGGAATTTATTTTGCTTGATAAACCTAAGAGAATTATTTTGAGAACTTGAGCATATGAACCTCAGCGTATGGCCTCAGCAGTTTTTATTCCTGAATAGCTGCCTCTTAGTTCATCCCTGCTACTGTGAACTAGTTACTGTGCCAGGCGTTCTATCTGTGAGCAAGAAGGACTAAGTTTCTTTTTAGCTGATGGTGAAAGAAACTCTTCAGTCCTTTGAGGGGAATTCTGTTTGGAGGCACTCAAATCTGAGGATTTCAGAAACATAAAGGGGAAAATATTAATATAGATTTTACAAGAGTGATTAGCACAGAGTAGGTACTCAAGTTTTGTGAGAGAAGGACTTCTCTTGTGAACACTGTGTAAGCAGTACAATATTTTATAGTGAAGGTGCTTCAGTGTCTGTTCTGGAGTATTAGGTTTACAGCACACGAGACTCAAAATCGGCTACATTTGGCACCGGTTGATTCCGAAGGATACAACAGGACTGTTAGTACTGTCAGCCGTTCGGAGGCTTGTCTTTGGTGGGAGGGCATGAGAGCATGGAGGTGGGCAGAGCAGCCACACTGGCGTAGAGGACCCCTGGGTGGGTGCAGCTTCCAGGTATTATATCTGTGAACTGTGCTCAGTTTCAGGAGTCATATGCTCAAGAAAGCCCAGAGCAGTGGCTCTCTACCATTCATAGCCCTCCTCGTCCAGACACAGTTACAAACCGTGGGTCATTTTTACCAAAAGCAATCTTGCCGGGTAATAGCTGATCTTTTTTTTTTTAACATTTTATTGGAGTATAATTGCTTTATAATGGAGTGTTCGTTTCTGCTGTGTAACAAAGTGAATCAGCTCTACATATACCTACATCCCCATATCCCCTCCCTCTTGTGTCTCCCTCCCGCCTTCCCTATGAGCTGATCTCCCTGTGCTATGCGGCTGCTTCCCACTAGATATCTGTTTTACATTTAGTAGTGTATATGTGTCCATGCCACTCTCTCACTTCGTCCTAGCTTACCCTTCTCCCTCTCCGTGTCCTCAGGTCCATTCTCTGTGTTTGGTAATCGCTGATCTTTATGAAGTTTCTAGGGAGATAGCTAGAACGTTACCTCAAGGTTAATTTCTTATGTAGAAGGACAAGGGTTTTTTGTTTGTTTGTTTGAAGACTTTATTCCCAGTAGGTACAATAAAAAATTTACTTTAAAAATTGAGTCATTGGGCCTCCCTGGTGGCGCAGTGGTTGAGAGTCCGCCTGCCGATGCAGGGGATACGGGTTCGTGCCCCGGTCTGGGAGGATCCCATATGCCGCGGAGCGGCTGGGCCCGTGAGCCATGGCCGCTGGGCCTGCACATCCGGAGCCTGTGCTCCTCAACGGGAGAGGCCACAACAGTGAGAGGCCCGCATACCGCAAAAAGAAAAAAAAAAAAAAAAAATTGAGTCATTTGAAAAAAACTATCAACTACTTTAAATACAGAGAAAAGAGCAAAATAATTTATTTCACTGACTCTAAGATGCACAACTTTTTCCAGCATTTTAAGACATTAAAAATTTGTATGTGAATTAATGAAGATGTTGACCTTAGATCTGATAGAATAGAGTAACGGGCACATAAGTACCCACAGATGTTAACATTTCCAGATTTGGTTTAGAACACTCTAAATTTTAGATAAAGCAACAATACTTTACAGGTAACCATTAGAAATTCCCTATCTCCTAATCTTCCTCTTTTGGTAAGATTTAAAAAAAAAGATCTTTGGGTATCAAAATTGGAACATTGATCTTTTCATACCTGACTTGATTACTTTATTGAAATGAAGTCTGATGTTTTTCACTTACAGCCTTGTGGATTATGGCGGCCAAATGGGAAATGGAAGATCGCTTGTCTTCAGAAAGTGCAAGACAACTATTTCTTCGGGCTCTGCGCTTTCATCCAGGGTGCCCGAAACTTTATCAAGAGGTGAGTGTGAACATAAGGTGAGAGAGTCATGTCTTAGTTTGGTGCTCTGGAGACGTATATACTTTATTAAGTTAAAAAGGCTTCGATTTATGGAGACTAGGAATAAGTAGGGGAGCTGCTGGGGAAAGGAGGTCAGAAGAGTATTTCTTGGCCAATAGTAGGTGTTGACTTTGCTCATCTTCCAGGTTTTTAGTGAGAGATTGGAACTCCTACCTGTCCATTACCGTGGGGAGGGATAGGGAACTGGACCCTACCTTTCTTTACTTAAGGGTCAGGGTTCAGCCATCTTTATATCTTTGTATGTATGTATTCATTCATTCATTCATTTATTCCCCTCCCCTTCTCCTGCTCTCCCCTCCCATCCCCTTCCTGCTTCTTTTGGCTTCCCTTGCTGTTTTTCCCACTTTCTTCTTATTCTCTTCATCTAGTTTTCTTGAGATAGATATTTCCTTCCCTTCCTGGTGGACTTATTCCCTCTTAGAGGGGTGCACTAGAGCAATGAATGATAGCCAGACTTAATTTAAAAAAACCCAACAAATGCTAGAAATGACATATTATTGAAACTGCACCCTTTTCTGAGGTATTTGTCAGAATAAGGGAGAAACTACTGTTGAGCCTTCAAAGGAAAATTAAGCGCTATGTGATGAGGGGGACCCTCATTAAGACCCCTATGTGTGATGGGTCTTAAAGCTAATAGGTTTTGTAGCTGTCTCAACTGTATTTTGGTTTAGTAGTAATTTAATGTTTTAAAGCCTTGCGTCCTTTCTCTTCATATTCTGTTAGACAGTTCTTTGTGGCCTTTATTATTTTTGTTGAGAAATATTATAAGAATCAGTCGTCCCTGCTATTAGAGCGCTATTGTATGGTGTTATTGTTTATGTTTTTTAGAGGCTTTCACAATTGCCTAGACTTCTATTTTCTAAAATGGAAATAGATTTTTTGCTTATTCTTATCAAAAGTAAATAGAATTTCTTTATTATAAATGGTTCAGAGAAAGCAGTTTTATGAAAAAAGTAACAGAAAAAGTACTCATAATTTTACCTCCCATACTTTTATGCATATTACAGATATTTAAAACAGGCTTTATTCTGAAAAGTGGGATTCTACTACAGATTTTTGTGTTCTATATATATATATATATATTTTTTTTTTTTTTTTTTGCGGTACGCGGGCCTCTCACTGCTGTGGCCTCTCCTGCTGCGGAGCACAGGCTCCGGACGCACAGGCCCAGCGGCCATGGCTCATGGGCCCAACCGTTCCGCCGCATGTGGGATCCTCCCGGACTGGGGCACGAACCCGTGTCCCCTGCATCAGCAGGCGGACTCTCAACCACGGTGCCACCAGGGAAGCCCTGTGTTCTATATTTTTATCTAATACATCACGAATATAGTCCCATGTTAGTATATATTAATTTATATTAGTGGTATTCAAACTTTTTCGTCTTGGGACCCCTTTACAATCTTAAATTACCGAAATCCCCAAGGCTCTTTTGTTATATGGGTTATCTGTTAATTTTTTTTTGAAAATTAAATATTTAATTGAAGTTTAATTTAATTGAAAATTAAAACCAAGAAATCTAAAAATATTCACTTAAAAATAATAAACCCATTACATGTCAATATAGGTTACTTATTTTTAAATGAAAAAAACTCTTCTAAAACAAAGTTTAAAGAGAAGAATGGCCTTATTTTACATATTTGCTAATCTCCTAAATATCTGACTGAATAGAAGACAGCTATATTCTCGTCTCTACTTTTGCATTCAGTGTGGGTGATAGCACCCATCATATAGCCTCTGAAAAACCTTAAACTCTTGACAGAATAAGAGTGAAAAAGGCAAATAACATGTTATATTATTATGAAAATAGTTTTAACCTTGTAGACCCCCTGAAAGGGTTTTGGGAACCTCTGGATATCTCCAAGTCACATTTTGAGATATACATTATCTGTTCTGATAGTTGCATTTGTTAAAAAAAAATAAAGATTTTTATTTTACACTCTAAAAGTAATATGTACTTTGTAGAAAATCTTGGGAAAAAAAGCCAGAAAAGCACAGAAAAGGAAAAAGTATGACTGATTGAGGACAAATACTATTAACATTTCTTCATAGGCTTTTTTCCTGTGCACATTTTTTACATAATGGTAATTGTGTTATATGCAAAATTTTATAGCCAGTTTTAAAAACAAAGTAGAATATCACTAGAATTGTGGTGCACCATTACTAAATTATTGTAACGGTTTTATGGCCGCATCACCAGTCTGCTTCTTTTATAATATATTTTACTTTCCCTACTTTTAGACACTTAGATTGTCTGCGTTATTTGCTCTTATACCCTTGTGTATGAAACTTCTAGGTATTTAGGATTATTTCTTTATGATCGATATCTGGAAGCAGAAATTTTGGGTTACTGAATATAAACATTGTTTTTAAACTTGTCATTTTAATATGTCTTGTAACATAGAATTCAAAGTATTAAAAATTCTGGACAAATCCAACTTTGTATTATGTGTTAACCATATGTTTGTATAGAAACATTCAGGAGAGGGAATTCCCTGGTGGTCACAGCGGGGACCTGGGTTCGATCCCTGGTCGGGGAACTAAGATCCTGCAAGACGCATGGCGCAACCAAAAAAAAAAAAAAAAAAAAAAATGCCTTGTCAATGTCAGCTAGTTTCATAACAAGATAGATTGTAACACTCCCTCTACACTTCCCCAGATCTGATATTTATGAGTAAAAAGAGGCATGTTATATATTTCTAATTAAAAAATTATCTCCAAAGGTTTTCAGTTCATTATTTCCCTTCTGTGTTAGTATTTTAGGATGGAGCTGATGCATGCTGAGAAATTGAGGAAGGAAAAGCAAGAGTTTGAAAAAGCCAAGATGGATGTGGTAAGATCCTAATGTATTGTCACTTGTTAACAAGATACAGTGTTTTGAACCTGCTTAGGAGTAACAGAAAATCTTTAGGAGCACTGTTCGTGACTTGCCGGTCTGCCCGTGGCTGGTGGGTTCCATTCCAGTGCCACAGCAATTCCAGCACCACGCGACTGACTGCCTGGTGGCTCTTGGTTTCAGGTCTTGGAGACAAAGTGGGAATAAAAAAGAAAACCTTTAGAATGTACTTTTCTTTCCAACTTAATATTTTGAAACTTTTAAATGTCTTGCATTGATTTAATTAAAATGGGCTTAGTAATAAAAATGGAATTTTGTGCTTTAAAAATAGACATTTGGACTAATTGGAGTGGTCCTTGAAATTATTACTGATGGAATGGCTACATACTGTTCTTTATGATCTCATTAAAATGATATATGTTAATGGGTCAAAGGAGCTCAAGAAAGGTTGTGAAACGTGTGATTCCTAGCCTTCTTTCTTTTCCTTTTTATGTAATTTTTTACGTGACAGAGTAAGTTTAAAGAAACAAGTTTGAGAATATTAGAGCTGAAAAAGGAACTTCACTATCACCTGTTATTGTGGTTCCCAGCTCTGAACTTTTTTATCCAAATAAAATCTTACACAGAAGGGTGAACGTGGCATGTAAAACTTGACCTATTCTGGTCTAGGTAGAGAGTGAGGCCTTAAGCCGTGTAATCTTGCTACAACTCCAGGAGCCTGAGAATACAGTTGGAAGATCAGTGATCTTATTCAAGCTGTACATTTTACAAGTGAGGGAACTGGCCCAGAGAGAGACGTGATTTGCCAGAGGTCATGTGGCACAGGTAGTCTAGGATTGTTAATTTTCATTCTAGCGCTATTTCTACTTACTTGCATTACCCGTTCAGTTGTTTAATATCATACTCTTTAGGGGAATCTCGAGTATGCTGAAGAAATCCTTATGGGCGAGTTGGCAAGGATCATCTACAAAAATTCTGTAAACATAATTAAAAGTAGGTATCCTTTGAAAATTTATTTATGGTGGGAAAGTGAAACATTCAATTTATAATGAGGAACCTTTAGCCTATTTTGAAAATTTCTGTTAGAATGTATATAAAACTCTGATTGTAGGAAATAGTGTCCTGATTCTTTCAGAAAAGGCTTATTTCCCCTTAGATTATAACTGAACATTTCAATAAGTTTTTGAGTACTTAAATCATGTGGGGAGTTGAAAAAAATAAATGATTTAGTACGTTCTTTTGTGTCCTAACGATGCTTAGAATAAAGTCTTTAATGAATACTCAAATATTAATAATGACTTTGCTTGTATAGTGGGACCATGGGTGATTTTTTTGTTTTATCTTACTTCCCACTTTATAAAAAAACCAAAACTAACTCCAGTACTTTAAGAAAGTGCTCCTTTAGAGTCTTACTCCCCTCCCCCGCTTTTTAACTTTTAGGTGCAGAATTTCATGTGTCACTGCTTTCAATTGCACAGCTATTCGACTTTGCCAAAGATCTGCAAAGAGAAATTTATGATGAGTAAGTAAAATAGTGGAAAAGTGAATATGTCTGTTTTGATCTTGTGGTAAAGTTTTGAAGTTGGATATTTAGGAAGGGGGAAAGAAGATACCATACAAAATCCTTGGAAGAAAGCTGTTTTAGGACTATTGTATAGTATTTTATGTATACATAAAAAAAGTATTTTTGGAGAAGTTGTTTGACTCACTTACTGGCTTCCCTTGGGAAATAGTCTGCCTTTGTTCAATAAGAAATATGTCCTATGGCTTATATAAAAATCTATATTCCTGCTTTCCTGGCATGTCTTTTGTCCTTAAGATGAGAGTTGTACTCATGAATGTTTATAGTTGAGAGCTGCAGGTAATCAGACATTATTCTTTTTTAAAAGTTATTTATTTAATTTATTTATTTTTAACTGCATTGGGTCTTCGTTGCTGCGTGCGGGCTTTCTCTAGTTGTGGAGAGCAGGGGCTACTCTTCGTTGCGGTGCACGGGCTTCTCATTGCAGTGGCTTCTCTTGTTGCAGAGCATGGGCTCTAGGCGCGCGGGCTTCAGTATTGTGGCACGTGGGCTCAGTAGTTGTGGCTTGTGGGCTCCAGAGCATAGGCTCAGTAGTTGTGGCACACGGGCTTAGTTGCTCCGCAGCATTTGGGATCTTCCTGGACCAGGGCTCGAACCCATGTCCCCTACATTGGCAGGTGGATTCTTAACCACTGCTCCACCAGGGAAGCCCCAGACATTATTCTTTTAACGTCTGGTTATATGGTTGAAGAATTACTTGCAGCCTACCTTGTGGCTACTTCACCCTTAATAGGACTCTTACTTTCATAGGAGATAAGAGAGAACTGGGATCAGTTTGTTCTGTGGATACCTTTAGGGTATCCTTCTATTAGAGAAAATCAAGAGTCTAGATAGGATAAGGTTTTCTTGGGCTCGAGAACCAGGTGTCTTGTCAACATACCTGCTGGTTTGACTTTGAGAGCTAACCTACAAGTTAACATTTGTGAATGATGTCTGAAACAATCTGAAACTAACAAGTGTGTGACAGCTCTGATCCATTGACGACATTTACGTAGTGAGGGTGAAGACATCTGGGAAGCCTGTTGGGAGATGATTCTTTTGGTGCTGGAATTGTTAAAGGGGTGTCCTGGGTACATTTTCAGAGCATTGGGACTGTCTCTCTGATGTTCTGAGTTAGTCTCATGTCCTAGGTTGATGTCAGTATTTTTCAGCCTTCAGGCTCTGCATACAGACGACCCCCTCACTTGGGATTATGTGGCCCGGCGAGAATTAGAGATCGAGTCACAGCCAGGAGAAGAGCCGCCCACAACGAAACAAACCAAAGTGGCAGAGGTGGGCCGCCGGGAGGAGAGGTGCTGTGCTGTGTATGAAGAGGCGGTGAAGACTCTTTGTACAGGTGAGCT
Source organism: Mesoplodon densirostris (assembly GCF_025265405.1). NCBI lineage: Eukaryota > Metazoa > Chordata > Mammalia > Artiodactyla > Ziphiidae > Mesoplodon > Mesoplodon densirostris. The sequence goes on along the minus strand of NC_082678.1, from coordinate 52,548,972 downwards.
TCACCAGGCCCTGTGTGCTGAGGAGTAACGGTGTTCCTGAATACGAACCTGAAGCTCCATTCCCATGACCAGAATCCATTTCTGGAACCTCTCTGTGGTAGTTTACAGTGTGCCTGGCTTTTCCAACTTGTTCTTTCTCTTTTATGACCTTCCTCGATAGCTGTGGCATTTGTTCATTTATTTGGGGAAATAAATGATACTTAGGATGTGATCATTCAGAAGGTTGTTTCATTATCATTACTTAATTATCTTCTGTTATAGATTTACTTGATAATTTTGAAATATTGGAAAATAAAGGTAAAGGGTGCATGACATGGATAAGACTTTTAATTTTTGTATTTATGTCACTACTCAGTTGTTTGCCCTCAGTATTTGAGATGTTTGATAGGCTGTAATCAGAATAACTTATATTTTTCACCAGACTAGTTTAAACCCTTCCTCAGAGGAGTTTTCCCTTTAAAGAAAAGATGTACGATGACTGTTCAACTAAAAGAATTGCTGGTCTGATCAACATAATCTCTCTGATTTTTCCAGAGGCCATGTGCAAGTGTTACATCAACTTTTGCATGGAAAGGTTTGCTAAGAAGACAAGCAGTCGGCTCCTCAGAGAGAAGGTATTGACTTTGTTATGTGGTTACAGTGGCTGACTAGAAAGTGTCTTCTGAAAGATGAACATAGGCACAGGTTTTGGGGCTCTGAGACAGCTTCCGAGAACTTGTTGCGTAACCACGCTTTGTCCTGTGAGTGACCTGTCATTCTGAAGGTCTGAGTCTGCTTTGCCCTGATTCTGGCCACCAGGTAAGGAGGTCCTCTCTTGGCTGGGCTGTGCTTGGGGCCACTGCCCAGATCATGTAATCATAAGCGAAACCACCTCCGTCCCTTCTTTCAATTCTCAGAAAGGTGTAGAACTGCTTTCGTTCCTGTCAGAGGCCAAAGACCCCTGCTGGGAGCTTTGTGATGAACTGAGAGATTTTCTTCTGATTTCAGAGGCTGGAAAGAACCATGGTTGCATTCAGGAAGGCACATGATCTCAAACTTGTACCAGAATTCCAGTACAAGCAGTGGGTAAGGACCTGGACACATTCAGTGTCAATTACACGTACTGAATTCTGGTTGGTTCAGGCTGGTGTCCTGTGTTTTAATGTCGTTTTATGACTAAGCACATTTGGAAGATTGGCATGGTAGATGTAGAGGGTGTTTATTATTTGGCTGTCAGTATTCAGTGTGTGCCAGAAATGAAATCTGTACCAGTAGAGGGAGGAATATTGTAATACATAGTGGAAAACACTCAGAACAGAGTCACAACTGGGTGTATTTTGTTTGTCCATCCATTCGTGTTTTCCTGAACCTATGCTTGGCTCAGATTAACCGTTGGTACAATAAAGACAAATTAGATGTGTTCAGTGTTTTAGAAGCTGACATTCTAGTAAGAGGCATGTTAACCCATCCTTATACTCTGAAGTGGGTAAGGATTATTATATAGAGACCGGAATAATGTAGTGTGGGAATACACAGGTCTAGGCTGGGTTTTGTGACTTAATAGGTAGGTAATGGGCAAACCACTTAACCCTTCTGAGTTGGTTTACTTGATTTTAGGATAATGATAGTGATCTTCGTTTTTGCCACCTCACAAAGTTGTTGAGAGCATTCCATGAGATGGTGAATGTGTTAATGTATTTAAATACTTTCTTAGTGGAAAAAAAAAGGACAAAAATCTTTATATTTATTGAATGCCTTTTATTTGTATAACTCTTAACCTCTTTTGATTTATATAATTTACACAATTTTTATGTAATTGCAGTTAATGTCTTGCTGTTTTATACTGTGTTGTACTGTTTTTACATTAACATTTTTTCTATACTTTATATGTAGATCGACATAAACTGTTGATATATATTAATAGCGTATTGTATTGTACCACGACTGGGTACCCTTCTTCCATTATGGAATCTATCTGTGAAAAATCCCAGGTCTGATGAGTTCAGCTACTCTGTTGGAGCTACTGAATGCTGCTGGCAACAGTCCGTCCCACCCTGTAAATTCAGCTGGGCGTGGCTTAGAGTGCCTTGGCAGTCCTGCTCTCTTTCCATTATTAGTTTCTTTTGGCATTCTGAACTTGGATTTCCTTTCGGATCCAAGCTTTCTATCATCTTCAGCTTCTTGCACATGCTGGTGGGAGAGGCTTCTCTTTTCCTGGGGATCTCTGCTTTCACCTAATGCCTGTTCTTCCTTAAGTCTTAGTATAGATGGGGCTTCCTTTCTGGGAGTCCTTTCTCATCACTGCCAAAGATTCTGTTGGGTGCTTCTGCTTTGTACTCCTGTAGCATACGATTCTTTTTCTGTGATGGTACGTATCAGACTCTCTGCTACTAAATTGGAGGCACTGTGGGCAGTAGGGAATGCACCTGACCTCCTCATTATTGAATCTAGACTGTATAGCGTGCAATTAACATACTTGCTGAATGAATGGATTATATACTGCCATTTACTTGCTTTTTCACAGTTTTGTAGAATTGGATTGGTTTTAGGTTTTTCTTTCCCTGTTACAGTAGTGTGGACAGAAGCATTTTTAAACAGATATTTCCTCCTGTTCATTTATTTGTTGGGTCATATTTGTTAGAGTAAAATTCCCAAGTTTGTGCATGAACGGTCTCATGACTCTTTTCAGAAAAATGGGTACCAGTTTATAGTGTGCCCAACTCTGTTTGAATGAATAAACTTGTTTCTTTACCATCCCACAAATACTGGTGGTGGATGTGGGTTTTATTATAGTGAACTATTTTATTAAAAATACAACTTTCAACCTAAATTATTTAGGCCGTCTGCTTTTCACTTATGTTTTTTTGATAGCCCTTGGGGATAGGAACAGGGAATGGAGGAGAAATTCCAAATTTTTTACTTTGTGCCTGTTTGGCCACCATGGTGAAAGGTTTAGTAGAAAGGCTGTTGAATCTATTGCCTCACATGAGGTCTTTATTTGTCCCCATTTTCATAGATAATGTAGCTCTCAGTAGATACTTTTCCAATGACCCTTTGTCTTATCCAGAGCGAGTTGTTGCTGCACCATGACTTCCTCACGGAAGCTCTGGAGGTGGCAGGAGCGGGGATGGAATTGTTCAGAGGCTCCGTGATGATGTGGCAGGTGAAGCTGCAGGTGCTGATTGCCTCAAAGAGCCCTGACATAGCCATGCTTTTTGAAGAAGCCTTTGTGCACCTGAAACCCCAGGTCTGTGAGTTGTGTCTTTTGTATTTCATTCTGTTTGGGAAACCTTTTAAGGCTGCAGCCAAAGCTCATTTGGAGTAGACTTGTCTAAGGAAAGCTGGCCCCAGAGTACATTTGTGATGATGGTTCAGGGATCATGGGTGGAGGAATTACTTCCATTTACCAGCCTATTTCTAATTCATTATTTGAAAGTAGACTAAATTATGTAAACTTTTCTATTCCTGTTTATATATCTTATAAGTGAGAAATACTAATAGAATATTATTTCTAAACTTTAAAAGACTAAACCTTAAAGCTTTGCAGTGAATCTTTTATACTAGTAGGAAAAAGATATTCCAGGAGTTAAAATAGGGGGAAAAAAACCATAGTTATTTTACCGCTCATTTGTATGTGCTGCTGGGACATGAACAAAGGCTAGATAGTTCAGCCTAGATTAGTCAGCACTTGTGTTGTGGTCCTACACAGCAGAGACGTGACCTGGGGTTGCTTGGGTCTGACTAGTTTTGGGTTGTTAAGTGCTTAACTTACTGATAATTGATGATAATAACTTTAGGCAGTATTCCCCAACAGGGGAAGTAGAATTAACAGGAGAGTATTGCTTTGGGCAACGGGGTCCGAAGGCTGTCTGTGTTCCGGTGTGCCATTCCTGCCAAGCACTGAGAGTTCCGTACAGTGGGGCAGACTGGGAATGACTCTGTATTGCACATATTGATTATCTCAGGAGGAACCTGTCTTTATAGTGACTAGTTTTCAGAGCATAGTGCTAAGATGTCATTTTCTAACCTTTTTTTTTTGCTTTAAATTGTGAGCAGACTTGTCTGCCATTGTGGATTTCTTGGGCAGAGTGGAGTGAAGGTGCCAAAAGCCAAGAAGACACTGAAGCAATCTTTAAGGTACAGGTCCCCTGTTGTAAGTCTTGTGTGTGGGGAATGAGCAGATAGCCCTGCTAGTTGGCTAGCTTTCAAAGGGTTATTTCTAAAGCAGGTGCTCCTTTTAAAGCACTGTTCATTGCATGGCCTGGGATGGTTTTGGGAAAATTTGTTTTGATACGTAGACATTTCCTCATGTAGCTTGTTTCTCTTTTCTTTTAAATTTTAGAAAGCTGTCTTAGCTGTCACGGGTGGCGACTCAGTCACTCTGAAGGATAAGTACCTGGATTGGGCTTATCGAAGTGGTGGCTACAAAAAGGCCAGAGCTGTGTTTAAAAGGTACTCACAGACACGCATAGCTATTATGAGTCTCTCAACCCCCTTCTCAGCCCCTCGTACCCAGATTATATGAATCACAAACAGATGGAGGAATAAATCCAAGAGCTGTTTAGTTCATACCCATTGTGGAAATTTTTTAAAAAAGAGAGAGGTAACTAATAATTCATTGTAATCCTATCATCAAGAGAAAAAGCGTCTTAATGTATCATTTTAAAATTTGTTTTTCACATATCTGAGCTTACGCTATAATCGCACGTGGTGTACCACTTTTATTGATGAACATTAGACTGGCCTTTTTCCTACCAGTTACAATTCTTCATCAATAACATTTATTAAAAACAGCTATATGATATACCACCCTGTGGACATGCCATGATTTATTTGGCCACAGTAACTGCTTTGATAAACCTTTGTGCCCAAATATTATTTGTCCATATTGGAAATTATTTTCTTAGAATATGTTCTTAGAAATGGAGTTCTTGGTCTCCTTCAAAAAGACCTTGAGATGAAGGAGAGGGAACTTAAAACCCTGAGAGTGAGAAAGAAGAGAACAGGGAGAGAACTGGGTAGGTGTTTGGTGGTGGTGAAGAGTAAAGGCACTGGAGATTGAAAATGGTGAGTGACTGGTGGCCAGGTCCAGTCGCCGTGCTGAACTGCAGCCAGGACTTTATCCAGCTACGTGTGGCGGAGGCACTGGCGCAGGTGTTTATATTCATGCGATGTAAGAGCCTTTCTTCACTGTGGAAGGTAACGGCTCCCCCTGTTCCTTTTTAGTTTACAGGAAAGCCGTCCATTTTCAGTTGATTTTTTCAAGAAGATGATCCAATTTGAAAAGGAGCAAGTAAGTGTCCTGTCTATGCGCTTTTTGTCTGGGAAAATGGATTAGTGCTAACTAATCTATGGCAGCATTTTGTTACTTAAAAAGCTCTCGTTATAATACAGTATAATTTCTGGTCCCTTCCTCCAACCCCTTTTTCATAGATGTGGTTTTAGGAATGGTAATCAAGCAAAGAAGAAAAGGTACATGTCTGGAAACTAGACAACTCAGATGTCACCTCCTACAGGAAGTCCTCCCTGCCAGGCTGTGTGAGGTGCTGCTTTTCTGCCTCCAGTGCCCTGTCTGTCTCTTGTTTTGGGTTGTGAGGTACAGAGTAGGCACTCTTAACTGTTTCTGGTGTTTTTAACGGAACTTGTGAATGAGAAAAAATACAGGAAAGTGTCAGTTAAAAAAAATTATACATGAAAATCCAAATATATCTGTAATCCCCTTGCAATAACACAGCCGATCATATTTATTTTTATTTTTGTTGTTTTCTTTAATCCTCATTTACATACATGTGCACAGTTTTGTGACGTTTTATTTCTGACTTACGTGACATGTGGAGGTTCTCACTTTTTTTCCTGAACATCATTTTGTAAACACATTCTTGTGTTTTTACCTGGCATCATTTTTAATGGTTGTTGTATTATTCTTAAACCTGTAGTTTTCTTAACCATTCCATTAGGTTTAGGTTGTTTCTAGATTTTTTGATATTGAAAAACAGTGCTGCAAGCATTTTGCTTATATAGTTTTTTTTTTTCCTTCTCTTTTGAGGACTGGAGATACTGGCTTTTTTTAAAAAAAATAAGTTTATTTATTTATTTATTATTTATTTTGGCTTCATTGGGTCTTCGTTGCTGTGCGCGGGCTTTCTCTAGTTGCAGTGAGCAGGGGCTACTCTTTGTTGCTGTGCGCGGGCTTTTCATTGCAGTGGCTTCTCTTGTTGCGGAGCACGGCCTCTAGGCGCATGGGCTTCCGTAATTGTGGCATGCGAGCTCAGTAGTTGTGGCTCATGGGCTCTAGAGCGCAGGCTCAGTAGTTGTGGCGCACGGGCTTAGTTGCTCCGCGGCATGTGGGATCTTCCGGGACCAGGGCTCCAACCTGTGTCCCCTGCACTGGCAGGCAGGTTCTTAAACACTAGACCACCAGGGAAGTCCCTATACTGGCTTTTTAAATGGTTCTTTACATATTGTCAGATAGTTCTCTGAAAGTTACACTTATTTATAGTGATAATCACCATATATATATATATATATATCAGTATACCTGTTTCCTCCATACCTTCTCCAAGTGTTCAGTTTTGCCTTCTCTCTTTTATTTTGGCTTTTTTTTTTTTTTTTTTCTTTTTTCTTTTTGCGGTATGCGGGCCTCTCACTGTTGTGGCCCCTCCCGTTGCGGAGCACAGGCTCCGGATGCGCAGGCCCAGCGGCCATGGCTCACGGGCCCAGCCGCTCCGCGGCATATGGGATCCTCCCAGACCGGGGCACGAACCCGTATCCCCTGCATCGGCAGGCGGACTCTCAACCACTGCGCCACCAGGGAGGCCCTATTTTGGTATTTTGATTGGTATTTATTTTTTTACTTTTTTTATTTGCCACACTGTGCGGCATGCAGAACTTCCTCGACCGGGGATTGAACCCATGCCCCCTGCGGTGGGAGCGTGGAGTCTTAACCACTGGACCACCAGGGAAGTCCAGGGATTGGTGTTTATTATTTTTATTTGAATTTTGAAAAATTAACAATGAGGTTGAACTCTCATTTTCATAGGTTTGACCATTGTGTGGGTCAGTGATCTGTTCTTGTCTTACAGTATAGGACTTAGTCTAGCATAATAATTCATAGCCAGGCTTTGGATTAATAACACAATGGTTATGTGCCTTGGGCAGGTCACTTAATTCTAAGCTTCTACATCCTTATCTGTAAAGGAGGTTGGAATACCTGTTCCAGGGGTGTGAGGGTTACAAGGCCAAGTGGGAGACTGGATGGAAAGGACTTTGCACAGTTCCATGCACACTATGAGCCCTTCACAAAGTGTGATTCTGTTTTTCATGCATGTGTAAGATGTGAGGTTAAACTGGCTTGTTATAAAATAGTACAGTCTCAGCGAAGAGAAATTGGAATGAGGAAATAGTTATTTGACTACACAAAAAGATTTTTAAACTGAAGATGTTAATTAATCTGCTTTGAAAATGAAACAGAGAATACGTTTAAATGGAAGTAGAGGTGAAGAATTAACATTTATTGATTGTAAAGTTAGCACTGTCTACTCTGCTTGGTGCATAATTCATCAGCATTTTAACTGAATCCTTGTAGTTGTCCTAAGAGATATTATTGTCCTCATTTTATGGGTGAGGAGACTTTAAGGTCTGTCTGATGGGTTCACAAAACTTCCTGAAGTTCATATAAGTAGTATTTATATATATTTTGCCTTGATATAAAAAGTTTTAAGGTGGGTATGGCTAACATGTGCCAGAGCCCAGATATTCAAAGGAAGAAATCCCTTACCATAGGGAATAGAACCTTCCCCATTTATTTATTTAAATCCTGCTCCTCCCTCAGGGCTTTCACATATATTTTCCCGTGGAGGTGCCCATGTTCCCCCAGGTGAGAATTAATTAGGCTTTTTCCTTGCCACCAGAACAAAGTGCTTTTATCACTGTTTGGCGTTTACTTCACTCTGCCGTGTAGTGTCTTTGACTTTTCTCTGGGTAAGTTCAGAGTCAGGCTGTGTTCATTTAAACCTATGTCTCCTCCCCTTCAAATGCCTAATAGTTGATAGCTGCTTAACAATACGTGTGAAATGAATTTGTGACGTTATAAATTAGGCTTTTGAGGCAAGACTGTCTGATTATTTTTGTTAGGAATCCTGCAAGATGGCGAACTTAAGAGAATATTATGAGAGAGCTGTGAGAGAATTTGGATCCGTGGATTCTGGTAAGTAAACTTCAGTTATAGACACATGGGTCTGTTTGCATGTGTGGTCTGTAACCTATGATGGTTAGAATAGTGGTTCTTAACTGCTTTGGGGTCATGGGCCTCTTCGAGGATAAAACTTGGCATCCTTCCCCTGCCTCCTCCCTCACTCAGTGCATAAATGCTGGCAGACGTAATTTTGCTTATAATTTCAAGTTCACAAGCCCAGGTATCCATGGGTCTTCTGTTAAGAACTCTGGACTAGAAGGAGATTCGTTTGGTTTGGTTTTCTTGAAAAATGTGATATTTGTAAGGAAAAGGTTAATAATGTAGGTCAGAACAAAATGGGGTGGGAATTACAGCAGAAGGGTAGTGGGATACTAATTGACAAAGATTGTCATGGGCTGTTGCCACATTGTCTGTGTCTAATTTATAGGACTTGTAAAACATACTTCTCGGTGTAGGTAAGTCATGTAAAGTCTGTTTACTTGTGAACTCAAAAACTGACATGTAGAGTTGTTAAACTCAGATTTAAAATGATACATTAGCTTTTTCAAGGTTTCAGCAGACCTTCTGGTGAAATGAATGAATATGGCATTTTTACTAACCCAAACAAGTTTTATTAAGCAGGCTGACAAGGTCCTAATGAACTCATTGAGGTCTGTTTCACCTTGAAAGAGACGCAGCAAAATCCTCCCTCTACAATATTTAGTATTTTTGAGTTTATGAAATATATAGACTGTCATGATTTTTTTTAAAAGTGAAAGCAGTTTTCTTGAGAGATACACATTCTATAGTAGAATGTGGGCTGTGCCAGAAGCTGAGAGCACTAGACTGTCACGATCCAAGTGAAGATTTCTACTTTAAAAAAAAAAAAAAAAAAAGGCTTTGAAATACCATAGTGTAAAGAAGCTGAGAGAGGTACTGTTTTACATAGGGTTCTAGGAAAATAACAGCAAGAAGTTAAGTTTCTTAGAAATCTTGCATTGAATTGATATTAAATAATTAAGTTTATGTAGTAAAGCCTTGTCAGTTACCTAATTGTATGTTTACAGTAATTTTTGGGGTTCCCTTTAAAGATCTTTGGATGGATTACATCAAAGAAGAATTGAACCACCCCCTTGGTAGACCTGAGCACTGCGGACAGATCTACTGGCGAGCCATGAAAATGTTGCAGGGAGAGTCAGCAGAGCTGTTTGTAGCTAAACATGCTGTGCACCAGGCCGGCCAGTTGTGAAAAGAGGAAGAACACAGCCAACTCTGAAATAGTGTTGTAAGCCCTCTGCATAGTTTTGTTTTATGCATTCATCTGCAGTTTGCTGAGATGGCAGACGAGGTGGTGTCTGATTTTGAGACATGCTTTAATTTTGTTAATGTGCTAATCTTTAATGCCAGAAAAGAGAGCTGCTGTTTAGTGGCCAGAGGCCAATTGTTGAGGCCAGACCTACCATAGGTCCTAAATGTTTTCCAAAATACATGAAAATCGTATCACTGATCTTCTTTTATTACCACCGGTCAAACTTGAGTATCTCTAATCTAGACCCAGGGGTCAGTTAAGATAGGAAAGTACAGTTCTGTTTGTTTATTGTCTCTTTATTATAAAAGCATATGTGGTATGCGTTTGTTGTCGAAACTATGGGCGGAATAGAATAATGTGGAGAAGAAAATAAAAGCATCCTGTCATTTTATCATCTGGACTAAAATCACTAATTTGATTTCCTTTATGAGAATTGGATTTATACTGTTAGATCATTTACTCATTCATTCATTCATTGAGTGCCCGTCATAGGCAGGAAAGAAGAGAAGCTTTTTGGGTTGGAGGTAAGGGTTGGAGGAACAGAGCTGGATGTCCTGAGTTGGTTGAAGCAGCAGAGAAGGATGCTGGGTATTGGGGGAAAAGTTGTCCTTTAAGAAGATTTAAGCGATTATAAAAGCGTGTTCTATCTCTGGGACCGATCTGCAGAGAAATGTTTACATTGGGGAGGCCCAGCAACAAAAGAAGGGCAGGGGTAGGGAGTAACTCAGAAAGAGAAGGGCTTCAGAGGCGAGGATGGAGGATGGCTTGGAGTAGAGAGGGGCGTTCTGGGAGCAGGGGAGGCAGCTGTTTGAATTGTACGCCCTGTAACTTAACGTGATGATGCCGTCGTTGGGAGAAGCATTCAGGTCAGTTTACTTACCATTAGGTTTCACTTACTATTATGTTATTTTTCCATGTCATTAAATAGCCTTAAAAAGATTTAATGAATTCAGAACATGCCATTGTACAGATGAGGCATGACTTATTTTACTAATCCCCTCTGGTTGGACCTTGTCATTTCTAATTTTTTCTTGTAAGTACTGTTGGTGAAGATTCTTGTAAATCTTTGTTAACATCCCTGGTTATTTCTTTAGGAGACTGACATCTGACAGTAGAATTACTGTATTAAGGGAAGTAACTGTTTTAAAGAATATTGATAAGTATTGCCAATTTGCAATGTATGAAAATACTTTCAAGCACTGTGGGTATTATATTTCTTATTTTTACCATTTTAATAGGGGAAAAATGATATATCCTTGTTTTAATGTGCATTTCTTTGATATCAGTGCAGTTAATGCATTTTTCCTGGCTCTCATGTCTTTTCATGTTTGACTATTTTTTGACCTTTTTTTTTTTTTTTACTAATTTATAAGAGTTTTTTATGTACTAAGAATAGTAATCTTTAGTTCGTCTCTTCTTTTTTGCAAAGAATTTGCCCCCAGCTTTTTTTTAATGTGGTGTTTTTTGAGGTCCAGAGGTTTTGTATATATGATTTCTATCGTTGAAAACCCTGCCTCTTGCTGAGGACAACTCAGTATTTTTTCCCCCATGCAGTTAACTAAATTTTCCACAACACCGTTTGTAGCCATTTTTGTCTCTGCTGATTTGTAATACTACCTTTATTATATATTAAATTCCTATGAATATTAGAGTCTATTTTAGGGCATCTTTATTATGAGCTTTTGTACCCAAAATGGTGTTTGTGTGTCATTTGTTTTAAAATAAGAAAAATCTCCTCTTTCTCCGCTCCGTTAAGTCCCAGGAAGTTCAACATTTAAATCCTTAAAGGGCTTTTTTATTTTAGGAAAGAGATACATGTTGCACATAAGAGATGAGAGTAAAGAGGGTGGTGGGTGATTCCTTAAAGCAGCAGTCCCCAGCCTCTTTGGCACCAGGGAGCGGTTTTGTGGAAGAGAGTTCTTCCACGGATGGGGGCAGGGGCGTGGTTTGGGGATGATTCAAGTGCATTACATTTATTGTGCACTTTATTATTATTACATGGTAATATATAATGAAATATTTATGCATCTCACCATAATGCCGAATCAGTGGCATCCCTGAGCTTGTTTTCCTACAACTAGATGGTCCCATCAGGGGGTGATGGGAGACAGAGACACCGTGAAGTGTGTGGCTTATGTCCAGTCTACTCTGTAAGATGCAGCTTGTCACTTGCCACTCACTGATAGTTTTTTTTTTTTCTTTTTTTTTTTTTCTGGTACGCAGGCCTCTCACTGTTGTGGCCTCTCCCGTTGCGGAGCACAGGCTCCGGACGCGCAGGCTCAGCGGCCATGGCTCACGGGCCCAGCCGCTCCACGGCATGTGGGATCCTCCCGGACCGGGGCACGAACCCGTGTCCCCTGCATCGGCAGGCGGACTCCCAACCACTGCGCCACCAGGGAAGCCCTCTGATAGGGTTTTTTTTTTTTTTTTTTTTTTTGCAGTATGCGGGCCTCTTACTGTTGTGGTCTCTCCCATTGCGGAGCACAGGCTCCGGACGCGCAGACTCAGCGACCATGGCTCACGGGCCCAGCCGTTCCGCGGCATGTGGGATGTTCCCGGACCGGGGCACGAATCCGCGTCCCCTGCACGGACTCCCAGCCACTGCGCCACCAGGGAAGCCCTCTGATAGGGTTTTGATATGAGCCTGCAAGCAACTGATTTATTACGGTCTCTGTGCAATCAAACCTTTCTGCTAATGATAATCGTATTTGCAGCCGCTGCCCAGCGCTAGCATCACCACCTCCGCGCCACCTCAGATCATCAGGCATTGGATTCTCATAAGGAGCGCAGAGCGCACAACCTAGATCCCTCGTATGCGCAGTTCACAGTAGGTTCCTATGCGAATCTAATGCTGCTGCTGCTCTGACAGGAGGTGGAGCTCAGGTGGTAATGCGAGCGATGGGGAGCGGCTGTAAACACAGGTGAAGCTTCGCTCGCTGGCCCGCTGCTCACCTCCTGCTGTGTGGCCCGGTTCCTAACAGGCCACGGACTGATACTGGTCCGTGGCCCGGGGGTTGGGGACCTCTGCCTTAAAGCAAGGCTATGAAGGTGGGTCACCCTGGGGTCATCCCGGTTCTCACCATTGCAGGTAATGAAAATGCATGTAGCCAGTTGACCTAGAGCTGCACTGTTAGGGTGGCTTCCAGCCACGTGTGGGAACTTAAATGTATCGAAATTAGATGATTCAGTTTCTTGTTTACACCGGCCACATTTTCAAGTGTTCAACCAGCTGCATGGTTACCATACTGAACATCACAGATAACAGAACTTTTATTTCCACCATCAAATAAGGTTCTATTGGACACTTGACCTAGATCCAGTTAGATTTGGGGAAACTAACTCATGGGTCAGAACAGAACACACATTGATTGGTCACATTCTCTTCCTTGTAGGAAAGTCTGCGTAGAGAAAAAAATGTATGAACTTTTAGGCTAAAGTTTTTCAAATGTGTATGTATAAACAACACACTCCTTGAGGGAGATGAAGGAATAGGCTAATGTCTCAGATTGTCATACGGTGGCCTGGTGAGCAAGGACTCCCAGCTTCCAGCTTTTCTGCTATTTAAAGGTTAACATGAATATCACACCTTGAACAGATTTGTTATTGGAGATCAGACAGTGCAGGGAAGGGCAGGGAAAGCTGTCGTTAGAGTTTGGTTTATCCCTAGCCCAGGCGCTGCCTAACCTCTGCTGGTAGCGGCGCCCAGGTGAGACTGTACCGGCCCAGCACAGAATGTTTAGGGTTACTATGACCAATTGTCGTAGCCTATAGGGTGTCTGGAACGTTTGAAGAGTTTGTTTTGATCATCCAACCTGGTTTCTAATGGGTTAACTTTTAAGAACTGACATTAACTCAAGGTGGGGAATCACTGGGCTCCTGAGTTGCCTCATCCATTTGTGGGTGAGTTATAGTCTTAATTCCAGACCGAGTTCTAGAGAAACCTGTTTAAAGAGTGAAATGGGGTTAGAGCTACAGTTGCATGAAAAGTTTTGAGAGCTGAGTTTTACACACTATCAGGTAGACACGGGTAATCAACTATTCTAACAGTTTTTGAAGCGGAAGCATGCGCAGTGTGGTGGGGTAGGGATAACACAGTATTCCAGACCCAGCTAGTCGTCTAGCCCTGGGATCTGCATCGTCAGGAGCTACAAAAATCAGATTCCGGGACCGGTAGGGAGGGAGTGGGGGCTTTAGCAGTCGGGCGCGCTCCGCCCCGTGCTCCGTCCCGCCCCTTGCCCCGGCCTCGGCTTCCTCGTGACCCCCGCGCCCCGCCCCCCGGCCGGGAGCACCCCCGGCTGATTGGCCCTCCGCGGCGTATCCTCCGGCTGGCAGCCAGGCCGGCGTGTCACGTGGCCGAGCGGCGTCCGGGGCGCGGAGCTGCGGGCGTTGGGCATGGACTCTCAGGCCGCTGGGGCCCCGGCTCTGGGGGCGGCGGAGCCGCCGCCGGGTCTGCCGCTGCTGAGCACGCGGGAGGCGCCCCCCCGTCCGGGGGTGAGCGCGGCGCGGGGCCTGGGCGCGGCTACCACCTGCGGCCCGGTGCGGGAAGTTGCGGGGCTCGCGGGGTGGGCTGGGCGGGGGCCGCGGGGAGCCGGGGAAGCGCCTCGGACCCGCCTTCTGCAACCCCGCCGTTTGGGCGCGCGCCCGAGCTGGAAACGGCCGGGCTGTGGGGCGCGGCACCCCGAGGACGTGGGTGGGCGCGCCGGGCCGGGAGGGCTGGCTGTCGGCCGCAGGGCGACTGTGCGTCCTTGCTAAATGGGAGGTGATGCTGCTGACCCAGAGCTGGAGCCGCTACTGGGGGGCCTGGTCTGGGGCCAGGTGAGGGCAGCGAGGAGAGCGACTTTCCCTGAAGGGTCCGTGTCCCTTGGTGGGGATGCTCAGCTAAGCCTGAGCACTAGATGATGTCTCATGCGCTCTCGCCTTTTCTCTTCACTGAAACCAAAAGGCCGCGTTTGACGCAGGGTTTCCAGAAACTTGTTTTCATTTGCGCGCTAGACAGCTCCTGGCTTTTCAGAGACCGTTATTACAGTCATCTGCCCTTGTTTACAGTCAGCAATCCGTGTTAGAGGGTGAGCTCCTTGAGGGTAGGAACCCTCTGTTTACTGCTGTAAACCCGGCGCCTAGCATCGTGCCTGGCACCATAGACACACATATTAATTGGATGGAGGAATGGAATGCTTGTCTAAGCATCAGAGATACCATATCTTAACCAAGATATGAAAAATGTAGTGATAAGCTTATAAGGAAAATTACTTTAGGGTGCGGGTAGGATAAAACTAATTTTGTCAGAGCAGAGCAGGAAGGTTTGTGCGCTTTCTCTCCAAGATGAGACGATGGTGGTCCTAGCAAAGGCGTGGAGATGAAGAAATGCGGGGCAAATGGCTGGGAGCTTGGGTCACGGAGCTGGGAGAGAGAACTTTGCTGCACAGGTTGATGGAGCGTGAGGGGGAGGTGTGGATGCCACGGCGAATTTTGTGCTCCAGCAGTGGAGGCCTGTTGAGTTTTTCACCAGCGGAGTCATTAAGTGTGTAGGGCTGTGCAAGATGGGTGAGTGGGAAGTCAGTTAGGGAGCTCTTGAGGTGGAAGAGATGAGAGGTCCTACTACTGGTCAGCAGGAGTGACCAGGAGTTGTCGCTGACTACAGGAGATGGAATTGACTCATTAAATCCAGGTAGGACTAGATCATGAACTAATTGGGGCAGGTGCCAAACGCAGTTTAGATGTAGGGGCCAAGGAGGTGGATTTCAATTCAACAGATGTTATATTCCTGCTGTGTTTTCATAAATGTTATCTCATTATAAACCTCCTGCAAGGTCAGAACAGTCATCCCCAATTTCCAGAGAAGGAAACCCAGGTGTGGTGGCTGAAGTGATGTGTCCAGGGTACACACTGAATGAATGGGATTGAAATCAGGTCTTCTCATGCAGGCTGTGAACATTTCTCATCCCACTTAGAAAGAGGTCTTAACAGGTAATAGGATTTCAGGAACTTTTGAGTGACAGGAGCAGAGAAGCATATGGGTGGCTATGGGAGAAGACGATTTCCCTTCAACAACTAAAGCTCTGTTGTCCCCATGTGTCAGTCAGGAGACAGAGAATTTGATAAAGGAGCTGTTAACTGGACAAAAAGTTAAGTAACTGAAAAGCTAAAAACAGGGAGGTAGCCACTGCGGGGAAACAGCGACCTGCCCTAGGGCTGAGGGAACAAAGGGGTGAGTTTGGAATGACTGAAATGTACAAGCTCAAAGGAGAGGCTTTGCAGGGAGCTGAAATTCCAACCTCTGAGGAGGGGGCACTGTCCCGGCTAGTGCTAGAGTCTCCGAGCTTGGAGGAGGGGTCCTGAGGGCCCGAGACTGAGACCACTCAAGACAGGGCTCGAGAGGAGGCTGGCTCTGCACGTGCTGGCAAACTGTGCACTGGATTCAGTGGCCACTCCAGGAAGACAGGCGATCCTGCTGGCAGGGCTGATGCTGACAGGAAGAGGAAGCAGCAAGGCCCAGTCGAACAGGGCACAGCAGAAATGTGGGTGGCAGAGTCCCTGCCCCAGCCTCACAAAGGAGGGTATGGAAGGGTGGGTGTGGGGCTGAAATACTGGCCGTACCCGAGATATCCAAGTCCTGGGTAATTGTTTCTTCTTCCCGCAGGCTGCCTTTGCCCCAGCTGGCCGCTCCGGTCAGGAGAGAGAGACTGAGAAGGCTGCGGATCGACTAGGCAAGTAGGCAGCAGAGCCTGGGGTGGGTGTTGGGAGACACCAAGGAGGTCTGCATTGTGATTATCATCTGCCAGAGGCCCTTTGCCTCAGTGGCATTTAAACTACCTGAAAACATAAACTGTGCCTGCCTTCTCATGTGAATGAAAAGAGCTGGTAATTAACGGCCTTATTTAAGGCAAAACATCTTACTGAAAGTAAATGATCAACCCTACTTCTAAAACTGGAAACAGAACAACAATTTTTAAGTAAGCGCTCCGGTGGCTGAGGAGCTCTGCACACTTGTTAACTGCTGCCCTCTTAGTAAGTCTGCCAAAAATCTCCCGAGTGCACGACCAGGCCCTCTCTGGTCTGCCAGTTATTTGAAGACCTTCTTCCTTTTGTCGATTTCTTAGCCAGTGGAGCACAGAGCATCCCTCATGATAGTCCTGCCCATGGTGAGGGCACCCATTGTGAAGAGGAAGGCTTTGCTGTGGATGACGAGGATTCTGATGGGGAACCGAATCCCTGGGAGCTGTCAGAAGGGGTGTCCGGCTGTCCCCCCAGGGAACAGGCTGCTGATCTTTTTAACGAGGACTGGGACTTGGAGTTGAAAGCAGATCAAGGGAATCCATATGGTAGGTGTGGGGTTTTTGGGGTCCTAGGCCAGGCTTCTGAGACCCTCCTACACATTAACCCCTAAACAGTTTGGAAGAGGGACCCACATCCATGAGCTTAGCCTGATAGCTCTCATAGGTCTGAAACTTCTGTGACAGCTTCTCTTTCATATGGGGGGGGGGAAGTGCCAGTTTTGCATTTTATTATATAATGTATTGGTCAGTTTTAACATTGAAACAGTGTTACCGTCTCCACATATCTTTGTGTGAATGGAGCGGCTGTAGACAGAAGTGCTGTGTTCACCAGTTGCTTCCTCTGCGCTGCTAGGAACCGGTGTCTGAGAAGCAGGACTGTGGGTGGCGTCAGAATGAAGGTGCTTGGGATTCTCCACCAAAGGAGGACTGTGTGTGTGTGTGTGTGTGTCTGTGTGTGCATGTGTGCATGTGTTTAAGCAAAGACAGTGCAAGTGTCTGTCCCCTAGACATTTTTGGCTCTTTTCACTCTCCCTCCTTTCTTTAATCTGTCTTTTAAAATTGCCTGCAGATGCTGACGACATCCAGGGCTGCCTTTCTCAAGAGGTCAGACCCTGGGTGTGCTGTGCCCCGCAAGGAGACATGATCTATGACCCCAGTTGGCACCATCCACCTCCACTGATACCCCATTATTCCAAGATGGTCTTTGAAACGGGACAGTTTGATGATGCCGAAGACTGAGGGCGTGGCTTTTGCCTGGTGAGTGGGTGGGCCCTCCAGGTCAACGTCTCCTTTCTTTGAGGTGAGGTCTCATATCTGAGGAAACATTCCCAGTGATCCCCGAGTCGGGCACACAGACTGGTGTTAAATAAGGTCCTCTATCCCCCAGTTCTGTTGTTGTTGTTTTTAATGAGCTCCTCCTTGGAATGGGTGAGTGTTTATGTCTGTGTCGGGAAGGAATGGTGTTCTTTATAAATAAAAGTAGAAAAAAAACCAGCATGCTTTTGCCTACTTTTTTCCCCCCCTTTTTCATTAGATACTTCTGAGCAAAGCCTCACTCCTTCATTTAAAGCCCCTCACTTACATTTTCAGGATTGACGTTGTCTGAGATGAAACTACTCTGTGAAAGAAAACGATACTTTAGTTTTTGCCTCTGTAGATCTGGCCCTATTGACCAGAGATTGGAACCCAAGGGACACTGGTGACTTTGTGGCTGACTGCTATTCCTGGTGATGGAAAATTGACCATTTACTTAGTTAACAAGGACTTTCTGTAGGCTGGAAGACGAAATGGCAAATTAATTAAACCAGCAGTTGTGTAGCCCTCGATTGGCATGAAAGGATTTTACACTCTACTTTCCTTTTAATCCGTACAATTACTTACATGTCACTTAAATTTTTTTTTTTAACCTCATTTGGGAGATGAGGAAAATAAGGCTCAAAATGTTTTAACCTCTTCCAGATCACACAGCCAGGAAACGGCAGAAATGCGACCTGAACCCTCCCATGACGCTGAAGTCTGTTTCCATGGTTGCCCGTGTGTGTGTGTGTGTGTGTGTGTGTGTGTGTGAGCCTGGAGGTGGGACCTGGGGGCCACACCTCGGCAGGTCTGTGACACACCAGACCATGTCACCGTTGCCTCTTAGGCAGGCTGGGCACCTCCCTGCCTCCGTATTGAAGCTGAATCAAGAAAAAGTTTCAGACCTGAAATCCACGGCCGTTGGATGAACAATTAACCATTTAAGCTATTTTTCAGAGACCCCATAAAATGTGTGAATATGGCAGCACCTAATGAGAGAGGGCAGTAGCTTTGGCCGTGAGGAACCCTCATGGCCAAGGTTGTCCTAGGGAGAAAAAATGGTCCCTTCCGCTGTCCTTGCTGGAGAGACAGTCATAGACCACATCCCCACACCACTCTTGCTTTACCCCTCCCGGTGCCATGGCTGATCAGACCATGAGTGTGTCGGACGTGAAAAGAGGAACTGGAGAAATTGAGCTAAGAAACCCTGAGGGCTTGAGGAGCTGGCAGGGCTACCAAGTAGAAAGGTGGTATGGACAGGCTGCGTGGGCCCCCGTGCAATTATGAGGCAGCTGAAACCGAGTAAAAGGAGAAGTCACGAGGCGGGGAGATTACACGTATGTCAGAGGGAGGGACGGAAGAAAGGGTAAGGAAAGTACACGTGCATGAGTATCTGAGCAAAGAAAATGTACAAGCTGCTGCTGCTGGGATCCATGGAATGGTTGTGAATTTAGACTCTCCTGCTTTTCAAAAGTTACTCTTTGCAGTTCCTCCTGGTTCTTTCCAGCAATATTCTCTTAGAGTTAAAGACATGAGAATGGCTTTCACAGCCAAAAGTTGTGTGTGTCAGGAGAACAAGAAAAGGGGGGAGGGGCTAGTCAATTGTTCTGATTTAGGTATCGTTCTGGTGCCCCTCCTAGGATGGATCAAACAGATAAGGATGGAGACGGATAACTCCCCAGGCTGTGAACACTGGTTCACACTGGGGAGTTAAGCGGGGTGAAGGTGGGGTGAAGTGCAAGTAAGAAAAAGAAAGTAGGGACGTGGAAAAATACTAATGATATAATAAGTGAAAATATAGACTATAAAACCACTCTGATAATATTGGAAACATGAAAAAATGGCATATGTAAGTGATAAGGATTAATACGGACAAATGGAAACAATTTGATTAGATGGTGGAGGTGTTGGCAGTTTGCTTTTATATTTTTGTTTTTTTAATATAGATTTTGCAATGAGGTATTTAAAGACAAGCTGTTATCTTAAAACAGAGTTGCCTCCTCTGCCTAGTCTTCTGCATTCTCTCTGACAAATATCCCAACACTTGCCTCCCTCTGCTGCAGTCACCGGCTTACGGGTCCACCTCCCTCCTTAGGGTGAGTGCTCTTTGAAGGCAGGACTACATCTTACTCCTCAGCACCCCGGTTTCATAGCATGGAGCCCAGCATGAAAACATTCAGTAAACCTGGCACAAATTCAGTCTTCTTCAGTAATGGTGCAGTATTTGCCCAGGCTGTGTTTAGGGTTGACTGACAACATCCCAAGCTGGTGATGAAAGAACAAGGTAGGGACTTCCCTGGAGGTCCAGTGGTTATGACTCTGTGCTTCCATTGCAGGGCGCACAGTTTTGATCCGTGGTTGGGGAACTAAGATTCCGCATGCTGCACGGCATGGCCAAAAAATAAAATAATTACCTCAGAAGGAGCCCATTCATTGCTGGCTAGCGCTACTTGTTGGAAGAGGCTCTCTTGTATGGAGTTGGAGTCTACCCATTTGGTGGTCGTGGTCTGCTCTGTGGTCCTGACACTCTTTCCAATGTGGGAAATGAGCACTCTTATCCTCTCTCTGGCTTTTCCTTTTCTAGGCCGTTGTAAACATGTGTCTGGAATCCGGGGGCGGGGGGTGGGGAAGGAGGTGGAAGGGGAAGGGAGAGGGGACTGTTTTGGGGATTTTTGAGGTTTTGGCAGGCGTTGCAGCGTTGAGAGAGGTTGAACTTGTTCAGCAAGGGCTTGTGGAATAGAAGAGGGCCAAGGACAGCGCCCTGGGGAGAGTTAGCGATTACAGGGTAAACGGAAGAATTGGATCCCAAGAGCAGGCTGTGGCAGAGGAGGAGGAAAACCAGGTGAGTGTAGACACCACTCAAGCCAAATCTAAGGAGAAGAGAGTTTTAAGGAAGAGGGAGTGGCTATCTCTTCTAGAGAGAGGCAAAGTAAGATGCAGGCTGAAAAGATATTTTGGGATGTGGGAATCAGAAAGTGCTCAGAGAATGTATTGACTTGGTGCAGGTGCAGGGATGGGGACAGGGCATTGCAGGCTAACACATTTTGGGGGATGCACCTGACCCCTTGGTGCTACTGTTTCTCTTGGCTGGGGGGCAGTGGTGACTTCCGGCCAGCTTCTCTCAGAATGCACAAGCCAGGCTGGAAGAGGCAGCCATGGGACAGAAAAGGAGGGACCAGGGAAAGGGACAGAAGTGGGCAGAGGCTGCTGGAGAAATAGAGGCACAAAGGGACTGTTCGGAGGGACAGTCGTTGGCGTTTTTTTCAGACAATGTCATTTACCAGGAAAGAAACCACAGCTGACCACTTTAAAAATCTTGGGTGATGGAAAAGAGAGGAAAAACGTGTTTATCGTGTACTGGATGACATTTCAGATATACCCTCATTTCTCTCCTGCCCTCTCTCCATGCAAGCAGGCTCATTGCCTTAGTGGAGGCATGTGACAGAGTCGAAAACAGCCAAGAAATTTTTTTAGTTTTGGTTTTACAGAAAGGGATTTTTAAATTAAAAAAAAATTTGTTTTGGTAAGGAGGCAAGGGAGTTTGGGGCCAACAGACTATGAATCTTGTAGGCATTTGGGAAGAAAGAATTTCCCCCAGGCCAAAAAAAAAAAAAAAATCCCCTGGGCTATGAGAAGGAAGATGGAGAGAAGAGAGAGAGAGATCTGGAGACGCTAAGAGCAGATGGAATGATGAACTCTGCTTCTTGGTGTGTCCCTGGGGAGTTAGGTCCCCAGAGACTGACAGATGTTGGTTCTTCTAGGCGGTCAGGACCATCTGGCAAAAGGTGCCCAGGCCTTGAGCATGCAGAGAACCTGATGGACCCAGAGGGGCCATGGGACAAGGAGGACCTGTGAAGATGGATATTGGATGACATCATGCACTGCTTGAGGAGGTGAGAACCCCAGAAGGCCCACATGGAAGCTTGGGGTTGGAAATTGGGATGGTCAGAGAGACGACAGTTTTGCTTCTTGAACCCCCAAGATGCAAGAGATGCAGAGTTAACAGAAGCCTAGATGAGAATGACTTGCTGCTGGGGGCAGGGGACCAGGCCATCAGGTAGGTAGAGAATGGTGTATTGAAAGTATCATCATGGGTTGATTCATATCAGACTGTTGATAATTTTTTCTTCATTTTTATTTTCTATCTGGATGAAAAACTTGCCATTTTTGTACTGTGGCAGAACAAACAGAATTGTGCCATTAACAATTTGTATAAGTGGTTTTGGGTATTATTATTTTTTAAAGTTATAAATGCATTGGAAGTTTCCTGGGTACTCTTTTTTTTTAATTTTATTTATTTTTATTTTTGGCTGCGTTGGGTCTTTGTTGCTGCGCATGGGCTTTAGCTGCGGCGAGCGGGGGTTGCTGTTCGTTGCGGTGCGCAGGCTTCTCATTGCGGTGGCTTCTCTTGTTGTGGAGCACTGGCTCTAGGCGCGTGGACTTCAGTAGTTGTGGCACGCGGGCTCAGTAGCTGTGGTGCACGGGCTTACTTGCTCCCCGTCATGTGGGACCTTCCCGGACCAGGGCTCGAACCCGTGTCCCCAGCATTGGCAGGCGGATCCTTAACAACTGCGCCACCAGGGAAGTCCCAGTTTTGTGTATTTTTGATGGCTCTGGCGTGTTTCTGTCTGTTATAGCTTTCTTCCCTTTGGGAAGGTCTGGGGGAATGTACCCTTTCACCCCACCTCTAAATTAGTTTGGTGCTGTTTATAGTGGGGACAGTTTGGTCATCCTGAGACCCCAGGGCGGGGATGGTAGATGGTGCTTCCCCTAGCTTTCTCTCAGATGCCTGGGTGGCTGGGTGGGTTGACAGTGAAGGCTGCAGGGACCATTCTCTTTATATAAAGAAGCAGCTGGTTGGACTCTGCAAGGCTCCAGTGCCCTGAGGAAATCTGAGACTGTCTTTCAGTGGGACGGAAGCACACTCACTGGCTAAGTAAATATCTTGGCGCTGCACTGCCCTTGGTTTTCCGGAGTTTGCATTCTTGGGCCCAGCTTTTCACAGGATGGTTGGAATATGGAGAAAGAGGAAAAAACACAAAAAACAACCCAATACTCTGGCTGTAGCCCATCTGGATTCTGCCTCCCAGTTCTCCCAGAGCAAATTCCCCACCCAAATAGCAGAATGCTGGGTCTGGAGCACTCTGTGTGAGCGTGCACACATGTGTGTGAGTGTGGCAGGCCCAGGAGAAGTTGGAGGGTGTAACAGGAGGGCAAGCAGCACGCTGGCTCCCGCTTTGTTGACTTAGCGAGTCTGGCTGCAAAGCCAAGGCCTTTGGAAAGAACGGCCTCCCAGCTTCCGGCAGTTTCTGTTATGCTGGTTCCAGGACTGAGCTAGATCTTGCAGGTGCTGATGGGCAGGAGGAGAGTTCAGTTGGGTGCCAGGGCACCAAGGTTTGGAGAGTTCCACCAGGATTTGTGCTTGCTGGGGGCCTGGGGAATAAAACACAGCCACAGGGCTTCCCTGGTGGCGCAGTGGTTGAGGGTCCGCCTGCCGATGCAGGGGACATGGGTTTGTGCCCCGGTCCGGGAAGATCCCACATGCCGCGGAGCGGCTGGGCCCGTGAGCCATGGCCGCTGAGCCTGCGCGTCCAGAGCCTGTGCTCTGCAACGGGGGAGGCCACAACAGTGAGAGGCCCGCGTACCGCAAAAAAAAAAACCAAAACAGCCCCAGTTTCAGAAGGAGATATTTCTCTCCATCTTACAGGATTCTCTGGTCCTCCCCTTTGAGTCAGAGAGAGAAATTTCCCCAGGAGGCATGCTCTCACTTTCTGACCATTGCAAGGTACAGTCGGCTTTCCTTTTTTTCTTCTTCTTCCCCCCTACCCCGTTTTCTGGTGAGGTGATCTTGATTTCAAAAGCTATTTCCCCTGACAGCTTCTCATTAGCTGTTGAACAAATGTGGCAGATATAAGTCAGAGCCATGTGTTTGGCAACTCAGGGCAGGCGCCTGAATTGCTCCTGGCTGCCGCCTGTAGCGTTTTTCCATTCGTCCAGCAGGTGGCAGTAAAGACCCATCACTGCTCTGTCTCCTGCGTGACCCACGGGGAGGGAAGAGCGAGGGGCCCTGGAGGAGGTGCTGAGCTTGCTCAGGGTTACCTTCCTGTCGGTGGGCTTCCTACTGGTTGGCAAGCTCACCTGTGAATTCATGGCAGGATTTACTCCTGATTTTATAGATGGGTTTTCTCAGAAAAAGTTACTGTGAAATTTAGGGTAAGAGTCATCATTATCCCCCTCTCTCCTACCCCAGCACCTACCCCAGAGTCTGGCATGTAGTAAGTGCTTAACATATGCTTGCTGTGTAGATTTGATCTTTAGTCATCAATTTATTTCTGAACATCTGCTATATACTATGTACTCAGGATGGACCTGGTTCCTGCTTTCAGGGAGCTCAGAGCCTAGGGGGAAGTTGATGGCACATAAATCGACCCTTATGTTAGCACAGGAGAACTACAAAAGCCCAGGGTATGGTGGGAACCCAGAAGAAGGGATGGAGGTCAAGGAGACCCCTCAAAGCAGACAGCCTAGAAGCTGAGTCTTGGAGGACTTGGCCAGGAAGTGGGATGGGGGATCGCCCAGGCAGACAGAGCTGTGTGTGCAAAGGCCCCCAGGTGTGAGAGGCCTTGTGTGTTTGGGGACGTGGTGAGGGATGGTCAGGTAAGCAAGAGTCCTTGGAAGCTATGCCAAGGGGCTTTCAGGGTTCTTAGCAGGAACGTGTCCTGGGCAGATTTTCACTTTCGGAAGAACTTTCTAGTTCCTGGTGGAGACTGGTGGGAGGAGGCTGAGACTCAAGCCAGGGAGGTCAGTCTGGGGGCTGTAATCTAGTAAGAGAGGATGGGGACCTAAACTAGGGTGATAGCTAAGGAGATGGAGGGGAACGAACAGATTGGGACTATTTATAGAAGTGGGGACAGATTGGCTGTAAGGGTGGAGCAAGAGACAGGAAAGGGTCTGGGATGAGCTTGAGGTCTGTCCTGGCTTGGGCAACCAGGTGGGTGAAACAGTCTCTTACGAGTGAATGATCTTTAGATTCATAAGACCTTTCCCAGCCAGTATTTTAAGAGGAAGGTGCTCCCTGTTCCAGATGTTCAACTTTGCTCTCAGGGTTTGGAGGACTCCCCAGGGCTGTGTAGCCCTCCACCTTGAACTTCACCTGTGAAGCTCACACGTCCAGGGCACCCTCTGTCTTTCCTATGCCCGGAGAGCAGATGCTCAGGAGATGGAACCTTCTCGCACATGGTGTGTGGGGTGGACTCTCTGATTGCCTCCCTTACATCCGTTGCCCTCCTCTTGATGATCACCCCTTTCCTGTGTCTCTCATGGACCTTGGGGAAAGCTAACCCCACCCCTGGACATAGGGGTGGAGCATGGGGGTCAGGTCTAAGTTGATCTGTATATCTCATCTTCTGTATGAGTCTCCTAGGCCTGCTTAACAAATAACCATGACTTGGTGGCTTAAGACAACAGAAACTTATTTTCTCGCAGTTCAGGAGTCCAGAAGTTCAAAATCAAGTTATCGGCAGGGCTGTGCCCCCTCCAGAGGCTCTAGGGGAGATTCTGTTCCTTAATCCCTTCAGCTTCCGGTGGCTGCCGGAATCCTTGGCTTGTAGCTGCTCAGCCCAGGCACTGCCTCGCCTTCACAAGCCTCTCCTATTCTCTTCTGTCTCTTGTAAGGATACTTGTCATCGGATTTAGGGCCTACCTGGGTTATCCAGGATGATCTCACCACAAGATCCTTAACTTAATCGCATCTACAAACACCATTTTTCCAAATAAGGTCACATTCACAGGTCCAGGGATTAGGAGGGAGACATATCTTTTGGGGGGCTGCCATTCAACCCACTACAGCCTCTGTGGGTGGCAAGACGATGAAATTGGGACTGTGATGACATCATTGAGCCCCTATGGACCAACCCCAGAAGCCTGCCTGCTCCAGGACTTCCAGTTATGTAATTCAATCAATCCTCCTTATTGCTTTGACATGACTTTCCCCCGTCCCCTGCTGCTGAGTGCCTCCTGACAGATATATGTGCCCATTTGGAGTCCTGCACGCAGGCAGTTGGGTGTGAGGAGAGATTGCAGCAGTTGGAATTCTCCTCTGCTGGGCTCTATTGTTGACACTCTGTGTGACCTTGGGCAGACCACAGGCTCCCTGACCATCGGTTTGAATGCATAAATGGGGCCCTTGTCCCTGCGAAAGGCTCTTCAAAATGGAAGCCACTGTGGTTTCTCTTGTTATGGCCTCTGCATTCCAAGAAAGACGTAACAGAACTGGAAAGGGGCCAAACACTGGAGTGATGAAGGGCTTTGTACCATCAGGGCAAAGCTCCACAGTGAGAATTCTCCAGCCGGGAAAGACGGACGCTGAGGAGGGGCAGCACTCAAGTCCTTTATGTGATAAGGCATGTCCACAAGGTGGAACAGACGTCTTCCTCGAATCCCAGAGTCCTTAGAAGTCTAGGGGGGTACTCCTGAAGCTCTGAGAAGTTGTTTCAGGGCAAATGACAGGAAGCGCTCTTTTCAACGGTGGAAAGGTGGACTGGAGGCATGTGGGCGGCACGGTGTCCTGCACGCGGCATCGGGGAGACCTGGGTTCCACTCCTGGCCCCAGTGGTGTGAGGGTGAGCAACCCTCTTTTCTCCCTGAGTCTCAGGGCGCTCGCTGGTAAATTGAGGGGCAATAAACCAGGCAATAAGCCAGGAGTGAACTTCTACAGACTCACCACTGCTCTCCCCAACCCCCAGCTTTGACGCCCCTGAGATCAGCTTCCTGCTTGTTACTAGTTTCTATCATGGGCTCACTGCAGAACCCCTGTGCATGCATGAGGTCTTCTCTCCTCTCAGAGCCACTTAGGCAATTCTCTCCTACCTTCCCTACATCATCTATTTCGCCCTCTTTACCACTCTCATTTCTCCCATCTGAAAACAACCCTCCCGTAATCCCACTTCTCTCTCTAGCTCCTGCCCACTTTCTCAGCCCTACTCTGCAGCAAAACACCTTGCAAGAATTGTCTGTACTTGTCTCTTGCTCAATGAATCTTTACAGAATGAACACACGCATGTAAGTACCATCTAGGTTTTCGAAAAAAAAGGAATATTATCAGTACCTCAGAAGCCCTGTCCTTCTCCCAATCACTTACCCGTCTCTGCACCCCAGAATAACAACTATCCTGACTTATAACACCATAGATGAGTTTTATCTTTTTTTGCGGTACGCGGGCCTCTCACTGTTGTGGCCTCTCCCGTTGCAGAGCACAGGCTCCGGACGCGCAGGCCCAGCGGCCACGGCTCACGGGCCCAGCCGCTCCACGGCATGTGGGATCCTCCCGGACCGGGGCACGAACCCGTGTCCCCTGCATCGGCAGGCGGACTCTCAACCACTGCGCCACCAGGGAAGCCCGAGTTTTATCTTTTTTATCTTATTGCAGTAAAATACTTAAACTTATCATCTTAAACATTTCAAAGCATGCAATTCAGTGGCGTTTAGTACACTCACAGTGTTGTGCAACCATCACCGTGACCTAGTTTCAGAACATTTTAATCACTTCAAAAGGAAACCCCACCCCTATTAGCAGTCACTCCCCATCCCCCATTCTCCTCAGCCCCTGGCAACCACGAATCTGCTTTATGTCTCTATGGACTTGCCAATTCTGGACATTTCATATAAATAGAATCACACGATATATGGCCTTTTGTGTCTGGTGTCTCTCACTTAGCAAAATGTTTTCAAGGTTCATCCATGTTGTAGCATGTGTCAGTACTTCATTCCTTCTTTACGGCTGAATAACATTCCATTGTATTTCTACACCACATTTCTGTATCCGTTCATCAGTTGATGGACATTTGGGTTGTTTCCACCTTTTGGCGATCATGAATAGTGCTGCTATGAACATTCGTGTACAGATTTTTGTTTGAACACCAATTTTCTCTGTTTTCGAACTTTAAAATTGGCCACATGATTCATATTCTTTTTTTTTTAATTAATTAATTAATTATTTTAAATTGAAGTATAGTTTACTTACAATGTTTCAGGTGTATAGCAAAGTGATCCAGTTATATAGATGTAATCTTTTTCAGATTCTTTTCCATTATAGGTTATTACAGGATACTGAATATAGTTCCCTGTGCTATACAGTAGGTCCTTGTTGTTCATCTATTTTATATTGTAGCGTGTATCTGTTAATCCCAAACTCCTACTTTGTCCCTTCCCCCACTTTACCTCTTTGGTAACCATTTGTTTGTTTTCTATGCCTGTGAGTCTATTTCTGTTTTATAAATAAGTTCATTTGTATCATATTTTTAGATTCCACATATAAGTGATATCATATGATATTTGTCTTTATCTGGCTTACTTCACTTAGCTGCAAATGGCATTATTTCATTCTCTTTTTATGGCTGAGTGATATTCCATTGTACATGTATACCACATTTTCTTTATCCATTCATCTGTGGATGGACATTTAGGTTGCTTCCATGTCTTGGCTATTGTAAATAGTGCTGCTATGAATATTGGGATGCATGTATCTTTTCAAATTAGAGTTTTCATTTTTTCCAGATATATGACCAGGAGTGGGTTTGCTGGATCAGATTCATCTTCTTTTTCTGTCTGACTTCATACTTTGTGAAGATTATATTCTGTAATGAGAGATTCATCCACATTACTGCATAGCAGTAGCTCGCTCATTTGCATTGCTCGATAAAATGTCATGATGTGAATATATCACTTTTATCTAATCTGTTGTTGATGGGTCATGTCCAGTTCTGGGTTGTTACAAAGTATGCTGTTATGAACGTTCTCGTTCATGTCTTTTGGTGAACATATGTAGAGATTTGCTATCAGACATATACCTAGGAATGGAATCACTGGGTCATAGATGCTGCCAAAGGGTTTTCCAAGGTTGTTGCAATTTTCACTCCCCCAGAAGTGTGTGAAAGTTTTACTTGCTCCACATCTTCACTAACACGTGACACTTCCAGCCAAATGTTTAATAGATATCTCAAACCCAGTAAGTCCCAAACTTAACTCTTCTGTTCTCCTATAAACCTGTTCCCTCTTGAGTCGATGGCAACTTTGTCCTTCCAGTTGCTCAGGCCAGAAACCCTGGAGTCACCACGATCTTCCCTTTTTTGATACCTTACATCCAGCACATCCAAAATATGACCTCATCCTTTATCCTGCTGCCATCCTTGCTGGAGCCATCGTTTCTCACCTAGATTCCTGGAATGTCTTCCTATGTGGTGTTCCAGCTTCCATTCCACGTGTGAGCACAGCAGCTGCCAGGGTGATCTTTTTAAAAAAAAATTGTGGTAAAATATACATAACATAAAATTTACCATTTTAACGTGTATGGTTCAGTGGCGTTAAGTACATTCACGTTGTTGTGCCACCATCACCACAGGGTGATCCCTGTAGTGCATAAGGTAGACCATTTTAATAATCTGCTCAAACTCCTCCAATGGACCCACACTCCGGAGGAAGAGTCCAAGGTCTTACAACAGCATGTCAGGCCTTGGCCAACCTGGTCTCCTGTTATTCCTGTGATTTCATCTCCTTCTACTTCTCCTTGGCTCTCTCTACCCCAGCCCCTTGGGCCTTCTCGTGTTCCTGGAACAAGCCTGGCATGACTCTGCCTTAGGGCCTTTGAGTTGGCGATAACCTCTGCCTGCCCGGAATGCTCTGTTCCAGAGAGTCTTACGGCTAACTCTCTTGCCTCCCTCACCGCCCCACCCCCCCCAACCCCCCAGAGCCTTGCTCAATTAGCTTGAGGATTTTTGCCCACTATCTCTGAATTTAAATATAAGAGCTGGGACTTCCCTGGCAGTCCAGTAGTTAAGACTCTCTGCTTCCAGTGCAGGGGGCACGGGTTCAATCCCGCATGCTGTACGGTGCAGCCAAAAAAAAAAAAAAAAAAAGGAAGTTATCTTTAAAAATATATATATAAGAGCTGGCTTGTGGTTAAAGAATTCTCACGGTAAAGGTTTTTTGTTTGTTTTCCTTCCCACCTGCTTCCAATGTTTAACATGGGCAATTTTCCTTGCTCCTGTGGGGGGA
The DNA here is from genome assembly GCF_025265405.1 of Mesoplodon densirostris. NCBI lineage: Eukaryota > Metazoa > Chordata > Mammalia > Artiodactyla > Ziphiidae > Mesoplodon > Mesoplodon densirostris. The sequence continues at coordinate 52,519,388 of NC_082678.1, read as the reverse complement.
AAAGGAGTTTATTTCTCGCCCACTCTTGTACTGAAGATGGGGCCCAGCCTTATGGGAAGCTCTCCATTTAATTCTTCACCTTGACCGGGCCGGGGTTTGTCTCCTTGTCTACGCACTCTATGAGGCCTTGAAAACCAGTGCTCAAGATCACGTGGGTTTGACACAGGTCCTCAGGGAGAAAGCCAGCTTCTACATTCTCTCCAGTTTCCTGCTTTCCCTTCCTCTTTGGCCTCTGACTATTCTTAACCCTTTATGCCAGCTCAGTTGGTGCCTTTCAAGGACTGAAAATGTTTTGTCCAGCCTTTTGACTGTTTCAGCAGGAAGTAGTTTGAGGTATCTAGTCAGCTCTGTGGCCAGAATCAGAAGTCCGTTCAACGTCAGCTTTAGGGAGACAGCACGTTGTAGGAGAAAAGACTGGGGTTCAGGAATCCTTGGTCCCAGGCCTAGCCCTGCCTTCAAACTAGCTGTGATTTTAGACCAGTCACATCACACGGACCCCCTGGGCCTCAGCTTCTCACCTGATAAAATAAGAGCTTAGGGGCCGGTGGCCTCAAAGATTCTGTGATTCCACCTTAACTGACAGACCATCTCTGTTTCACTGGAGCTCATGACTGAGAGGGGAGAAAGCTCCCAGTTCAGGTGGCCTTTCTGTGTGCTCTCAATGATCTGCCAGGCCCCGGGTCTGGTTTGGGAGAGGAGATGGCAGATGTGGGATGCCAGGGGTAAGAAATATGAAATGAAGGGCAATTTATCAATTCCCCAGAGACTGGGGGAGGGGCAGGGAGGAGGGAAGAGACTGACATCGCACACGGGAAAAGGGCCACGGATGCTGGGTGGGTAGTGGAGACGAGTATGGACATGGTGAGTCTGTGGGTGAGGATCTGCCCTTTTGCTGGTAACTTGGGTCCCCAAAAGAAGGTCCTGAAGACAGAGGCTTAGGGCTTGGCCAACAACCCCCCTTCCCCTTTCCTCCTTCCCAATCAGTACATTGTTTAGTCTGGAGAGTTTTTTGGACTTCTATTAAATGAAACCACACTGTATATATTATATTGTGATTTCCCTTATTTGTTTAACATTGTTTATGGGATTCACTCATGAAGTTAGAGCATATTTATTTTTATGGCCATGTAGTATTCCCTTGTATGAATAGAGAATATATTTATTTTTATTTTTATTTTTTAATTAAAGTATAGTTGATTTACAAAGTGTTACTTTCTGCTGTACAGCAAAGTGACTCAGTTATGCACATATATACATTCTTTTTTATGTTCTTTTCCATTATGGTTTATCCCAGGATATTGAATATAGTTCCCTGTGCTGTAGAGTAGGACCTTGTTGTTTATCCATCCTATATGTAATAGTTTGCATCTACTAACCCCAAACTCCCAGTCCCTCCCTCCCCCTCTCCCTTACCCTTGGCAACCGCAAGTCTGTTCTTGAATAGAGAATGTATATATATTAACCCATTCTCATGTCCTCGGGTGTTTGGACTGTTTGCAGCTTTTGTTTTTATGAGCAGTGCTGCTATGAACATCCTGGGGCCCATGTGGTGGAAGAGATTCTCCAGGTGCATTATGACAGGTAGAGCTACCTGGTCGTAGAGTGTGTGTACTGGGTAATGCCAACCTATCTTCCAAATACTTGGGTCCACTACTCCTCCCAGCAGTCTGTGAGTGTTCCTAACACTCCGTATCCTCAGAGCTCTCCTCAGTGCTGGTCTGTCCACTCAGCTGTGTCCACATCTCAGAGGCCCCTTGGTCTCACTTGGCCTCTGGCCTGAGTCCCTCTGGTTTGGTCCCCCCCTCCCCCCACCCCCAGGCTGACCTGAACTTCCTGTTTCCCAGAGAGTTGGAGCCCTGGCTCATATTGTTGGCTCAGCCTCTGGGTCCAGGCATAGGGCCCTCTGGCTCCTGGGGGTCAAGTAGGCTAGACATCACTTTCTCTTGCCAAACCAGGTGGCCCTGGAATTTTCCACCATGGAGGAGGCGGTATTGTCTCCCCACACCTCCCAGAACCAGGAAACCTTAAAGACAGCTTTAAGGGCTTTTCTTGAGGCCTTTGGGCAGATTAGCACCAGCCCTGTCAGTGCCGGCAGGAGGACGTGACATGTGTGCTGGCCGCAGGCCAGGCCACGCCACGCGGATGTCAGTGCACAGCGCCAGCTCATGCAGCCGGGGGCCTCAGGTGTGCAGTGTGTGCAGAGCCGGCCCTGCCCAGCGGGGGAGCCCGGGAGCCCACCTCCTCCTGTTGCATTCACCTTCCTGCCAGGTGCTTCCTTTTTGACAGTGGCTGCACCAGGGATGGTGCCCTGCATCCTGGGCTCGGAGGGTTTGGGTTTTTCCTTGTTGTGGGAAGGCACGACAGTCATGGTTCCCAACACAGGCCAACTTGGGTTAGAATCCCAGTTCTGGGACTTCCCTGGTGGTCCAGTGGTTAAGACTTTGCGCTTCCACTGTAGGGGGCATGGGTTCGATCCTTGGTTGGGGTACTAAGATCCCATATGCCCTGCAGTGCTGCCAAAAAATATATTAAAAAAAAAAAAGATTCTACCTCTTACCAGCTGTACTGGTGACTTAACCTCCCTCAGCCACTGTTTCCTCATTTGTAAAATGAGGACACCATCTACATCTACAGTGTTATTAAATGAGAGAATGTGTGTAAAGCATTAGTACTCTCCCTGGTACACCCTGGACCCTGAGAACTGTTTTGCGTAGTTATTGTGACAATATAATGGTGGAAAGAACTGAGTTTAAAGCTAGAAGGACGTGGGTTTGAATCCTGATGCTGTCACCTCTTGCTTGTGTCATTTAGCCGGTCTGAGCCTCAGTTTTCCCCATCTGCAAAATGGTATATAATAAGAATTTCTATTTCACTGAAGTCATTGAACTAAAATGTGTAAAGGGCTTGGCAGAAAGTAGTTGCTTAATAAATGTCAGTGACCGTTATTATTACATGAGAGGAAGGAGTTTTATTTTCAGTTAAGGGAACTAGAGACACGATAACATAGAGAGTCATTATTTCCAGTGGAACAGCCCAGACTTCAAATTTTTACATATTTGAAAATATATTATTAAAAATACATTACAGGGCTTCCCTGGTGGCACAGTGGTTGAGAGTCCGCCTGCCGATGCAGGGGACACGGGTTCGTGCCCTGGTCCGGGAGGATCCCACATGCCGCGAAGCGGCTGGGCCTGTGAGCCGTGGCCGCTGGGCCTGCGCGTCCGGAGCCTGTGCTCCGCAACGAGAGAGGCCACAACAGTGAGAGGCCCGCGTACCGCAAAAAAAAAAAAAAAAAAAAAAAAAAAAAACATTATAAACATTTTGGAAAAGAGAAAAGGAGAAAAATATCAAGAATTCCCCCAAGGTCCCACCACCTGAACATAAGCACTGTGACCATGTTGGTGTAAAACTCTTCTGGGATTTTTCCACATGTATTTTATGAAGCAGTTGTAATAGTAGGATATACACTTTTCTGTATTCTTTTTCCTTCACTTAACACTGTATCATAAACATTTCCCCATGTTGCTACATGTTATTCGTAATTGTAATTTTTTATGATTGCATACCATTCTTAATTAAGACCTTTATGTATAAACTTCTCCGGTATTTCAGGTTTTTTCCTTAAGATTCCAGAAGTCAAATTACTGGGTCAGGGGGCATAAACACTCTTTATAGCTTCAGATTCATGTAGCCAAGTTGCTTTCCAAAAAGGTGGTATCAATTTGAATGCAGTAATGTCTGAAGAAGCTCATCCAACTGCATATCCATTGGTACTGGGTATTATAAATACAGTTTTCTTGAGACTGATTTATGAACTAGGTCTTGTCTTTATCGGCAGCAGTTGCCAAGCCCAAAAAAGTGAAAAGGAGTTAATAAACCACAGCAAACTTCATTAATGCAGAATCATGGAGTTGAAAAGTTAATACCTCTTGTCTCACCTGATTTTACCTTCTGCATTTAGACTATAAAGATGGATGGATACTATATTTTAATTTAACACAATTTTTTAAAGTTTATTTTTTTCTGTTACAAGAGTAAAATGTGATTATTAAACACATTTTGGAAACGACAGAAAAAGTTGAAAAATAAATCACTCTTAGTTTCAAGGGTAACATTTTAGTACATTTCCTTATTTTCTTCCAAACATTTTTCTCTTTTCACATAACTGAATATACTCTATGAATAATTTTAATTTCTTTTTTTGCTTGTTATAATATAGATATTTATATAACTGTAAACATATATAGATATCCTTTTTTAGCCTATGTATTGTATTATTTTTATTGTCTTTTTTTTTGAAAAGGAAATACATACCCATGATTTTAAAAAATTCAAATAGGGCAGGGTGTACAGTAAAAAGTCTCTTTCCCACCCTTGACTTCAGTCATCCTCTCCAGAGGAACCATTGTCCTAATTTTCTTGTGTATCCAGAGAAATTCTATGCATATTCAAACATAAATGGGCTTTTCTGCACAAATAATAGAGTGCCAGACATACTAGTTTGCACCTTGCTTTCTTTCTGTTTCACTTAATGTATCTTGGAAGTCATCCCACAAAAGCACATATGATCTTGACATGATCTTTTTAATGGCTGATAAAATATATTTCATGGATGTATCATAATACATTATCCAGTCTCCTACTGAAGACTATTCCTTTTTTTAATTCCTATAGACAATGTTTCAAGCAACAGTGCTACCCTTCATGCACGTGTCAGTAACATCTGTAGGAAAAATTTGTAGCAGTGAAATTTTGCTAGGGCAGCTGATGCATTTTAAAATGTACACCCATTAAATTTTGATAGATACCATCAGATTGCCTTCTATAGGACTTGTACCCAATTAAACTCTACTCAATAACATATAAAAGTTCCTGTTTCGGGACTTCCCTGGTGGCGCAGTGATTAAGAATCCACCTGCCAATGCAGGGGACACGGGTTTGGGCCTTGGTCTGGGAAGATCCCACATGCCGCGGAGCAGCTAAGCTCGTGCGCCACAACTACTGAGACTGTGCCCTAGAGTCTGTGAGCCACAACTACTGAGCCTTTGTGCCACAACTAGTGAAGTGTGCACGCCTAGAAGGGTAGCCCTCGCTGGCCGCAACTAGAGAAAGCCTGTGCGCAACAATGAACACCCAATGCAGCAAAAATAAAAATTAAAAAAAAAAAGGGCTTCCCTGGTGGCGCAGTGGTTAAGAATCTGCCTGCCAATGCAGGGAACACGGGTTCGAGCCCTGGTCTGGGAAGATCCCACATGCCACAGAGCAACTAAGCCCATGAGCCACACCTACTGAGCCTGTGCTCTGGAGCCCGCGAGCCACAACTACTTAAGCCCGTGTGCCACAACTACTGAAGCCCACACGCCAGAGCCTGTGCTCTGCAACAAGAGAGGCCACCGCCATGAGAAGCCCTCGCACCGCAACGAAGAGTAGCCCCCACTCGCCGCAACAAGAGAAAGCCTGTACGCACAGCAACAAAGACCCAATGCAGCCAAAAAAAAAAAAAAAGTTTAAAAAAAGTTCCTGTTTCTCCATACCATCACCAGCACAGAGTGTTAACAATGTCTTTGATCTTTGACAAACTGAAAGGTAAAAATTCCACTTTTAACATCATTTGTTTTCATGAGAAAGGCTGAATAATCTTTTTTAAATAAATTTATTTATTGATTTTTATTTTTGGCTGCGTTGGGTCTTTGTTGCTGCGCGCGGGCTTTCTCTAGTTGTGGAGAGCGGGGGCTACTCTTTGTTGTGGTGCGCGGGCTTCTCATTGCCGTGGCTTCTCTTGTTACGGAGCACGGGCTCCAGGCGCACAGGCTTCAGTAGTTGCAGCACGTGGGCTCAGTAGTTGTGGCTCGTGGGCTCTAGAGTGCAGGCTCAGTAGTTGTGGCGCATGGGCTCAGTTGCTCCTCGGCATGCGCGATCCTCCCGGACTAGGGATTGAACCCGTGTCCCCTGCATTGGCAGGTGTATTCTTAACCACTGCGCCACCAGGGAAGCCCTGAGTAATCTTTCAAAGCCACTTATATTTTGTTTTCTGTGAAATGACTAGACTTTGTTTTTAATGACTGAGAAATATCCCATGGGGAGGATTTGCTGTAATGTATCTAACTGTTCCTTTATGTTGTTTCTAAACTTTCACTGTTATAAATAATAAGCATAGTGAACATCTTTTTTGTATAAAGCGTCTTCAGCACTTGTATTGTTTTCTTGGAGTGGATTCTTGAAAATGAAATTTGTGGGTCAAAGGGTATTGGCATTTTAGAGACAGGATTGCCAAATTGCTCTTGGAAAGGCTTATACTAGTTTACAGTCCCACCAACAATGTACACGTGTGCCCAATTCACTTTTCCATTGCCAGCATTGGCTTGTCGTATTTAAAGGATCCCCCAGGACGCAGCTTCTGCAGACTTACTTTGTGCTCTAAACCAGTGTTAGCCTAACCTTTAAAGCCAGCAGACTTTCCTTCTTTGCATCACAAACCCCAATACTTCCTGTCCAACTGAGGCTCAGCTTTGTGGAGGACTCACAGTTTCGCATCAGAGATGTCAGTGTCTATTTTCCTCTCTCTGTAAAACCCCACTGCCAAGTTTGTACAAATCACTGTAGTAGAAAAACATTCCCATTGTTCCAAGAAGAGCTCAAATGCTCCTCTCCTGGATTACCAATCAGAATAGGTTACCTATGGCCCCGGAGATGTGGGGCAGCACAGGATGCCGGGCTCTTTCTTGGGGGGCGGTGCCATCCGATTCATTCCTGCTGGGATGTGGCAAAGTCAGTGAGCGTGACCCTGGGGAAGGTGCCCTGTGTGCTGGGTTCCATCAGCGCAGGTGTTACCTGGAAGAGTAGACATTTGTTTTTATCTGCTCAATACCTCTTTCCTCTTCTGATAATAGGGGCTTCTCTTGCTATTGCAAACTGCTGTATCATGACCTAGCCCTGGCCTAGTGGAATCTCCTTTCCTCTTGGCCAGAGTGACCAACTCAGGGGCAAACACTTGACCCAAGAAAGATCAGTCACAGTCCTTCCTGGAATTTGACCTATGGGTGCTGGGAGAACGAAGTTTGTTTGATAAGCTGGGATGATTTAGGCTTAAGGCTGTGGTGGTCCTCTTCCCCTCCATGTGGAAAATTCTGCAATAGAAGTCTGGGAATGTGGAGCTAAGGAAAGACCCAGAGAGGTGGGGCAGGAAACGTGGAAAGAGACTGTCTTCATGCCGGCTATTTGAGTGCTTGTCTGAAATGGATGACTCAGCCCTTGTCATCAGAAAGATTTATATTAAAACACAAGTGGAATACTATTTTTACCTTTCAGTCTGTCAAAGGTCAAAGACATGGTTAATACCGTGCTGATGATGGTTTGGGGAAACAGGTTCTTTTATATGTTATTGGGTAGAGTTTAATCTGGTACAAGTCCTATAGAAGACCATCTGATGGTGTCTATCAAAATTTAAAGTGTACCTTTTAAAACGCGTCAGCTGCCCTAGCAAAATTTCACTTCTAGGAATAGATCCTACCGATATTACTGACACATGTGCATGAAGGGCACTTACAATGCAAAAGTCTAGTTCACCTGGAGAGGTCCGAGAACTTGCACCTTTTAGGTGAGTGCAGGGAGTTCTGGAAAGAGGGAGCCAAGGGTTGGTACTAGAGGAAAATACCAGGCATCAGATTCAAACATTTCAGATGTTTGAGATGATAGTCAGGAGGGGGCAAGGTAGGGATTGGTGGCTGGGAATATGAGAAGCAAGTCATTGTATATATGTGGTACATATATACAATGAATATTACTCAGCTATTAAAAAGAATGAAATAATGCCATTTGCAGCAACATGGATAACCCTGGAGATTGTCATACTAAGTGAAATAAGTCAGACAGAGAAAGATAAATATCATATGATATTGCTTTTATGCAGAATCTAAAAAAAGGATACAAATGAACTTATTTACAAAGCAGAAACAGACTCACAGACTTAGAGAACAAACTTATGGTTACCAGGAGGGAAGGGTGCGGGGGAAGGAATTATTGGGAGTTTGGGATTGACATGTACACACTGCTATATATAAAGTAGATAACCAACAAGAACCTACTGTAAAAAAAAATTAAAAATAAAAAAAACCATAGATGAGGAAAAGGCCATTAAAATAAATAAAAATGGATGCAGAAGAGTATTAGAGTCTAACTGTTTTGGACTGGGAGCAAGGATGTACTCATATTTTTTAACATGATATAGATGGAGCAAAGTCTTATGCAAACTCTAATCTATACTGGTAAAACCATACTCTGAGAATCATATTCATTTATAAGTGCTGTATTTGAAGAAGGTGTTTGCCAATCCAAAGCACATAAAAGCACAGGTTGGATCATTAAAGAGATTCAAAATGCTTTACATGTAAAATAACTGATATGATTGGAGCTATTTAGAAAAGATCAAGAAAGCAATTCCAACTGTTTTAAAAGTTCTTTAGTAACTGTGATGTACAATAGGGATGCTTGTCAATTTCTGATGAAAAAGTGGATTAAACTAGGACCAAAGAATGAATGTAAAAAAAAAAAAAAAAAAAAAAAGAAAAGGGCCTCCCTGGTGGCGCAGTGGTTGGGAGTCCGCCTGCTAATGCAGGGGACAAGGGTTCGTGCCCCGGTCCGGGAGGATCCCACGTGCCGCGGAGCGGCTGGGCCCGTGAGCCATGGCTGCTGAGCCCGTGCTCCGCAACGGGAGAGGCCCCAACAGTGAGAGGCCCGCGTACCGCAAAAAAAAAAAAAAAAAAAAAAAAGAAGTCAGGAAGTACAAAGTCCAAGATAAGAGAGTCGATTGCATTCATCTGGTCACAAGATGATCCTGAGCTACTGCTGCTGGCAGTGGACACGGTGAGGAAGAAAGCAAGAATTGCAAAGATAAGAGTTGACAGGATTTAGTGACTGGCTGGCTAACTGTATTACAGTAGTCTGCTTGTGCTGTCATAACAAAATACCACAGACTCGGTAGCTTAAACAACAGAAATGTATCTCCTCATAGCTCTGGAGTCTGGGAGTCCAAGATCAAGGTGTAGGTGGTATTAGTTTCTGGTGAAACTAATCAGTTCCTCTCTCCCCAGCTTGTACATGGTGCCTTCCTGCTCTGTGCTCACGTGGCCTTCTCTTTGTTTGTGTGCACAGGGAGAACTCTGGTGTTCTTTCCCTTCTTATAAGGTCAGCAGTCCTATAGGATCAGGGCCCCACCCTCATGGCCTCATCTCACCTTAATTACCTCTTTAAAGGCCCTATCTCCAATACAGTTACACTGGGGGTTAGGGCTTCAACATACAAATTTTAGGGGGGGGGGGAACACAGTTCACTCCATAACACTAACCGAGTAGAAAAAAGATTTTGGGATAGGATGATTCACTTAATTTGTTTGGGCATATTTTTTCTGGGGCTTTAAAAAGAGATTTGTAATCATAGGTACGTGTGAATGTAAAAATTCTGGTCCTTTCACTTATCCTTTTAAGCATTTCCTTGAATTGCTATGTAGTGTTCATAGCTATCATTTTTAGAGGCTACCTTGCATTCCTGGTAGTACCCTAGTATTATTCCTGGTCTTAATCTTAACTAGTGTCCCTTGGCCAGCTAAACAGCTGCAAGCCCTATCCATCCTTTCTTTGCCAAGCTCATTGTAACCATTCCTTTCTCCCTATCTGATGGCCAGCACCCACCATAAGCCCACGTCATTGTGTGCCATGGCCTTCCTCACTGGTCATCTTGTCATTGGTTGTGTCTACTGCATTCACCCAACACAGAGGAGACAAATGAATCTTAAGGCTGTTTGTCACTCCTCTACCTTACCACTAACTGGAAGATAAAGTCCAAACTCCTTTAACTAGGCATTAGAAGTCCTCCACAATCCAATATTAAGCTAACTTGGTTACTACTCACCCACGCTGTTTCTGTGTGTTTCTTTTCTAGAGTCTGGTAGGCCCCTCACTGTACTTCCAACATGCCCCATCACTCCCAGGTCATTAGCTTTGCTTCATTTAGATGTCCTTCTTGATCATCTAGTTTTATCCAAGCTGAGTTATCAAGACACATCTATGTGCATATTTGACTTTCCCAGTAGACCATGACTCACTTCTACAATTTTGGCACTGGCTTATGGCCCAATGTGTAGACCCAAGTTTCTCCAGATTCAAATCCTAGCTCTGTCATGTACAAATTTTATGGCCCTGGATAAGTCACTTAACGTCAAGCCTCTGTTTCCTCATCTGTAAAATTGGGAAAATACTAGTATCCCATTCATCTGACTGTTGTGTATAACATGTATTGTACATGGTTATATGTAAAAGTCACCTCACCAGGTCCTAGGACATAAGTGCTTAATAAATCTTAGCTATTTTGATGATGATGACCACGATTAGCACTCTGGAAATATTTGTTGAATGAATTTCAGCTTTGCTCATGAACAGACAGAAAGGAGAAATGGCTTTCCTTTTTGTGATCCCCAGCCTCGTCTCTAGAACCTCCTGCAACAAACGCCCGTCTTCCAGCCCTGACTCAACATAGCCCCAGAGTGAGAGGCTTTGAATGCTTGTTTCCCTCTTGGCAGCTTGAGTAGGTTTGCCCTGAAGGTCCACTAGCTTCCTCCCAGGAACAAGCTTCATGGAGTTTGATTGACGTTTCCAAACAGGACAGATATCCTGATTCACCTGGGCTGGCGCCCACTGAGACAGTCTACAGAAACCAGAAATGGGTTCCTTGCCCACAGCCAGGACCACTGCAATGCCTCTCATCAGGCTTGCCCTTAATGTCAGAGGATCCCATGACAAAAAGGCAAAAGGAGGCCCACATGCCATCTGTCCAAATACTTAAAAGTTGTGAATCAAGCCAACAAAGTGCCGTATGTATTCCATCCTTCTACCTTGACAAGCGCACCTTCTTAATGGCAGGATCAAAAAATACATGTGTAGATGTGTATAAAAATACGTGTACAGCTATGTAATTCCTATTACTGAAATTGGCAATGTAGTAAATATGACCAAATTTAATCATAATTGTTTCTGTCTGGATACCCTGTAGATGGGCCAGCAATGTTTGAATGAATATAATAAAAATATTTAAAAATTAAAATAGTTTTTATATGTTTCCAAAGAGTTAATTTTGAGCATTTTAGAAGAAAAGTATATTAAAATTTAAAAATACCCATGAACCTCCCCATTTATTTAGATCTTTAATGTTTTTCAAAAGTTTTATAATTTTCTCCATAAAGCACTTACATAGTTTTTGTTAGATTTATTCATTTCAGTTTATATTTTTTCATGATTATCTTTTTAATAATTACTTTTTTATTTGTTACTGATTGTAGAAATTCATTGACTTTTGTATATTAATTTCTTATTCAGCCACCTTGCTGAACTCTTACTAAAACTAATAATTTCTCTAGATTTTTGTGTTTTCCATGTAGCGATAATATATATGAATATTGAACATTTAATTTATTGTTTTCCAATCCTTATACCTTTAGTTCTCTTTCTACAATACAGTGCTGAATGAAAATGTTAGCAGACATTCTTTTTTTGGCCTCAAAGGGAAAACATTCAATGTTTCACATTAAATAGGATTTTTGTTGCCGATTTTCTGTAGATACTCTTTAGGGGTTGAGGAAATTCTACTAAATTTCTAAGGATTTTTTTTATATTTATTTTTTTCATGAATGAATATTTAAATTTATCAAAAATTTTCCATTTACTGAGATGATCATATCATTTTTCTCCTTTAAATCTTTGAATTATATGAATTGGTCTTCTAACATTAAAACAACCTTGGATTCCTGCAATAAGCTGAACTTAGTCAAGATTGTTTTGTACGTTGCTGGAATTGTTTGCTGATTTTTTTTTTTTTTTTTTTTCTTTTTGCGGTATGCGGGCCTCTCACTGTTGTGGCCTCTCCCGTTGCGGAGCACAGGCTCCGGAGGCACAGGCCCAGCGGCCATGGCTCACGGGCCCAGCCGCTCCGCGGCATATGGGATCCTCCCAGACCGGGGCACGAACCCGTATCCCCTGCATCGGCAGGCGGACTCTCAACCACTGCGCCACCAGGGAGGCCCTGTTTGCTGATTTTTTAAGAAGAGTTTTGTGTCTATGTTCGTCAGTGAAATTGTCTCATAATTTTTCTTTTGTGCACTGTTCATATCAGTTTTGGTATTAATTTTAATATAAAATAAATTGGGGAGTGTTTCTTCCTTTACTGTAATTTTAAAGAGTTAATATTGGAGTTTAAATATTGGAGTTATTGGGCTTCCCTGGTGGTGCAGTGGTTGAGAGTTTGCCTGCCGATGCAGGGGATACGGGTTCGTGCCCCGGTCCAGGAAGATCCCACATGCCACGGAGTGGCTAGGCCCGTGAGCCATGGCCGCTGAGCCTGCGCGTCTGGAGCCTGTGCTCCTCAACGAGAGAGGCCACAACAGTGAGAGGCCCGTGTAGAGCAAAAAAAAAAAAAAAAAAAAAAATTGGAGTCATTTTTTCCTTGAATGATAGAAGTTACTAATAAAACCGTCTGGACCTGGCATTTTCTTTGTGGTGAGATTTTAAACTACTGATTCAATTTCTTTCCTTTTTTAAAAAATATTTATTATTTATTTATTTTAGCTGCACCGGGTCTTAGTTGTGGCATGCGGGATCTTTTAGTTGCAGCATGCAGACTTCTTAGTTGCAGCATGCATGCAGGATCTAGTTCCCTGACCAGGGATCGAACCCAGGCCCCCTGCATTGGGAGCACGGAATCTTACCACTGGACCACCAGGGAAGTCCCTGATTCAATTTCTTTAATAGTTATAGGATTATTCAGATTTTAAATTTCTTCTTGAGTCAGCTTATTTTTCTAGGAATTTGTCCATATGTTTCTGTTTTCAAACTTATTGGCATAAAATTGTATATAATATTCTCCATCTTTTCAATCTATGTGGCACCTGCAGTTATATACCATTTTTCATTCCTAATATTATGCCTTCTGTTATTTTTTTCTTGGTCAATTTTGACAGAGATTTGTTAGTGTTATTAATCTTTTAAAATAACATAATTTTGGGACTTCCCTGGTGGTCCAGTGCTTAAGACTTTGTGCTTCCAATGCAAGGGGAGCAGGTTCAATCCCTGGCTGGTGAACTAAGATCCCACATGTCATGCAACTAAGATCCCAGATCCCGTATGCCACACAGTGTGACCAAGAAAAAAGGAAAAAAAAAACCCATAGTTTTGGTTTTGTTGATCTTTCTGTGTATGTTTATTTTATATTTCATTATTCTCTGCTCTTATTTATATAATTCCCTTTCTTCCAACTTTCTTTGGGTTTGTTCTACTATTAGTTTTTCTATCTATTTTAAAAAACTTATTATGTAATAAAAACATATAAAAGTATACATTTCCTACTAGCACAGTAATGCTTTAGGTAAACTCTATAAGTTTTATATGTAGTACTGTTGTTATTGTAGAATTCTAAGTATTTTTAAAATTTCCACTGATTTATTATTTAACCCATGACTTTAAAAAATACGCCTCTTAATTTCCAAACATGTTTATTCCCCCTAGTTTTCTGTTTGTAATTGAGTTCAAACTTAATGGTACTGTTGTTAGAAAAAGTGGTCTACAGGATATCAAACTTTTGAAATTTGTTAAGACCTGAATATAATTAAATTTCTTAAATGTTCCATGTATTTCTGGAAAAATGTATACTCTAAAATAGTTGGGGGGACTTCCCTGGTGGTGCAGTGGTTAAGAATCTGCCTGCCAATGCAGGGGACACAGGTTCAATCCCTGGTCCAGGAAGATCCCACATGCCGTGGAGAAACTAAGCCGGTGTGCCACTACTGAAGCCCGTGCACCTAGAGCCCATTGCTCCGCAACAAGAGAAGTCACCTTAATGAGAAGCCCACGCACTGCAACAAAGAGTAGCCCCCACTCGCTGCAATTAGAGAAAGCCCACGCACAGCAACAAAGACCCGACGCAGCCAAAAGAATAATAATAAAAATAAAATATTTGGGTCCAGTGGTATACATAACTTTAAAAAGTTAAACACCTTATGGATAAGAAAACTTCCAAACTGTTTTCTAGAGAGTTTGTACCATTTCACATTCTGACTGGCCTTGCGTTTGAGTTCCAGTAGCTCCACATCCTTGCCGACATTTGGGATACTCAGTCTTCTTAATTTTAGCCATTCTAGTGGTGTATAGTGGGATCTAATTGTGGTTTTAGTTTGAGTTTCCCTGACGACCAATGACGCTGAGCATCTTTTCATCTTTTCCTGTGTTTATTTGCCATCTGTATATCTTCTTTGATGAGGTGTCTATTCAAATCTTTTGCTGTTTTCTAACTCAATTGTTTGTCTTATTGAATTATGAGTTCTTTATATATTCTGAGTTTAAATTCTATATATTATTATGTATAATATATTCTTCATAATATATTTAATATATTCTAGACACAGAACTTTAAAGAACTTCATCAAATGAATTTGTTGCAAATATTTTCTCCCAGTCTTACGTCCACTGTAGCCATGTGACTTGTTCTCATCAATGACATGTGAGTAGAAGTGACGTGTGATGCTTGTGGGTCAACTTTTAAGAAGCAATGAAGCTTTTCCACTTTTTTGTTTTCTTTCCACTTGCCATAAAGAGGCCCCAGGGGATGGTAGGGCCACAAGATGGAAGGAGCTTGGGTTCCTATGTCACCACATGGAGAAAAGCTGCCTGTCTACCAGGAACACTGAGATTAACTGAGGTGAGAAATAAATTCCTACCATATTAAGCCACTGACATTCTGGAGTTCATCTATTATAGCAACTAGTGTTCCTCTAACTAATACCTGCCTGCCTTGATTGAATTGGAGACTAAAAGTGAACTTCTAATCAGAATGATATATGTGCCTCCTCTTCAACAGATTTTTGTGTCAAGACCATCTGAAGCTATTTTCAAAATCTGTTCTTCTAGCCAGGTCAATTTATTTGTTATGGAATGATTGCTAATGTGGTTTGAGAAACTACTTAAGTGAACCTTTTATTAAGTCTTTCCAGTGTTTCCTTACAATGTTAAAATAATTTTGGTGAGTTCTTTGAGTTCACAACCAGGTCCACAGTGGAAAGGTTTTTAGTATTGGTTGGTTGGTTGGTTGGGTCAATGAAGTTGCTTCTGGGGCTTTAGGAGGGCTGTGTCTGATATGGCCTCCATTTAGCAAGGGCTCCATGCCAAGCACTTTGCATGGTTTCTCTTTCAGGCCTCATAACACCATCAGGAGGTAGGAAGTATGACTCCTATTTTAAAGACAAGGAAACTGAGGCTCAGATGAAAGCAAGTCACTTGCTTAAGGCTGCACTGAGACTTGAACTTGGGTGTGTCCAGCCCCAGACTTGCATTCTGCTGTCCTGGTGGGAATCAAACTGAACAGGAGGCCATAGATCCACCTCATTTTTCCCAGAGCACCCTGTCCTGGGCTCCCTGCAGAGGGTCTCAGCCATCAGCCAGATTGTCCTCATTGTCCATGGCCTGGGGCTACCTCAACAACCAGTTCCTTTTTCCTTTTGCACTTCAACCTGCAACAGAGCCACAGGGATGTTATAGACCCTCAGCAGGGGGAGAACCTGTGTGTGCTCATGTACATGTGCACATGCATGTACATGTGTGCCAATGACCTGTGCAATCATAGACAGCCATTAGCCTTCTCTCTTCCTACTCTCCTTCCCCTCTGCCACCATCCCAGCTCTTCACATCCACTGGAGAATGGATGCTTCCTACTCTGGGGGAAGCATGGCTGAGCATCCCAAGAGAAATCATAGTGTCTGTCTTGCTCTGGGCATTGCCAAGGAGGTTTCTGGAAATATGACTCCTATTTTAAAGCTAAGGAAATTGAGGCTCAGATGAAGGAGGTTTCTGGAAGTCACTTTTGGGACTTGTCCAAACACTATGGTTACAACTAGGTCTAAAAATAAAGTCCTGTAAAGAAGAAAAGAAATGGGATTATGAGTTTTTTCTTTAGTTTCAAATTTTTCTGTGATGTGGTTTTATTTTTATAATTAAAAGTGATGAAAAATGCAATGAATTGTGCAAGCTGTATGTTGCTTCTCCATGTGAGAAACACCTGCAGGCAGCTCAGCTGTGCTCCCTGCCTGTGTTTAAGTAGCAACACTGCTTTGACAAGGAGGTTTTAGAAATTCTTTGTTATTGTGGTAAAATCTATGGAGCATAAAATTTACCATTGTAACATTTTTAAGTGTACAGCTCAGTGGCATTAAGTACATTCACACTGTTGTGCAACCATCACCACCATCCATTTCCAAAACTTTTTCATTATCCCAAACTGAAGCTCTGTGCCCATTAAACGCTAACTCCCCATTCCCTCCTCCTTCCAGCCCTTGGTAACCTCTGTTCTACTTTTGGTCCCTATAAACTTGACTATTCTAGGTACTTCATGTAAGTGAAATCATATGGTATTTGTCCTTTTGTGTCTGGCTTATTTCACTTAGCATGATGTCTTCAAGGTTCATCTGTGTTATGGTGTATATTGGATTTTCCTTATTTTTTTTCAGCTTGAATAATATTCCATAGTATGTATATACCACATTTTGCTTACCCGTTCATCTGTCAATGGCCATTTGGGTTGTTTCTACCTTTTGGCTATTGTGAATAATGCTGCTGTATGGGTGTATACACATGGGTGTATCAATACATGTTTGAGTCTCTACTTTGAATTCTTAGGCATGTATACCTAGAAGTGCAATTGCTGTCAAGGAGGCTTTTATTTTTTATTTTTTTTAATTAATTAATTTATTTATTTATGCTTGCATTGGGTCTTCATTGCTGTGTGTGGGCTTTTTTCTAGGCTTCATGGCATGTCGGATCCTCCCGGACCAGGGATCGAACCCGTGACCCCTACATTAGCAGGTGGATCCTTAACCACTGCGCCACCAGGGAAGCCCCTCGAAGAGGTTTTTAGAACTCATTTTTAGGACTTTCTCAGGAAAGTATTTTGGATATCCTCAGCTATGGCCACTCTTTGTCCTTTGAATGTGGATTTTTAGAAATTTCTAGCAGTTTTGGGAGGCTTAAACATCGATTTAAAAATGCTTTATTAAAGCAAAGCTGAGAAGTAAGGACACGTGTCTGCCTTTCCTGGTGAAGGCTGAGAGCGGGTAAGGGCCTGCCCAGAGTTCAGAGTAGTAGTCACAGGGCCAGGGTTCAAGCTCAGATCTGTCTGAGCTCAAAGCTATGCTTGGTCTATTACCATGTTCTCCTATTTGAAAGCAATTTGTTGGGCTGTCAAATTGGGGGATGCCATTTTGGATCAAAAAGGTATGATATGGAGACTAATTTTAAAATGTTCATTATAGGGCTTCCCTGGTGGCACAGTGGTTGAGAGTCCGCCTGCCGATGCAGGGGACACGGGTTCGTGCCCTGGTCCGGGAAGATCCCACATGCCGCGGAGCGGCTGGGCCCGTGAGCCATGGCCGCTGAGCCTGCACGTCCGGAGCCTGTGCTCCGCAACGGGAGAGGCCACAGCAGTGAGAAGCCCGCGTACAGCAAGAAAAAAAAAATGTTCATTATATTTTCCAATCAAAAAGAAAAATAAATGATCAAGGTCTAAAATTTGGAACATAGAGAAAAGCAGAAAGAAAAGTTACCCGTGGCTCTGCCACTGACTGTCAATTGTATCTCTCTGTACAACGTTTAATTGCATTTTCCCCACAGTTCAGCTGGGCACGGTGTTTACTTGATCACGCCAGGCCGAGAAAAGACAAGCAGTTAATAACCTTAACGAAGCCGAGCCTTTCATTTATAAAGGCTTGCATTATCAGGAGATGGGAGGGGGCGTGGCAGCTGCAGAGAAGCAGTGCTTGGATCTCCCTACGAGAAAGAACTTGTGAAGTTCTTTCAGCTGCGAAGAATGCGCTTAGCTGATCGCCTCCAGCTGCAGCACTTAAGCCAGTTTCGCTCTTCCCTGGCGGCTCCCAAGCCAAAGACTGAGTGTGGTGGAGACACCGGCACCCACCATTTCTGCCCGTTGGGAGACCCCTCTAATGGGCAACTTTGCTTCACTCCCCACTGGGTTGCCCAAGACTTTGCATGATCTGCACTGTGGTCTGAGATGTTCCCGGCCCTATTTTTCTTCCTCTTGCATTTCTTTTCACAGGGTAGGATCTGCATGGCCCTCTGAAGGCTTTCCCTGCCCAGTCCTGCCTCCTCAGCCTTTATCTTTCATAGTTATGGCCCTCCACCAAATCTTTCACTCCTAACTCCAGCTCTGCATCTAAGTCCAGCATCTGCTTCCTCGACGACCCATATCGACATAGGTGGTGACGATGAGAAGTTCTATGCATGTTTCTGAGCTTTCAGTCATTCTACATAAAAGCCAAGCATAGGATTTCTACCTCAAGTAATGTTCGACATAGCACTTCGGACTTCACACAACACTTGAAAGTATAAGAACTGAGTTTACGACAAGATGGCTGCCACGTGCCTCGAGCCCCTGAGTCCGAGCTCAGCGGCCTGGGAGCCTTAGATGCAACCTGAGGTGGGACAAGGAAGGAGTCTGGGCAGGGGAGTGGGCCGGGCGAGGCTTAGGGGTGGTGGTGGTGGTATACAGGGCTCTGGCCCTGGGGGCAGTGCTTCTCGGGTCGGGAGATGGGTAGGGCTTAGGGAGGAGCCTGTGAAGGTGGAGGGGCGGGGCCTGGGTAGAGGAGGAGCCTGAGGAGGGGTTTGGGTGGAACATCTGAGCTGGAGGTGGGTCCAGGGATTGAGTTTGTCTAATAAGGAGACGGAGCCTTTAGAGGGCAGGGCCTCAGGAATTCTAGGGCTGTTGAACCTGGGTGGAAGGTTGAGAAGGTGACCCTGAAAGACAAGGGTGTGGAGTTATGGTTGGGGCACCCACATTGGGGTGGGGAGATAAAAGAAAAAAGAATTGAGTTTTCTGAGTATTTTCCTCAATTAAGTCTTATGTCTTAACATTTTAAGAAGCACAAAATGGTGGAAGAGCCTGTAAGAACTCCGAGAAACCATAGAGGAAAGACTAATGAAAGACGGGAGACGAAAGAGAAAGCAACATGGAAAGCACATCCTATAGTAACAAAGGTGGACAGATAACACTGAAAAAAGAAGGGGATGATTGGAAACAAGACAACTGCTTTCTAGAAGTCCTGGCGGTTAGTAATCAATAAAGTCTGATGAACGTGGAAAAACAACACAGTAAAAATGTGTTACAGCTGAGTGTCTTGCAATGCAAGCGAGTGTGAATTAAGTGCTAAACACATAAATATATGAAAGTAGTTGTATCTGTTGTAACTCACGCCACTGCAGGAACTTTTAAGAGTTGCTAATAAAATAATAATGCATTTTATTTATCTGACTCTGGAAACACAACAGACCGTTTCCAGGTGGCCATGCAGCTTGCCTCCCATGGTCAGGAAGGCCAGTCCAGAGCTGGAGTCACACCTTTCTTTCTGATGTGCCCGGTGAGCAGCTCTTGCAATAAACCGTGTCTCAGGCTGATGGAAGCATGTTTGTCCTGACTGCGTGTCTGAGGTCTTGCCTGTGAAACCAGCTGCCTGCTAAGAGGAAGGGGCTCTGTCCTGTTCCTGTCATGAGTGCCCAGGGCTTGGCGTCTAGGGCCTTAGGGACACAGCCCTGGACATTCTCCTCACTGGTCCGTTTACTTCCCTGACACAGAAAAACCCCACTCACACTCCCTCCTCCTCCCATACCCCAGTTCGCCCAAGAACTGCATCTTTGCTTAGCTTGGGGGTTCTCAACCTGGCTGCCCCATTCACTGACACCCAGGCTGCATGCCTGACCATTGAACTCAGAACCTCTGGGGCTGGGGCCAGGTGGCAGCATTTTTAAAGCTCCCCAGGTGATAACAATGTATGGCCAAGGTTAAGAATCACTGGCTTAGCTAAACCCGTTTCCCTGATGGAAGGAGACAGGAAGGGTACCCTACTGCAACTTTGCCGCAGGCCCATTCACCGGCCACATCACTGCCCTTGAGGGCAGAGCCGGGTCACCCTCATCTTGCCCCATTCTTCAGTACCTGCCATAGTTCTTCACATGGAGCAGATGCACACAGCCTTGTCCTCAATGAAATAAAATTGAATTTCTTATGGAAGACACTTAGATTTAGTCCTCCCCACGTTCCCACCCAAACCCTCAAATGGGCCAGACAGATGCATGGAATGTGGGGTCAAAAACCCAGGATCAAGATCTGTCTTTGATAGCAAATGGCCATGTAACCCTAATCATGTTCCTAATCCGTGAGGCTGAGAGTTTCCCTCTGAAAATGAGTATAACTTTTGCTCACTGATGCTCTTTTATTGGGGCCCTGGCATTGAGCTAAGACTTGACATGCATCATTTCCAGTCCTCTCAATCACCCCTTAGGGTGTTACCTTTTTACTTGCGGGAAAATAGACTCAACAAGCTAAACAAACTTGTTCGGGTCCCACAGCTAGTTACAGGAATCTGGATCTATTCTTGGTGATTAAGGGTGTGGGCTTTGGAATTAGACTAGGTTCAAATCCCCGCTCCACCTCTTGCTAGCTGGCAGTCTTGGGTGGGTATTTAACCTCTCAAATCTTCAGTTTGAATTATAACCCTATGAACTCTCTGTCCTACTCCCCAAATCTCTGGGGCAGACTCCAGCTGGGTGGTAGTAGGGGGTCAGGAGAACAGTGTAAGTAGAGGGCTGCTGCAGCTGCCCAGTCCCAAACTGGGGAGTGAACTTCTACCCTTTTCCCATCTGGAGTTTTCTCCAGGCAGAGATGCCAGGGAGGAACACGTGAGGCCCTTTGGATGAGCACACACGCAATTGATTAGTCACACAGACTTTGATCAACCTCAGTGGCAGAAGCAACAGGTACGGGCTGGACCCATATGTTCCCTTGAGTGTGTAGTTCAAGTTAATCCTTTATCATGCACGGTTCAGATGATATCTCTCTTGACCTCAACTTATGGCACAAACTCCTCTCAATCTCCTCCCAGAACTTTCCTTAGGGTAGAGCCAGCTGGACTCTATGTGGCCCCGTCTGGGATGACTGTTTACTTTCTTCATACGTGGCTTTTCTCATTGGAACATCATGCCTGTAAGAGTGGGGGCCTGTTGCCAGGGGTACTGGATCTATGCCATTTTAGCCTGATCCTATTTGGTTACACTTCTCCTGTGTTCCAGACTCTTCTAGACCCCTCGCTTTTGTGGCCCCCCCAAAACATAAACAGGCTGACGTTTCTCTCTTCTTATTTTCTCTGTTTCTCCACAGGTTCTTCTGGATCTTTGCCCTGACTTCACTGACTTCACTTTCTATTTCTGTTGACTGATACCCTCTTCCTCCTCCAGTATAAATGACTCTCTCTGAGCAACGCAGTCACCCATCACCCACCTCACCGTTTATTGTGAGGATTAATTGAGATAACGTGTGTAAGCACCAGGCACGTTGCAAATACTTATGCAAATTAGCTATAATTACGTAAACAACAGTCATCCCGTGTGGTATGAGCATTGATAGCAGGAAGCACAAAGTACACTAAAAAATGCTCAGTAAACTGAGAAATGTTAAACAGGGACTGGTGACAACTACTGTGTGTCTGGGAGTCCAGCATCCCCACCTAATACCTTTACTTACTTACGCACTAAACGTTTATTGAGATCAGGGGTGGCCATTTGTCATATTCACAGCTGCCCAGTGTCTTTTTTTTTTTTAGTTAACTTAAAAAATTTTTTTAAACTGTGGCAAAATACATATAAAATTTACCATCTTAACCTTTTTTCTTTTTTTTTTTTTTTTGGCCGCACCACGCAGGGATCTTAGTTCCCCGACCAGGGATCAAACTTGTGCCCCCTGAAGTGGAAGCATGGAGTCTTAACCACTAGACCGCCAGGGAAGTCCCCATCTTAACCATTTTTAAGTGTACAGCTCAGTGGCATTAAGTACATTCACATTGTTGTATAACCACCACCACCATCCATCCACAGAACTCTTTTCATCTTGTAGGGCCCAATGTCTTTTTTTTTTTTTTTTTTTGCGGTACACGGGCCTCTCCCTGCTGTGGCCTCTTCCGTTGCGGAGCACAGGCTCCGGACGCACAGGCTCAGCGGCCATGGCTCACGGGCCCAGCCACTTCGCGGCATGTGGGATCTTCCCGGACCGGGGCACGAACCCATGTCCCCTGCATCGGCAGGCAGACTCTCAACCACTGCGCCACCAGGGAAGCCCTCCCAATGTCTTTTGAACTGTCTTTGTGTGTCTGGGGAAATTCCTCTTCTGTCTTCCCAGTGAGGAAGTCAGAACACACATTCCCACATGCCCTGGGACTGGGATGCAGGCCTGTGACCAGGCTCCACCAATCAGATGCATCCATGCAGACCTTTTGCTTCAGATGGGATCCACAGGAAGAAACAGGCTTGGGTGAAGCCGCCATGTTTGCTGGTGTGGATGGCAGCAGAGGTGCCCAGCTTTTGGTGGTGGCAGCTGCTGTGGTGGTGGTTCCCAGGGGTAGCGAGGTCAAGTTCCTGATGCAGAAGTGAAAACAGTGCTGGCTGCGGTAGTGGTTGCAGCAGGGCTGGTTCTTGTCGCTTAGAGTTGGGCATGCGTGGTAGTTTCCTTATCAGGCCATGGTTTGGGGTTTTACTTCTCGATGTTTTGTCTCAAGTCTACTCCTGAATAAATTTTCTTTTTTTGTTTAGCCAGCTGGGCAGTAGAACCATGCCAATCCCTTTCATCAGAAGGACTGCAGAGAACAGTGAGACCAAGGTTGCCCGAACCCTCTTGCTTTCGGATGCTGTTGGCAGAGCTGCCTTGATCTTGGACTTCCTTCAGATGAACTGGTCAGGCCCCAGCTCTTTCGTTGTCTCTCTTTGACTTCAGTCCAGGCAGGGATGGCTCTGGGATGCAGTAGTTCCTCGTGATTGCTGCAGTACGTGGGAGAGAAGTCGTTTTCAGAAACTGGTCACTGCCGGGAAAGGGAGGCCCTGGTGGTCTGGCCCTGCCTGGGGGTTTGCTGTTGGTGATTTTTCTTCTTCATCCACAGAATGTTTTACCTGGACACGGGCTTACCATGAACTACTCCCTGTTATATTTTTCTGCTTGTTTTTCCACACTGTTTCTCTGGAAGGCAAATTCTGTCAAGAGGCATATTTGAGGATGGGAGGGACCACCTCTTTCTATGGGGAAGTACAGAGAAAAAACATCATTCGAGATTCCCCACGGTTGCCCTGTGCCCCTCGATGGTCTGATACCCTTGTGCCTCAGTTTTCCTCTCTGCAGGATTGAGCTTGGCTTCCCAGGACCTCCACTGTGTGATTACTGAGGCCCTTCTCTGTGCCAGGATCATTCTGGAGACAAAAAGACAAGTAAGAAGTCTGTCTCTCAGGAACTTGCAGCCCAGCAGAGGTGAGCAAACAGGTCCAGGCCACAGCCAGTAGCTACTGAGAGAGATCACTTTATCATTTAGCATCCATATTATTGTCACTTTAGCTGCATCTTGCTGGTCTCCTCTCTGAGTATTTTCTGTGACCCTCTAGGTGGGTGATTCCATGTTCTGTCCTGGTTGTCACTTGCCACCCCGGCTATCCTGGACAAGATACAGGTCAGAGGGCATGTCACAGAGCCTGGCATTCTTCTGCCCAGCTTTTTTTTGGTCCTATACTCCTGCAGATTCACAGAGGAGGAGAAGTTTCTTCTCCTTTTAGGTGGACACTGGCAGCCCTCGTGTTTATTTTATGTTGCAGGATGACTTCTTCCAGGGATGAGTGATGGTAGGGGGGCGGAATATCCATTCCTGGTAGGGGAGCAACTCCACTCCTTGCTTGGTGTGTTTCTGCACGGAGGGCACAACACGACTCTACCTCCAAACCCAATGAGTCAGCCCCAGCCCCAGCGGCCTTGGTCTTGAATGACATCGTGAGGGGGGACATTAACAATCCAGCCCAGGTTGTTTTTACAGTCTCTTCTCTAGTTCTCAGTGAAGACTAGGCCTCAGTTTCTCATCTTCTGTGAGTGTTGCCTGCATAAGACCGTACAGCTTCCTAAGGATAAAAAATGGTTTCATTGCCCAGGACGGTCACATCCATGGCTAGTGCAAGAAGCTTTTCTTTCCTGGTCTGCAGGGTACCACTCTGCTTACACAGATTACCTTTCCCTGCATCTCATGGATTCGTTTGGTTCCCTGGCATCACGGCTGTCTCCACCATCTCCATAGCTACAGGAGTGTTTGCTTTATGTCTTCACGACTGTGAGACACAGAGTGGATTTGTCCTCAAATAAAAGGCTGTCTTCTCTAGAGGCGAATTCAACTCTGGTAAAATTGAGACTTGCTGGAAGCTTTGAAAATATAGGCTCCCTCCTTCTCTCAACTTCTGCCTTTCCTATTGAAATTTCAAGGATCTTGGGACTTTTAGCCAGCATTTAACCTCAGAGTATCCTGTGTTTTCCCTCTGTTATAAGTTGAATTGTCTTTCCCAAAAGATTCAGATGTTGACGTCCCAACTCCAAATAAACTCAGAATGTGACTGCATTTGGAGACAGGGTCTTTAAAGAGGTGATTAAGTTAAATGAGATCATATGGGTGGGCCCTACCTCCACATGATTGTTGTCCTTATAAGAAGAGGCGATCAGGACACAGACACACACAGAAGGAAGAGTATGTGAAGACACAGGGAGGAGATGGCCATCTACAAGCCAAGGAGTGAGGCTTCAGAAGGAAGCAACCCTGCCAACACCTTGATCTTGGACTTCCAGCCTCCACAGTTGTAAGAAAACAAATTTCTGTTGTTTAAACCACCCAGTCGGTGGTGCTTTGTTATGACAGCCCAAGCAGACTAATACACCCTCCCCCTTAGCAGTCTTTGCAAGAAGCCACTCTTCTTTTAATACAGAGCACACACTCCTCTGCACGTGGGCCATGAGGACTGGTTTGGAGAGTCTAGATGGGAGAACACCATGTCTGTACCATTTCTCTGTGTGCGAGGGCATCTTCACCAAGTGTGTTTCTTGCTTCAGGAGGGGCATGGAAGGGCAGTGAGGACAGAAGGGGACACCGTTCTAGCCACAGCCACTCAGGCTATGGATGAGGCAGGGATATTTGTCTCTTTCATGCCTGCAAGGCAGGCCACCAAATCAGACACTTCAAAGCTACACTGTCCAGTGTGGGAGCCACCAGCCATATGTGGCTCAGGCACTTGAAATGTGGTTTGTCTGAATTGGGATGTGCTGTAAGTATAAAATACATGGACTTAGTTGAAAAAAATTACAAAAAATCTTATTAATAATTTTTACATATTGAAGCATATTTTGGATAGATTGAGCTAAGTATATCTATAAAGTTAATTTCACCCGTTTCTTTTTACTTTTTAAAGTGGTTACTAGAAAATTTAAGATTCCTTAGGTGGTTTGTTTCGTATTTCTAGCGGACAATGATGCTATAAAGAGGGCCTGGGCCCTGCCAGCCAGCTAGTAGCCAGCTCTCCTGTGTTTTAATAAGCCATCACAACATATTTAGGGCATAGAGTAAAGATGAGACTTGGCCCCGGCCCTTGAGGGGAATCTAAGTCTCCAGCCCCTGTTGCAGGAATACCCTGGTGAATGCCCAGCTTGCCTCTCATCTTCAATGAATGATGACCTCTAAGCCCTGACCTTTATAATTTTGTCCTTTTGTGTTGCCGTGATCATTAGCTACTTTCAGACCTCTGACCCCTGCCCCATGGCTGGTTAGTGCTCTTACCTCTCTCTCCCTTGGCTCAGGAATTTCAAGAACAGACTTTTTATTTTTTTTTAGTTGAAGTATAGTTGATTTACAGTGTTGTGTTAATTACTGCTGTACAGCAAAGTGACTCAGTTATACATATATATACATTCTTTTTCATATTCTTTTCCCTTATGGTTTATCACAGGATATTGAATATAGTTCCCTGTGCTATACAGTAGGGCCTTGTTTATCCATTCTATATACACCAGTTTGCATCTGCTAATCCCAAACTCCCCATCCATCCCTCTCCCTCCCCCTCCCCCTTGGCAACCACCAGTCTATTCTCTATGTCTGTGATTCTGTTTCTGTTTCATAGATAGATTCATTTGTGTTATAGTTTAGATTCCACCTATAAGTGATATCATATGGTATTTGTCTTTCTCTTTCTGACTGACTTCACTTAGTATGATAATCTCTGGTTGCATCTATGTTGCTGCAAATGGCATTATTTCATTCTTTTTAATGGCTGAGTAGTATTCCATTGTATATTAGTACCACGTCTTCTTTATCCATTCATCTGTCAGTGGACATTTAGGTAGTTTCCATGCCTTGGCTATTGTGAATAGTGCTACTATGAACATAGAGGTGCATGTATCTTTTTTTTTTTTTGCGGTATGTGGGCCTCTCATTGTTGTGGCCTCTCCCGTTGCGAAGCACAGGCTCCAGACGCGCAGGCTCAGCAGCCATGGCTCATGGGCCCAGCCGCTCCGCGGCATGTGGGATCTTCCCAGACCGGGGCATGAACCCGTGTCCCCTGCATCGGCAGGCGGACTCTCAACCACTGCGCCACCAGGGAAGCCCTGCATGTATCTTTTTGAATTATAGTTTTGTCTGGATATATGCCCAGGAGTGGGATTGCTGGATCATATGGTAGTTTTACTTTTAGCTTTCTGAGGAACCTCTGTACTGTTTTCCTCAGTGACTGCACCAACTTACATTCCTACCAACAGTATAGGAGGCAAGAACAGACTTAAAAAGAAAATTTATTATTTATTTATTTTTATTTTGGGCTGCATTGGGTCTTCGTTGCTGCGCACAGGCTTTTCTCTAGTTGCGGCGAGCGGGAGCTTCTCTTTTTTTTTTTTTTTTTTTTCTTTTTGCGGTATGCGGGCCTCTCACTGTTGTGGCCTCTCCCGTTGCGGAGCACAGGCTCCGGATGCGCAGGCCCAGCGGCCATGGCTCACGGGCCCAGCCGCTCCGCGGCATATGGGATCCTCCCAGACCAGGGCACGAACCCGTATCCCCTGCATCGGCAGGCGGACTCTCAACCACTGCGCCACCAGGGAGGCCCCTGGGAGCTTCTCTTGTTGTGGAGCATGGGCTCTAGGCATGCGGGCTCAGCAGTTGTGGCTCATGGGCTCCAGAGTGCAGGCTCGGTAGTTGTGGCTCGTGGGCTTAGTTGCTCCACGGCACGTGGAATCTTCCTGGACCAGGGCTCGAACCCATGTCCCCTGCATTGGCAGGTGGATCCTTAACCACTGAGCCACCAGGGACGTCATGGGCAATTTTCCTAACTTTTCTGAGACTTAGCATCCTCATCTGAAAAAATGGGGATAATAGTAACCTCAACGTCATAGGACTGTTGTGAGGATTAAATGAGATATTCTTGAATTTCTGGCAGAATTTCTGGCATATTGCATGTGCTGATACATGCTAGTTATTATTATAATTAAGATGAAAAAGCTCTGGGGAATGACTGCACTCCCCAAGCATCAGGGAATATAACGTGAGAGTGAGTTTTCTGCCTTGCTTCTGACTATAAGTAGCTGTTCCCCAACTCTAGAGGCCATCGGAAGAAGGACCAACTTGGGGAGGTGTGTCCCAAGGTGTGACAGCAGCCTCTCCAGGGACGGGGACCATGTGCCAGGAATCTTCCTTTATGTCCTCAGCACGGGCTGAGCTGGCCTGAGCTGGGACTCCCTGAAGGTCCTTGGTTCCCCCACTTCAAGTGTTCCCTTCCTCCACCCTTGGATTACCGGGCGGTGCTGCTCAGTCTCCTTCCTTCCCTTTGATTGGAGATGGGTGCCAGTTAGCTTAATAGCAAATATTTATTGAGTATCTACGACACGCCAGGCACTGTGCTAGGCAATGGATTATAAGAGTTAACACATAGAAAGACTTTGCCGTTAAAGAGTTTATAATTAAGTGGGAGAGGCAGATGGTGAAGAAATGAATGTATAATTATACACTGCAGGCCAGGCTGGAAAGGAAAACATCGAGTCCTGGGAGGGAGTATCCAGGGTGACTTCACCCTTGGGGCAGTGAACTCTCGCAGTCAGCAGGGAAACTCATGCAGGATCTAAGAGACCACGAGAAGGAGTTTGTATTTTATTTTAATTAGAAAGCAGAGGAGCCCTGACTGGTTTAGAGCAGGGGACTGACATGATCAGATTTGTGTTTTAAAGACGTCACTTTATCAACCACTTGCTCTGTGCCTCAACTATCGTGGGAAACCACGGTTGGAGGAGCAGAAAGGGGAAGGGAAGGACCACGAGGGAGGAGGAGACCTTAGTAATCTGACTGCGGTCGATTTCAGTTGCTGCATTTTTTGGTCCCATCCTGGAGAGTGGGTGTCACCATGGCAACCTAAGTGGACGAATGTTTCAGGCTTTAACAAATGTCGATGGTTGTCAAATGTCAACCATGCAGGTCTGTGTCAACGCAATACAAATGTCTTCCCCACCAAACCTCTTCTCCCCACACACCCAGAGGCATTTCTGATTTTGAAGCTTAGTTGGTTTCTGTTCATTGGAGAACTATGTTTTGTGAGGGCAAGCAATAATTAGGCCTTGAAACTCCTTTCCCGCTTAACGCCCAGAAGAACGTTTGCATCAGACTAAACCAAACCCAACAGGGTTGTGGGATAAACAGAGCCGGAAGTGCAAAGCCAAAGGCACTTTGATGCTGGTTCTAGTCCTCTTTTATCAGAGGGGCACACAAATACTGTCAATAAGAAACATCTTCCCAGTCCACCTCCCAGGCACTGCAGCGTTCATGTTCCCTCTTTGGAGTTTCCATTATACCTTGAACATATCTGTATTATGGCTTTTATCACACTTTACTCATCTGTTGGTTCATTCACCACATATTAAACGTCCAGTGGTCAGGTATTGTGCCAGGTGCTGGGGACAGAGTGCTGAACAAGACAGGCCCCATTTGCACAGACTTTCATTGTAGTTGGGGTAGATGGACAATAGTCCAGTCGACAAAGTGCTGAGTAAGATCACTGCAGACAGTATTAGGTTCTCGAACAATTAGAGGAGATTAGGCTTCAGTGGTTAGTAGTGAAGGACTCTTGCTATTTCTTGGATATGCTACCTTCATTCCCTCATCAGCGCCTTTCGACTTGCTGTTCCCTCTCTGGAAGGTTCTCCTGCACTTTCCCACGGTGGCTTCCTTTGGCTCATTTTGGTCTCACCTCAAAAGTCACCTCCTCCAAGAGGGCCCCTCTGACCACCCCAACCAGAGTAGCCCTTATTTATGCCTTTCATGGTTTGTGACCTGCCTCAGCCCACTAGAAGTACAAGCTCTCCTGCGGACAGGTTCTTAGATTTGTGGGCTGTTGGTTTCAGCCATGGTCTGGTCGGGAAAACAGACGCTACTCTCTGGATTCCACTTGTGAAGGGTTTCAATCTGTGGAATTGGAGAATTCAATCTGTGGAACACAGTTGTTGGGAGGCGGGTGGGAATTAAGATGGGGGGAGCCTTGGGTGGGGAGGGGGAAAGCGGGCGGTTCTCAAGAGCTCACCGGGAGGCCACTGTGAATTTTGAGAAATACTGGAACTGGTTGTCAGTGATTTCAGTCTGTTGCAATAAGGAAAGTCGTTTTAAAGAGTCTGCCCAGAAGCTGCTGTGAATCTTAAAAAACTTCCAGGAAGCCTCTGCTTGCTAGCTCACTTGCCTGCAAGTAGTAATTTGCAGGCACTTACCTGGAAGTTGCTGCAGACTTCACATCCATCATTTTGAATCCGTCTCCATGACAGCCTAGAACCCAGAAACGTACAGGGGAGGAGATTATGGGAAATGTGGTTCTTGGCTTTCCCTTCGTAGAGCAGACTACAGAAGTGGGAGGCAATGATGCCAAGTTGAAAACACAATCCAACATGCCATTGTATCTCCAGTCTTTAGAACAGTACTTGACACATAGTGGGTGCTTTGGTGGGAGTTGATGATTGACAGAATCACCCTCAACTGGCTGCCTCCAAAGCCCATGCAGTCCCATTCCAAAACCAGCTGAACAAGCTATGACCTTGACCCTGGAGCCCCGGCTGGAACTGCTGACCAAAAAGTCCCAGACAGGGTCTGTGCCACACATATGCCCACAGAATTGTGCATATTAGGGACAGGAGCAGTGAGGGAGGCTGGAGAGCTCAGGGAGTTTATGAGAGGATAGGCTGAAAAAGGGACCACCAACCCTCTGTGATCAATCCTTCCTGGAGGTGGTGGCATTGCGGAGTCACTAGATTGAGAAAGAAATACTGCTGCCCCGGGGTAGCCATCCCTGACGGCAGAGGAGATGCATAGCCCTTGGGGGCCTGGGCAATTGGCCATGAGTAACTCCTCTGATGTTAAAAGATATGGGAAGTCTCTTGTTTTACCTTTTAAATTAATGTGAATTTTGTGTGCTCTCCTATAATGTGTATGATTGCTTTCGTATGAAAATAAGCCTATTCTCCCCCATTTTGGAGTCACACTGATGCTCCACGTGGTGTGTTGGATTTAGTAGGGGGTAGGGGTGGAAGCCACAGGTGTACCAGACCCCAGGACCAGCTACTGCGAGGCCTGGTACAAAATAAAAATGTGGGGTCCCTTGTTCAAAAATTAGAATTTCAAGACTGTACCAGCAGAACATTTTTTCTTTCTTTTTTTTTTTTTTTTGCGGTATGTGGGCCTCTCATTGTTGTGGTCTCTCCCGTTGCGAAGCACAGGCTCCGGACGCGCAGGCTCAGCAGCCATGGCTCACGGGCCCAGCCGCTCTGCGGCATGTGGGATCTTCCCGGACTGGGGCACGAACCCGTGTCCCCTGCATCGGCAGGCGAACTCTCAACCACTGCGCCACCAGGGAAGCCCCATTTTTTCTTTTAAACATTTTTTATTTCTTTAATGTTGTATCTATTTTGTTTATTTTTGGCTGCATTGGGTCTTTGTTGCTGCATGTAGGCCCCCTCTAGTTGCAGTGAGCAGGGGCTACTCCCCGTTGCAATGTGTGGGCTTCTCACTGCAGTGGCTTCTCTTGTTGCAGAGCACGGGCTCTAGGTGTGTGGGCTCAGTAGTTGCGGCTTGCGGGCTGTAGACCGCAGGCTCAGTAGTTGTGGCGCACGGGCTTAGTTGCTCCGCAGCATATGGGATCTTCCCAGGCCAGGGCTAGAACCCGTGTCCCCTGCATTGGCAGGTGGATTCTTAACCACTGTGCCACCAGGGAAGCCCCCCAGCACAGCATTAAACCAAGTGTGAGGCCCTTCTGAGCACGAGCCCTGTGGGACTGGTAACAAATGACCACAAACTAAGTGGCTTAAAACAATACAGTAGGGGAGTTCCCTGGCGGTCCAGTGGTTAAGACTCTGTGCTTCCAATGCAGGGCGTGCGGGTTCGATCCACGCTGGGGAACTAAGATCCCACATGCCGTGAGGAGTGGCCAAAAACAAACAAAAAAAACAAAACACGCAAATGAATTTTCTCCCAGTTCTGGAGGCCAGAAATCTGAAATGGGTCTCACTGGCTGAAATCAAGTTGCTGGCAGGACCACCCTTCCTCCTGAGGCTCTAGGGGAGGCTGGATTTCCTGGCCTCCTGCAACTTGTGAAGGCTGCCTGCGTGCCTTGGCTTGGGACCCCCTTCCTGACATCACTTCAACCTCTTGCTTCTGTTGTCACATCTCCTACTTCCTCTGTTGTCAAATCTTTGCCGCCCTCCTGTATGAAGATTGCATTTAGGGTCCGTGCTGGATAATCCAGGATAATCTCGAAATTATTAATCACATTTGCAAAGTCCCTTATGCCACAGAAGGTAACATTCACAGGTTCTGGGGATTAAGACCTGGTTAACTTTTGGGGCCATTATTCTGCCGACCCTACATGCCCTTGAAGTGGGCCCTGCCAGGCTCACAGCTGAATCCTCTGGTTTGAAAGAGGCAGCCTTTGGGGCTCAGAGCAGAAAGACGAGTGGGACAGACGTGTGAAGGAGTCAGGGAAAGGCTGCCTTCTTCATCCGGATCCTCCATGCTGGCCCCAGTGGGAGGAGGCTGTGTCCAGTGCCCAGAGGTGTCCAGAGATTCATGGCTTTTGTGTCGCCCCCTGATTACAGTTGCCAGATTTAGCAAATAAAATTGCAGGATCCACATCATGTGGGATCTTCCCGCTTCAGGGCTCAAACCCGTGTCCCCTGCATTGGCAGGCGGATTGTTAACCACTGCGCCACCAGCGTATTTTACTTGGCTACCCTGTCCCTGATTCTTACAGCCACACCGTGTTGCCTTCCTCCAATGTCTGTGCTCAGTCTCAGCCTCCCGGGCTTTGGTGAGACCCCCATCGTTCTCCTCCTAGCGGGGTTTCAGGTGTGCAGCCAGAATAAGAGAAGCTGGGCCCGAGGGTTCACAGGCAGGCAGAGGGTTGACAGGGAGAGAGCCTCAAGGTGGCTGGGGAGGAGGCCTGGGTTTGCTGATCTTAAGGAAAACAGCAGCACTTCCTTACCGGGAGGGCAGAGCGTTTCCAAGGTGATTGCTAACTGCTCCCCACACCCTCAGGAAGATGTTGTGTCCCAGCCTTGGAGGGCCATGGGCCTTGAGTCTGTGTGGCCCCCCGAGGGTCACAGGCAGCTCCTAAGTGCAGGATGCCGGGCTCATGGAATAAACACCACATTTCACTTCCTTTGCAAACATCGCACATCTGAGAAACTAATTTCCTTTTCTGAGACACGTATTTCCCAGCTGTGCAGGCCCTTGGCAGGCTGGGGTCAGACAATAAAATAGAAGTGGTCGGGGCAGCAGGCTGGTGGAGTTAATGCCCCCCCAGTATTGCAGTCAGAAGGTCCCTGTGCTCTGTGAGGATGTGGATCTGTCTGAGTTCACTTCCCTGAGACGGACCACAGAGAAACAGACCACGTGGCTCTTGTTCTCCTATTGACAGTATTCCATAGGCCGCAAGATCTGATGATGATTGTAAGAAGCATTGTTATTTTATGTGCCGACAGCAAAAGAATGCTGCCAGCTATGTTATGCTGTTAATCGAAACGTGCACCCCAATTTCAGAGTTGTGAAATTGTGAAAAGATGGGCATCTTGAGAATCAGTGAGATGTGTTAGGTTTACTGTCAGCTCCAAGCTAGTGGAATGGAGCCATGGAATAAATAATCATAACAATGACAATGATTTATTTATTAATTACTGATAATGTCTGTGTTTGAGCCATGCGTCATCACCCTTCTCCTTAACAGTTAAGAAAAACTGGTTCCCAGTCAAACGTGCGCATAGTGGGTCTATTGAAGCCCCCATCCCATGTCTGGGTTTCTCCTTGGGACCTCCTGCTTTGATTTCCTACATCCACTGAATTCTCCTCTGCCCCCCTCCCCCACAACCACGTACATAATTTCCACTTTTTAAAGACTGTGGGGACTTCCCTGGTGGCGCAGTGGTTAAGAATCCCCCTGTCAATGCAGGACACACGGGTTTGATCCCTGGTCCGGGAAGATCCCACATGCCGCGGAGCAACTAAGCCCGTGCGCCACAACTACTGAGCCTGCGCTCTAGAGCCCGCAGGCCACAACGACTGAAGCCCGCGCGCCTAGAGCCAGTGCTCCGCAACAAGAGAAGCCACCGCAATGAGGAGCCCTCGCGCCGCAACGAAGAGCAGCCCCCACTCGCTGCAACTAGAGAAAGCCCGCATGCAGCAAAGAAGACCCAACGCAGCCCAAAATAAATAAATTAATTAAGAAAAAGATTGTGATAAGATACACAGAAAATTTACCCTTCGAACCATATTAAAGTGTACAGTTCAGTGGCATTTAGTACATTTCCACTGAATTCTTGCTCTTGCTACATCTTTCTTCCAGGTCGTGGGTTTTTTTCTCGGCCCTGTGTGGAGTTTACAGAAGAACCTAGTATTTTCCTCTTGATTCTCCAGATCAGCCGCCAACACAGGCTGTGGGCTATTAGCAGATGATTACTGAAAACTTGACGGAGTCAGAAGGGGTATAGCCCGCCCAGCCCAGCCTTAACTCTAACGCTCTCTCTTCTTGCAGCCTCTGCGAGACATTGGCTGCCTCTCGGCCTCGAATCTGCCTCCCAAGGTGTTTCCCAGCTTTCTCTCCTCCCCTCCATCTCAGGCTTTTCTGCCAGCTCCTTGCTGGGCTGCCAAACTCCTGACTTTATCACAAGGAGCCATTTTGCTCTCTTCTCCCTGACTTCCTTCCTACCATCCAGAGTTTTCACCTTTCACAGGTGTTCTCTATACAAAGACCGCCTGGCCCCAATAGAGCTTATTTCCCCAGTCAGGGAGAAACCTGCCCAGCTGTCAGAGATTTGCCATCTCGCCGATCGCTTAAGACGCGGCCAGGCTGCTGCCTGTACCCCTTGTAGAGCTCAGGCTCTGCCGCCGAGGGCAGATGCGTGCAAAGCCAAGTCCGTGTGGTAACTGTCGTGCTCTGATAAGGGGGCACTCCGAGCGTTTTGGAGCGGAGAGGAGAGGGTCCTAACCCAGTGAAGGCTGGCTGCTGCAGTATGTTATTGCCGAGTTCCCGTTTCTCCATCTGGTATTTGCTCCCAAAGTCCCTTCGGGAATCACAGTTCCTGCTCTCACTCCATTTGGTTGGGGGCAGGCTGACCCCATCCCCAGGCTCCAGGGATGGACTCATGCCCCCGGGCTGTCCGGCCCATTGGGACATTCCTGACAACAGTGACTTGTTCAGAGATAGGCGTGGGACCCAATCCAGGCCAGTGAAAGCAACCCTAGGCCTTGTCCTGGAACTACTGGCTTAGAGACACTCCCATGCTGCTGGGGCTGCTCACTGGTAGGCCAGGAGGCTGGAGATGCTGGTGGTTATCTGGTCACCACATGGAGCAGGGCTGCTGGAGAGTGAAGACAAGTCGGAGGAAACCAGCATTAAGAACAGGAGAGCGATGACTGGATACCAGGTAGGAAAGCCAAACACGTCACTTTTCTGCATAATGAAGCTTGAGTTAGGCTTTTGTGGACTCTAAGAACCCTGATTAACAGTCCTGGAAGGAGGCAAAGCAGGGGGATGACGATTGCATAGGGCTTTGAAGGCTAAGTAGGAGTTTCCAGGCAGCAAAGTTGAGGAGCATGTTGTAGGCAGAGTGGGTAGCACGTTTGCAGGTGAGAAGGCAGGGACTGGAGATGTGGGTGGCGGCTGGATGACGGAAAGCTTTAAGTGTCGTGCTCGGGGATTTAGACGTGGTCCCGGAGCTGGCTGCTGTGCTGGGGTTTTACTCCCACGAGCTTATGCTTCCCCATACTGCAGATGAAAGAACTGAGTCTAGGAGGTGCGAGGCAGAAAGTTTGCAGTTCAGTGACCCCACCGGGAGTGCTACACAGGTTACGAGGCTAAGCCCCTCCAGGGATGCAGAGACGTTGGCCTTGGCACCCACCGGGCCGATAGGTCAGGCAATGAAGGAACAAGGAGCTGCCTTTGACCGGGTATGTGCTCAGCCCCAGGCCCCCTTATGTGTCCTTCTAGCTTAGTTTTCTGAGACCATGGAGGGTGAGAGATTCCAGTGAGTAGGGATCACCTGGGGGTTCTCACCCTGGTTGCACTTGAGAATCCCCCTGAGGGGTGGGGGGTTAAAACTACAGGTACTGGGCCAGCACAGACCTGACTGTTGGTATGTTTCAAAGCCTTTTTAGGTGATTTTAATGAACATCAGGGTAAAGGGCCATTAGCCTGGGGCAGTGGTTCTCAATCACTTGATGAGATTAATTAAGGCAAGTTAAGAGAGTAGGGGAGAGAAAGAATACTCCCTGGGCTTCACTGATGGACTAGGCCCTGTGCTGGGTACTTGACAAGCAGTGTCTTGTTTAATCCTCCCTACAGCTTTGTGGTGATATGATCCCCATTTTACAGAGGTGCTCACTGAGGCTTGGAGAGGTGTAGCAAACTGCCAAGGCCATAGAACTAGTCTGCAGAGGGGCTGGGTTTTCAACCCAGGCCTCTGTGACTCTGCACGTACATGCTCCTTCCTGCCAGCTGCCTGGCATCCTGAGAGGTTGCCCAGTCCATCTGGGCAGGCCCCACCTTGGCTGAAGCCATTATGGGGTGCTCTTCCATAAGTGAGGGTCCCAGTCCTGTGACCCGGGAAACAGGAGGAGGAGGAGGCTGTGCTTGGAAGCTTGGCACCTACGTCCTCCTCTGCAGTGCTGAGGAGCCTGGGCCAAGTCACTGCCTCTGTCTGGGCCACTGTATTAGTCTGGGTTTTCCAGAGAAACAGAAGCAGCTGGGTGTGTGTGTGTAAAGTGATTTATTACAAGGAGTTGGCTTATGTAATTATGGAGGCTGACAAGTCCTAAGATCTGCAGGTGAGTCGGTGAGCTAGAGAACCCAGGAGAGCTGATGATATAGTTCCATTCTGAGCCTGAAGGCTGCAGAGCCAATGGTGGTGTTTCACTGAGAAAGCCTGCGGGCCTGAGGCCAAACTGATGTCTCTTTTTTTTTAAATTTTTATTGGAGTATAGTTGATTTACAATGTTATGTTAATTTCTTCTGTACGGCAGCAAAGTGACTCATATATATGTTTTCATATTCTTTTCCATTATGGTTTATCACTGGATATTGAATACAGTTCTTTGTGCTATAAAATAGGACCTTGTTGTTTACCCATCCTCTATATAATAGCTTCCATCTGCTAATCCCAAACTCCCAACCTTTTTCTCCCCTACCCCATCTCCCCCCTTGGCAACCACAAGTCTGTTCTCTACATCTGAGTCTGTTTTTGTTTTATAGATATGTTGATTTGTGTCATATTTTAGATTCCATGTGTTAAGTGATATCGTGTGGTATTTGTCTTTCTCTTTCTGACTTGCTTAGGATGATAATCTCTGGGTCCATCCATGTTGCTTCAAATGGCATTATTTCATTGTGTTTTTTTATGGCTGAGTAATATTCCATTGAATATATATACACCACATCTTCTTTATCCATTCTTCTGTCGATGGACATTTAGGTTGCTTCCACGTCTTGGCTATTGTACATAGTGCTGCTATGAACATAGGGGTGCATGTATCTTTTCAAATTATAGTTTGGGTATATGCCCAGGAGTGATATTGCTGGATCATATGGTAGCTCTATTTTTAGGTTTTCAAGGAACCTTCCTACCATTTTCCATAGTGGCTGCATCAATTTATATTCCCACCAGCAGAGTAGGAGGGCTCCATTTCCTCCACACCCTCATGTTTCAGTTTGACTCCAAAAGCAAGAAAAAGCCAGTGTCCCAGTTTGGTGGCAGTCAGGCCGGAGGAATTCCTCCTTACTCACAGAGCACCAGGCTTTTTGTTCTGTTAGGGCCTTCAAGTGGTTGCATGACGCCCACCTACATTAGGGAGGGCAATCTGCTTTGCCCAGTCCACAGATTCAAATGTTAATCTCATTCAAAAACACCCTCACTGGAACATCCAGAATAATGTTTGACCAAAATCTGGGCACCCTGTGGCCCAGTCAAATCGACACCTAAAATTAACAATTCAAGTTACTTGGGGAAAAGTAGAGGGGTTGGTAAGCTGGCAGCAGGTCAGTGCCCAGGCTGAGGGGTGCGTGTGAGTCATTTAACCTCTCCCAGCAGGGTACACATGGTCCTGGGGGAGTCACATGAAGTTATTTTTCACAGCTGAAAGCCATTTGAGCTTCTTGCTGACCATGGCTGTTCTCACTGGTACTACTAACCAGCTTACTACCCTGTGCTCCACTTGGACTGTTCTGTTAGGACCCAGGACGGGTGTGAAATGAGGCCCAGACAAAGCTGGCCAGTTGGGGAGATAAGTGACGGTCTACGCTTGCTCTTGGCTTCCCTTCCTGGCTGAGTGTGGCTGGGAGACAGCATGGGAGCTGGGGCTGGATCTGCCTTCAGAGCTTCCTGAACAGAGGAGGGTCTTGCCCTGCATGTGGGCTCTCACTCTGGCCAGGAACAATGGACTGGGGCCCCGTGTATCCGAGGACTGGAGGACGCCTGTGGTCCTGCCCTGGGGGAGGCCAGGTGCTGCCCGGAGAGTGACCTTTGCTGTGCGGGGTGGCTTGTGGGTAGGGGGGAATTAGTAACCCTCTGGCTACTTCTTTATAGGGTGTCCTAATGTGCCCACCCCTGCCCTTAGATCCTGACTCCAGAACCTGCTGTTTCTTGCTGTTTGCTGCCAATCCATAAGTGACAATTTGACATTCAAGCTTTCTAAGGAAAGAGCTCCTCTTGTCAACGCAGACCTGTGTGTCCTTTATGCTCGCTCCCACACGCTCACTGGGTTTGACGCGGTTTAGTTTCTTCAGTGCTGGGTCTGTGGGGATGAGAAAGAGGAGGAGTGGGGTGGGGGACCCACCCTCCAGATCGAAGATGCTCCATGGGTGATGGAGAAGGACCCATGCGGGGTGAGCTGTGAAAGCCCTCAGGGTCCCTGCCAGGGGGCTGGCTGGTCTCTAGAGAGGCAGAGGGACCCTTAGAAGGGCCACATCCCTGGAAGTTGCTGCCTAGAGTGGGGGTAGGTGCAGAGGGAGCATGGGGGCGGAGACAAGGAGGCCCGTGGTGGAGGGGTTGTTATAACAATTCTAACACCATACACTTGATAGTATTCCTACACCTGCTGGGAATGCAAGCTAGAACCACGGGAGACAGTTCCCAGCCTCCTCAGGAGAGCAGCAGGTGTTACATCTTAAATGGCTTTCACATTTTCTTTTCTTTTCTTTTTTTTCCTGGCCATGCGGCATGTGGGATCTTAGTTCCCGGACCAGGGATCAAACCCAGAGGCCCTTGGCAGTGAAAGCACTGGGTCCTAACCACTGGACTGCCAGGGAATTCCTTTTCACATTAAAATATTAAAAAGAAAAAAGGTGGGGGGATTTCCCTGGTGGTCCAGTGGTTAACACTTGGCCTTCCAATGCCGGGGGTGCGGGTTCGATCCCTGGTCGGGGAGCTGGGATCCCACATGCCCCTCCGCCAAAAAACCAAACCATGAAGCAGGAGCAATATTGTGATGAATCCAATAAGGACTTTGGGAGTGGTCCACATCAAAAAAAAAATCTTTAAAAAAAAGAAAAAAAGGAAAAGAAAAAAGGTGGGGCTTGACAATACATAAAGGCAATATTTTGCAGAAGTATTGGCGTGCCTGGTATCTGAGGAGGCGGGGCATGCACAGGGGCAGTGGGCAGAGAAGGCAGCTGGTGTGGTTGGGAGATTGCTTACCTTGAGCAAATAAATTAATAAGTTGAGGCTGATGGGGGCCAAGTTTCTTACAGTTATGTGATTTGCAAACATGGAAAGGGGGATGTCTAGAAAGAACCCTGAGGTGTGACCTCACTGACATATGCATACTTATACACACATTAAAACCATGAACTTTATGTATGTGCAGATTTATAGTTACATGAATACATATAGTTATAGGTGTTTGTACCTGTATACGTGCATGCATTTCTTAGTTTGTAGATGGCCTGGAAGCAGTAACATTCTAATAGTGGTGATGAACACACCAAGCTCCCAGGTCTTGGTTTCTAATCACCATTCTCCACTACTATGAACCAGGGCTTCTTGGAGAAGTGGCTGCTTCTAGAGATGGAGCAGGGAAAGGACAAGGTGAGTCTGGAACATCTTGTGCCAGAAAGGAAGGAAGTGCTCCAAGAATGATGAGGACATAATAAAAGGATATAGGGATCAGCTAGAAAGGGGGTCTTATTGATCAAATCTGGGCAATTTGAACATCAACATTAATAATGATAGTACTGGATAAATCTTGTTGAATAAAATAGGAATCCATGAGACCATACTGATGTAGTTAAGTAAATGAACAAATTAATAGGGGAGAAGGGTAAGCTCTTTCCTGCAAGGGATTGTCAATTAATGATGGAAATAGGAAAAATCCACATTAGGCAACCATCACGGTGATAGTTGATTCAGGCTGGACTTGTCAATGATGCTAAGACTGGCAGGTGAATGAAGGACAGGATATGGGTGTAATGCTGCAATGTATCTCCAGAAAATATTTACCAATTACAAAGGGAAAAATGGTGACTTTCTGGTAGAAAAGCCTGGCAGACACCAACCTGAGCAAGTGATCAAAATGAACCTCACCAGGGCTCGGTAAGTTGACATCATGGGCCTCCTTAGATGAATGAAGCCTCATTTCTGTGCTATTCCTGCCAAGCATGCATGGCCTGAGTCTCATCACAAGGAAACAACAGTCAGCCTCAGGTCGGGGGTACCCTATAAAATGAAAGATCTACACTCTTTAAAAAACAGCTGTCAAAGAAAGACACGAGGGGCTTCCCTGGCGGCGCGGTGGTTGAGAGTCCGCCTGCCGATGCAGGGGACATGGATTTGTGCCCCGGTCCGGGAGGATCCCACATACTGCGGAGTGGCCGGGCCCGTGAGCCATGGCCGCTGAGCCTGCGTGTCCAGAACCTGTGCTCCGCAGCGGGAGGGGCCACGGCGGTGAGAGGCCTGTGTACCGCAAAAAAAAAAAAAAAAAAAAAAAAAAAACCATTCTAGCTATTGTTGGACAGTGTTCAGGTTATTTCCTTTTTAAAAAATTATAAATCACACTGCAATGACTATCTTTGATAATAAAGCATTTTATGTTTGTCTTAGGGTAGACTTCTAGAGATGGAATTATGAAAGGACGTGAATATCTTACAAGTACCAACTGCCGTGTTGCTTTTCAAAAGCACTGAGTAACATAATTCCCAACAGCAGTGAGTGAATGCTAGTCCCCATACACCCTCACCAGCATTTTAAAATTCTTTATTCTTTTGTTAGGTGGAGAGTGATGACATTGTTTCATTATGTTTTCCCCTGATTTCTAGAGACATTGCAAATTATACTATCGGTTTGTTCTTCACTCATGTCACCATGCTTTTCTTTGGCTCTTCTAGACTGGCCACTTATCCAAGGACTGGGTCCAAGCGACCTTTGTATCTAGGGTAGAGCCCTTACCTCCTTGGATCGCTGGCCCCTGGTGCACGTCTCTGGCTCTTTCTGGAGCCTCGTGACTTCAACGCTGCTCATGTGCCTGGCTCCTTTCAAAGTTGCTCATGTGCCTGGCTCCTTCTCCTCGGGGACTGTTTGGGGAGCCGGGACTGTCTAGGTCAGCCCGTGCCCTTTCCCAATTAGTTCTTCTGGTTCCTTCCAGCTCCCAGGCCTGTGAGCAACTCTCACCCACTTTCATTTTATTAGACTTTTCCCCTCCTTTATCATTTCTGAAAAATAAAAATCGGATTATTGATTTTTTCTCCCCATTATAAAAGCAATATAGATTCACTTTAAAAGTTCAGATGTTATAGAAAGGTATAAAAAGAGAAGACCAACCCCTCCACAGTCATATAACCCAGAGCTATCTGGCATTAATATTCGGAATTTTTAAACAATTTTTTTCTATGTATGTAGGTATAGACTAATTTTTTGCAAAAATGAGCTCACTTTTTAACATTAAAAAAAACCCTTTTAAGGTTTATTTTTAAAAGTTGGCAGTAGACCTCAGATTTACATATACAGTTTGCATTCAGTACTTTTTTGGGTAACACAAACCTGAACACGGCCAAGCATCTGTTAACTTTCATGTTAAAAACAAATTTCTATTTGTAACGTGCAACATTCCTGAACCAGTGTAGAGACTTTGCTTGGAAGTTGCATGTGCATGTGTGTGTTTAAGAAAACATAATTTAACAAGTGCTATCTTAAGCCTCGAAGACATGTTCTGAAAAAGTAAAAAAGTTGGAAGGAAAACTTCAGGTCATATCTAGTCCTTAAAACTTTTAGGGATCAGCCTCCAATTACCACTGTGCCATGTTGATTACCAATCCATTCACCTAACTAAGCATTTGCATATGGCTTGAGCGATCCTTTTCATTTGTAGAAGTATTATTTTTACTGTAATTGTAGGTTTTGATTAATTTTAACATGGCAACATATTAACAAATCATTACCGATAACAGGCTTTTTGGTTTGCTCAAGATTTTGAATTGTAAGTAAAATGAAACAGCATCTCCAGCTGACAGAGGGATACCCAGGTCACACGATGTCTCTTAAATTAAGCTTGTGACACTCCAACCAGGGAACTGTAGCAGTGAAGAAACTGTTGACAAAGAACAACCAGGGAATATTTATCTCAGTACAGGCTGGAATCTGTACTTAAGAAAGTGGATGATTATATCTGAAGTAGTACAAATTGTAACCAGCAAAAATGTTTTCTCAGAGCTCCCAGTAGAATTAGTCAGATGAAAAGGAAAGTGTGGAACAGCCTTGTTCATTTAGGCAATTGTCCTAACAGCCAGTGCAAAGGTAGTAACTTCTGACTGAGAGTTTATGGGTCTTATAAGTCATTAACTTATAACTGCTTTTTTAAAATTATTTATTTATTTATTTATGGCTGTGTGGGATCTTCGTTGCTGTGTGCAGAGTTTCTCTCATTGTGGCAAGCAGGGGCTATTCTTCGTTGTGGTGCGTGGGCTTCTCATTGTGGTGGCTTCTCTTGTTGTGGAGCACGGGCTCTAGGCGCACAGGCTTCAGTAGTTGTGGCATGTGGGCTCAGTAGTTGTGGCTTGTGGGCTCTAGAGCGCAGGCTCAGTAGTTGTGGCACATGGGCTTAGTTGCTCCGCGGCATGTGGGATCTTCCCGGACCAGGGATTGAATCTGTGTCCCCTGCATTGGCAGGCGGATTCTTAACCACTGTGCCACCAGGAAAGTCCTATAAGTCATTAACTTATAATGCTGACTTATAAAGGACATTGATGAGGGTTAAAACTTCTCTGTTAAGGCTTTAGATAGCTGGATCTCCAAAATCTAAGACCTGAAATCCAAATTAATGTTACAATAAATAAACACATTAATTTTTGGCACATATGGAAGCTTGGGGTTTTAGAGAAATTCAGGTAATAATTTGAATAAGCTCTTCTAAAATTGAGAATAAGAAAAACCTGTAAATAAGGAAAATAACTTGAGAAAATAGACATATAGTATTTATTAAATCTAATGCCCCAAATTTCAAAATCTCTGAAATAGGATATAAAGTTTACCAAAAGTTAAAGATTGATGGGTGCTAGTGAAGTATAAAATACTCTCTAGGGGCTTCCCTGTTGGTACAGTGGTTGAGAGTCTGCCTGCCAATGCAGGGGACACAGGTTCGTGCCCCGGTCTGGGAAGATCCCACGTGCCGCAGAGCGGCTGGGCCCGTGGGCCATGGCCGCTGAGCCTGCGCATCCGGAGCCTGTGCTCTGCAATGGGAGGCCGCAACAGTGAGAGGCCCGCGTACCGCAAAAAAATAAAACAAATAAAAAATAAATAAATCATTACTCCCCTTTAAAAAAAAAAAAAAAAAAACCTCTCTAAAATGGTGATAGTTTTTTACCTCATTCCTTGTGTGAGAATACTTAATAATCTTTTCCTGAGTATGCTTCTGCAAGGCAGATAGCTACCATCTGAGGGCTGGTTTGTTTGTGATAAGTAGGACTGCAGAGGCCAGTTCTATGAAGAATGAGCAGCCATATTTTATAGTTAATTTCAGACAATCCGCTCAAACACACATGAGAAAGACGTGCTTCTTTGATTTCCTGTCCCCTGCCTTTTCCAGTGTTTCTTTCTTGGCTGAT
This sequence comes from Mesoplodon densirostris, assembly GCF_025265405.1. NCBI lineage: Eukaryota > Metazoa > Chordata > Mammalia > Artiodactyla > Ziphiidae > Mesoplodon > Mesoplodon densirostris. Next base: position 52,475,868 of record NC_082678.1, on the reverse strand, counting down.
TGTTGTCTTTTTGTTTTGCTGTGTTTTATAGCCTCCAATTATCTTCTTACTGATTCCTTTTCACACTTGACTGGCACACGTGTGGGCCCAGTGTGGGCTGTATCTTGCCTGTAGGACTACCTCTGCAGACGTCCTCAGTGTGTTCGTCCACAGATTGTAGGGACAGTCTGATGGCCACTGCCCCAGGTCACCAGAGGGACGTCGGCTCAGCTTGTGCTCAGCCGTCCTGGTGGGCCAGTGGGACCAGTGGTCTCATTTTGTAGCTTGGGTGCTTATGTGAGCTTTTTCCCCTGGAAGAATGTCTTGCTCCATCACTATTAGTGCAAAGTAATGGAAGCCCAGGTTTGTTGGGTGCCAAGCATTCTGCTAAGTGCCCCCAGATGCAAAATTGCTAGTTACTCCTGTGAGGTAGGTGCTATTATTATGATCCGCACCTTCCAGACTGAGAAATTGAGTCTCATAGAGGTTGATGTCCCCAGTGTTACATGTTAGTAAGTGTAGAGATGGGACTCGAGCCCAGGTCTGTCTGCACTCCCAGCCACTGAGCTAGGTGGCCTTTCCTTTGGGTGTGAGCCTTCTCAAGTTGCCTACACACCATCTCACATGCACACGATCTCTCTCACACACAGACACACGCTCACACCGTCTCTTGTGCACATGCAGAGCATCTCTCCTTCACCCTCACCACCTGTCGCCACCCCTCCATTTGTCAGCCACTTGCCCAATCTCTCATTCACAGCCCGTCTTCCTCTTTTATCCCGACACCATCTCTCTGCTGCCCCTACAATCTCTCTCTTACCCCCTCACATCTATTGCTCTCTTACTTTCCCACTCTCTCTCTCACCCCCTCTCACAATCCCTCTCACCCCAAATTTCTCTCTCACCCCACGATATCTTCCTCCCTCTGCCCACAATATGTCTCTCTCTCCGGCCCCCCTCCCCGCAATGTTTCTCTCTCTTCTCTTTCACCCCTGCAATCTCTCTCACCCCTACAGTATATCTCTCTGTCACCCCTTCTACTCTCTCTCTCTCCTTCACATGCACCCCACCCACACTCCTATACCCACCCCAGCACCCACAGAATCCATCCATCTCTGTCACGCACACACAGTCTCACTCACACAGAGAGTCTTTTTATTACACTGGAATAATATATGTTTATGCTATTTTGAGGCCTGCTTTTTTCACTAACTCACTTTAAGAAGGACCAGGAAGGGAATTCCCAGGGGGCCCCAGTGGTTAGGACTCGGTGCTTTCACTGCCGGGGCCCTGGGTTTGATCCCTGGTCAGAGATCTAAATTCCCGCAAGCTGTGTGGTGTGGCAAAAAAAAAAAAAAAAAAAGATTTGGGGAACTTCCCTGGCGGTCCAGTGGTTAAGACTCCGAGCTTCCAATGCAGGGGGTATGGGTTCAACCTGTGGTCGAGGAACTAAGATCCCACATGCCATGTGGTGTGGCCCAAAAATTAAAAAAGAAAAGAAAGAAGAAGGGCCAAGAAGAACAAAACAGATTCTCTCCCATCCTGAGTCCCTTTCAGCAGAGCCTCCAGGCCTCCTTTCCCCCAGTGGAGCCTGGAGCCCAAGTCACAGTGGAAAGGCCTAGAGCACCGGCTCTGTGGTGACTCTGCAGGCCACAGGCTGGGCCTTGTGTGAGCCTGGATCTCGCTCCTGGGAGCCCCTGAAGGGGTGCTGGGGACCCACACCCTGATGAAGCCTCAGATGGGGCAGAGATGCGGGAGCCCCGGTGGCCCCAGTGAACGGCTCTCCACAGTTTCTTCCTTCCATGGAAGGGATTCCAACCATGCGCTTCATGGCTCTTTGTTTTTCCTTTCCCTGGAGTCAGTTTTCCTCCAGTTATTACGGGAATGAAAATCATTATAGAAAATGAGAAAAGCAATGGGGGAAAAGCCCCAAAGCACCCATGCCCTACAACAGCTGCCAACCATTCATCTCCGATGGCTACTTCCTAGACCACAGAGACCCCGTACCATCATTTACTCACCCATTTCCCTATTGTTGGCATGTCATTAGTTCCATCACTCTATACCATGCTTTCTGTGCACAGATTTTAATGGCAATCTGGATTGTTTACTTACATATATTCTTAGAAGTGGAATTCTTAGAAGAGGGTTTTTCTTAGAAGTAGAATTACTGGGTTAAGGGTTTTGAGACCTTCAACCAAATGCAATGTTTTTGCTCTTGCATTTAAAAAGGACAAGCTTAATTTTTCAGAAGTGCAACTACTGGGCAAAACAAGAAAAGATTATACTTTGTGCTGTTTGTAATTTTTATAAGAGTGGACTATCATTTTGGAAAATCACAGCCTGAATGGTGACGATGTTTATGGTATTTGAGTGACCAGCACATCTCTACCTACCTGTGTTTGTTGCATGATAGGTAGATTTCGTTTGTATTTAGAATGTCAAATATTAGGTTGAATCATGTGAAATTCCATTTTCATAGATTAAAAACAGTTCCATATCAGTAATTTCACATGGTTCAGCTTAATATTAAATATCGTCCAAGTTCTTAATCCAAACTTACTTCTTCTTAGCCTATGCAAGCATCTCCCTCCCTCATGCCCAAGCACTCACATGTTGAAATATTATTTTATTGCATTCCTTTTATTTTGCACTTAAATTGCAAGTCGAGTATTAAGTCTTTTCAGTTTGTGTGTAAATGGGTCACTTTTATCATCAAGTTTCATTTAAGGAAGGCAAAGGAAGCATTAAAAATGTTTATGAAAAGGCAGTATTGGGTGTGATAGGGCTGAGAAATACCAGGTTTGGTGTTGGCCTCCTTAAAACAGGACCCATAACATTGTATTCTATACAAGGGTGCTGCTTGAAAGAATTTCAACATCGTAGTTACCATGTTATAATTGTCAAGTCAGTCTCCCTACTGAGTTCCTTAAGGGTGTCTTAAAAACAGGGGAGGGAAACCAACATTAGAAGTGCCTGTCTACCATGTGCCCATAGTAAGAGACATCATTTCGCCTAATCCTCACAGCCACTCCATGAGGAAGTAGGACTGGCCATGGTTTACAGACAAGGAAACTGAGGCGTAGAGAGGTAAGGCTTCTTGCCCACGATTACATGGTCAATAGCAGAGCAGGAATTTGGACTAAGTTCTATGGAATTCTAAAGCAGGGTTGCCAGATAAAATACAAGATGCTCAGATAAGTTTGAGTTTCAGATAAACAGTGACTCTGAATGTTATAGTATAAGTGTGCCCCAAACATTGCATGGGACATGTTTATACTAAAATGGGACGTCTTGTTTCTCTAAGTTTCGAAACCAGCTGATTGTTCTGCATTAAGTCTGGCGACCTTACTCTTTGCCCCTCTGTCACTTCCCTTGCTTTTCTTACTCAGAATGTTGCTCCCTAGATTTTTATTCCAAAAATGTCTTTCAGGCCCCAGTGTGAGTCACTGGAGAGGCAGCAAAAAGTAACAGAGAGCCTTTCACGGGGATTGTGAGGCCCTGGGGCCTGGCCCTGATCGTGGGAAAGACACACCTTCTGGAACAGTTTTCTCATTTGTGAACTGGAGAGTTGAACTACACCACCTCAAGGGTCAGAGAATATGTACTGGGCTCTGACCGTGTGCCAGGCACTGTTCTGGGCTCTTGGGCTCCATCAAAAAACAAAACTGACACAGTTCCCTGTCCTCAGAGAGCTAACATTCTAATGGGGGAGAGACAGACACTAAACAGGTAGTAATAATGCCAGCTACCCTTTTCTCAGGTAGCATTGGGTCAGGCCCGCTGCTGGGGACTTCACAAGCATAGGCTCCTCTGGTGTCCTTTTGTGCCCACCCCGTCGGACATCCAGGGCAGGGTGTGGTGCTGGCACACTGTGGTAGCCGGGGTGGGTCCAGGTTTTGTGAGGCTGGGGACTCTCTTTAAGAAAAGCATATAACATTACCAGACCCTTCCCAGGATCCTAGAAAGAGCCTGTGCAGGAGAGGCTGCGAAACTGAAGCTTCAATAGCGTCCCCATACATACGGCCCTGGGCTCAGTTGGTGATTGTTGAACGAACAGACAACCTCGTAATGTAGCTTCCCCATTTATGGCTGTGGATACTGAGGTTCAGAAAGGTGCAGGGACTGAACTCAAGTTCATAGAGCCGGTAAGTGGCAGCGCTGGTGCTGACATGGTTCAGTGGGGAGAGAACGTGGCAGTGGAAAGCTCCTAGGCGTTGGATCATGAAAGGCCTGGATTTAAATTGGACCCTTGTGTGGACTTGCTGGGTAACTTTGGCCAAGTGTCTTAACCTCTCTGGGCCTTTGTGTCCTCATCAGTAACATGGAGAAAGCAATACTGCTCCTGTAGGGTAGCTGGAGATGATCAATTAATGCTCATTCGGAGGAAGGGTCATTCCCTGCTCGAGGGAAGGCCTGGGGCTCCTCTAGGGCTCCTGGGAGTGCTCCCGCCTGCCTTGGGACTTTGGAAACCACACTTAGGACCAATGGGGGTGGGATTGGCGCAGGCAGCCAAGAAGCACATTTTTGGAATGACTCATCTATAGCCTCCTTCCTGGAGGGTTCGGCCTGACGGGTTTCTCTCCAGAAGCCCCTGTTGGTGTGGGCAGGAGGGGAAGCACAGGAAGGGCCAGAGGTTCCTGCCAGTGCTGGCCGCATCCAACCCGGATATTTAGAGAAAAACTCAGGACAAATATCCATGAACAGTTTCTTTGAGCCTCACACAGGAGGGCAACTGGAGGGACAAGGAACGGGAAACTACCATTGGTGAGCCCCCTACCATGTGCCAGAGTTTTATGTACAATTTGTAAGTTACCAAAAATTTATATATATATAAAATAACTTCTTGTGTGCACTGTGCTCAGCGTATTCTCTGTATTAACTCATTTAAACCTTACAACAGTCCATTAAGGTAATAACTACCCCCATTTTTTGGATGAGGAAAACTGAGGCATAGAGAAGTTAAGTAACTTATTCTAGTTTATACACCTAGGGAAACAGGATTTAAACCCAGGTGGTTTGGCTCCACAGTTTATGTGAGGGTGGCCCTTATAAAGTAAGTACTACATGCCCCTTTGACAGATGAGAAAACTGAGGCTTGCCTGAGGACAAGCCTAGATCACACCGTAAGTAGCAGAGTTTGATTTCAAACCCAGGGCTATCGGACTCCAGAGCCCATGCGTTTTCTATTCTGCCAAGGTGTCTGCCAGTCCAGGGCAGAGTTTGAACCTGTATCCCTCTGCTCTTGTGGGATGCCTGGGATTCACTTCCTGAGATGCTCAAGGCTAAATTCTGGTCTCACCTTGACCCTAGCCCAAATCTCCTTCACGCTAGCTTGTTGCAGCTCCCAATTTCTGTAGAAAGCAGGTCAGGTAATGTCAGAGGTAGAATGTCGCTTGCTCTGTGTTAAGATTCTGAGGGTGAGAAGTAAGACACGGAGTGGTCCCTCAGCCTCCAGCTGTCCTAATTGTCAGGGGCTGTGTCCCCTTTGCTGCCATCTCCTCTGTTCAGTCCAGAGGAGGTGCTCGGTGAGGCAAAGTGAATATGCGATGGGGACCAGACCTTCCCAATGCTTCCTGCCTGTGACAGTGTTTGGATGGCTGGTGCCCTGGAGGACACAGACCTGGGTTTGAGTCCCCGTCTACCACCGTCTGGCTTGGTGACACCGCACAAGGCACTCTCTGAACCTCAGTTTAATAACAATTCCTACTTGAAAGGGTCATTTTGAGAATTAAATGAAATGCCACATGTGAAGAGCCCATCCAGCACCAGGCTTGGCATCTTATAGATCCTTAATACATATTCCCTCTCCCCTGCCCAGGGCCTGAGGGGCTCTCCTTTCTTGCCCTATCTGCCCCTTTTTCTTAAAAAAATTGTGGTAAAATATATATAACTATATATAAGTTTGATAAACTTACCATTTTAACAACTTTAAAATATACAATTCAGTGGCATTGAGTACCTTCACTTGGTTGGGCGACCATCAACACCATCCATCGCCAGAACTTTTTCAACATCTCAAACCGAAACTCTGGACCCATTAAACAGTATTTTCCCATTCCCCTCTCCCCTTAGCCCTTGGTAATCTCTATTCTTCTTTCTCCATGAATTTGCCTGTTCTAGGTACCTCGTAAATGGAGTTATACAATATTTATCCTTTTGTGTCTGGCTTATTTCACTTAGTATCATGTCTTCCAAGTTATCTGTCTTGTAGTGTGTGTCAGAATTTCCTTCCTTTTTAAAGCTGAATAATATTCTTTTGTATGTTTTTGCCACATTTTGTTTATCCATTCATCTGTCGACAGACCCTTGGGTTGCTTCCACCTTTTGACTATTGTGAATAATGCTGCAGTGGACAGGGGTGAGCAAGTCTCCGTTGTTTTTTTTTTTTTTTTTAAATACATATTTATATCATAATTGGGATCAAACTGCACTTACTGTTTTTCTAACCTGCCTTTTGCACTTAATGCTATACTAAGATCATTTTCCCATCATTAAATACTCTTCTGTAATGTCATTATTTATTTATTTATTTATTTATGGCTGTGTTGGGTCCTCGTTTCTGTGCGAGGGCTTTCTCCAGTTGTGGCAAGCGGGGGCCACTCCTCATCACGGTGCGCGGGCCTCTCACTATCGCGGCCTCTCTTGTTGCGGAGCACAGGCTCCAGATGCGCAGGCTCAGTAGTTGTGGCTCATGGGCCCAGCCGATCCGTGGCATGTGGGATCTTCCCAGACCAGGGCTCGAACCCGTGTCCCCTGCATTAGCAGGCAGGTTCTCAACCACTGCGCCACCAGGGAAGCCCCAAGTCTCTTTTAATCCCTGCTTTCAATTCTTTTCGATATATACCCAGAAGTAGGATTGCTGGACCATATGGTAATTCTATGTTTAATTTTTTTGATGCCTCTCCCTTCTTTTTTTTTCTTTTCTCTTGTTAATCTGTCTTTTATTTTTTAATTGAAGTATAGTTCATTTACAATGTTGTGTTAGTTTCAAATGTACAGCAAACTGATTCAGTTACACACACATGAACACACACACATTCTTTTTCAGATCCTTTTCCATTATACTTTATAACAAGATATTGAATATAGTTCCCTGTGCTACACAGTAGGACCTTGTTGTTTATTTTATATATAGTAGTGTGCATCTGTTATCCCAAACTCCTAATTTATCCCTCCCTCACGCCCTTCCCCCTTTGGTAAGCATAAGTTTGTTTTCTATGTCTGTGAGTCTTTCTGTTTTGTAAATATAGTTCACTTGTATCTTTTTTTTTTTTTAGATTCCACATATAAGTGATGTCATTTGATACTTTCTCTGTCTGGCTTCACTTAGTATGATGATCTCTAGGTACATCCATGTTGCTGCAAATGGCGTTCTTTCGTTCTTTTTTATGGCTGAGTAATATTCCATCGTATTCCACATCTTCTTTATCCATTCATCTGTCGACGGACATTTAGGTTGCTTCCAGGTCTTTGATGCCCCTCCCTTCTTAAACATTCTCTCTTCCTCTCCCCTTCTCCTACCTAGCTCTTACCATTTGACCTTCATGCTGGGAAGTCCTCTTGGTGTGTTATTTCCTTTTGACCTAGTTTGACTTTGGTAAGGGGCAACTTGGGAAGCTTTGAGATGCTACTAGCGACCGAGCCTGGCCTCTCTCTCTCTAGACCCCTCCTTGCCAGAGCTGGTCAGCTACTCTATGACCTGGAACCCATCTGGCTGGGACTGGTAAGCCAGTGGCTCTCAGAGCACCCACACAGGCCCCAGAGAGCCCCCTCTGTGAGAGTGGGGGAAGCAGGACTTTTCGTCTGTGACTACGCGTGCTTATTGCTGTGACTCAGGACAGGCTGTGGACCTCAGGGCATCTCTGAGCAGAGCCGCTCAAACCTGACAAGATCACCCAGAAGCTTCCTCCTCTACCTACCAGTTAGACTCAAAGGTGATTCTTTCATGAGACAGACTGGTGTGTGGGAAGAAACTTGGCCTTGGGAGTCAGAGACCTCACGCTGAATCCCTACTCTGTCTCTTCCTTGTGTCACCCCTTGGCAAGCTACTCAAGCTCCCTGAGCCTCGGTTTCCACATCTATCAAGTGGGAATAACAATAGTCTCTACCTCAGTGGGCTGTTGTGCGCATTACGGTTACCCTCCTTGGTGACAGCTCAGAAAGCTGGCAGGGGCTGCTGCAGGCCAAAGACCCCTGCCCGAGTCCTGTTCACTGCTCTCCATCTCTGCTCCTCTCATCCTATGTCCGGTTTTTCCAGCTCTGAAATGGCTCTTCAGGTTATTTTAACAAGGAATAAAATATCTTCTGGGAAATCAGCAGAAGGATGGCCTTTGGAACACTCTCTGCATTGCATCTGTGCTCTCAGGCTTGACCCAAGAATAACAACTACACTATGCCAGCTTGACGGGCCTCTCTGGACCTCTGGAAGGTCCTCCTGCTACTCTTCAGGTGTTTTCCAGCTCCTGATGCTTGCTCAAGCCTGGCGTGTGTTGTGTGTGTGTGTGTGTGTGTGTCTGTCTGTCTGTCTGTGTAGGGGCAGAGCCTTGCCCATCTATCAGTTTTTTTTTCTTTTAAGCCTCCCTGTTGATCTATGAGGGAGGCACGGATCTCTCTTGGAAGGTATTTTAAATGTAATGAATTTACTGAAGAAGATTGAGGGCGGGAGTGTTGGCTGGAGGAGGGTTAACAATCCAGATAGACCTGCTCTTGTGTCTCAGACTTGAGCATGCGCACACACCACCTGGGGATCTGATTCAGGAGGTCTGCGGTGAGGCCTGAGATTGTCTATTTCTGACCAGTGGTACCAATGCGGCTGATCTGGGGTCCATTCCGTGAGCAGCTGTGCTAGACCTGCTTGTTCTTCTAAGTTCTGCGGCCCCTGCGGTTTTCTGCAGGTCGCTTGCCTCTGCTTTGTGTCCAGTCTCACACCACACCCTGGGCTCTTTTTCCCGAATTTCAATCCTTCCTCTCAACCTTTTCCTCACGCTATGTGGCCTGATTCAGGTTTCTGTAGCAACTACTCCCAAAGCCTGCTCCTGGCCCTCAGCTGGGTTTCCAAACTCAATTACTTTCTGAGAAATAAGGCTTTTTCATTTACTGATAATAAGAGCAATATTCACCCGTTACAGGAATCTTGGAAATTACTGAAAAATGTATGGGAGCAAATGAAAAGTTATCCAGAATCCTGTAGCCCTAAGAGAATTATTGATGAGTTTTTTTTTTTTTAACCATTTCTAAAATTTACAATGTTGTGTTAGTTTCAGGTATACAGCACAGGGATTCAGTTATATATCTATTCTTTTTCAGATTCTTTTCTATTATAGATTATTATAAGATATTGACTATAGTATAGTTCCCTGTGCTGTATATTGATGAGGTTTTGATTCATACCTTTCAGTCGCCTTTTTTTCTTGTGCATCTCTATATGTTAAAACTTAATTGAAGGGCTTCCCTGGTGGCGCAGTGGTTGAGAGTCCGCCTGCCGATGCAGGGGACACGGGTTCGTGCCCCGGTCTGGGAAGATCCCACATGCTGCGGAGCGGCTGGGCCCGTGAGCCATGGCCGCTGAGCCTGCGCATCCGGAGCCTGTGCTCCGCAACGGGAGAGGCCACAACAGTGAGAGGCCCGCGTACCACAAAAAAAAAAAAAAAAAAAAACTTAATTGAAATAATACAAAAGAAAGAAATATGGACATTGCTATAGGCTGCTTTCCTGTTTTATGACTGGTTCTTTGAAAACATACAAAAATGACTCAATATCCCATAGATACTGATAATTGCTATTGTTGGGTCCTTAAGATGTGAGGCCATGGGGTAAATACCTGCTTGTTGTCTCAGTTAAATAATCCATCATTTGTTTAACTGGTCTTCTGTATAAATAATACTGTGATGAACATCTCTGTGCATACATTTTAATCTAGCTTTCTGATTATTTCTTTAGATCTGGAGTTGGCAAACTTTTGGTAAAGGGCCAGATAATAATTATTTTAGGTTTGGTGGGCCATATAGTCTCTGCCATAACTACTCAACTCTCCGTTGTAGCACAAAAGCAACCATAAAGTCTATAAACAAATGAGTGTGGATGTGTTCCAATACAATTTTATTTACAAAAACAGGTGGCTGGTTGGATGTGGTCCACAGGCCATAGTTTGCCAACCTTGCTTTAGACTAGAATCAGTCAAGGATGCGCAAATTTTTTTTCAATAAAAGGCAGAAAATGGATTTAGTTGTACCCAATACAGTTTCTGTCACTACTGTTTCCTCCCCCTCCCCCTCCCCCTCCCCCTCCCCCTCCCCGCTATTTTCTTTTCCTCCTCCTTTTTTTTTTTTTTTTGCGGTACGCGGGCCTCTCACTGCTGTGGCCTCTCCCATTGCGGAGCACAGGCTCCAGACGCGCAGGCTCAGCGGCCATGGCTCACGGGCCCAGCCGCTCCGCGAAGGCTCCGCGGCATGTGGGATCTTCGCGGACCGGGGCACGAACCCGCGTCCCCTGCCTCGGCAGGCGGACTCTCAACCACTGCGCCACCAGGGAAGCCTCCTCCTCCTTTTTTCTTCTCTCTTTTTCCTCATTCTCCTTCCAACCTCTTAAGAATGTAAAAACCATTCTTAGCTTGTAGACCATACAAAAGCAGGCCTTTGTTGACCCCTGGACTAGATAAATGGGTGTTGAATTCCTGATTCGGAAAGCATGCATGTTGAACAATCTCTTGATGAATGTGGCCTGGTTGCTTTCCAGAATGGTGGCAGTTCCAATCTAAACACCCCCATTGGCCGAGCAGGAAACTGTCCCTCCTATTCTACCCTCGCTGCATCGAGAAGTTTTTTACTCAATCTTTGCTAATTCAGTAGATGAGAATATCTCCTAATTCACACTTGCTTTGATTACTAATAGGTTGAGCATTTTTCCTCTGAATTATTCATTTGTATTTCCCGTTCTGTAGATTTGGTTTTTTTGGTGGTCTTTGTCTTTTTATTTGGGATCTTATTGTTTTTCTTTATAATTTTTGCATGACTTCTCGACAAAGAGAGGATTTGAAGTGTTGTCCTGTTTGCTACAATGATTTTCCCCATTGTTTTCCTTTGCCTTTTCATTGTATCTATTATTATTTTGATGGCTAGAAGTGCTTAATTTTTATTTCTTTTCCTTTGTGAGTTCTATTTCCTCTTTGAAACTTTCTCTTTTGGTTTTCTGAACGTCAGCTATCCCACTTTGCCCTCAGCCTCCTGATATCCCATAAACAGTTCAGGAATTCTGTGGAGAAATGTGTAAATTATAAATGCTTTCAGCTGAGTCTCACAGAAAATCTGATAAACAGTGGTTTAAGCCAGTGGTTCTCAAACTTTAGCACACATCAGAATCACCGGGGGACTTGGTAAAACTGATTGCAGGGCCCGCCTACAGAATTTCAGGTTCTTATAGGTCTGGGGTGGGGCCTGAGAACGTGCATTTCTAACACATTCCCATATGGTGCTGATGCTGCTGGCCTGGGGCCCACTTTGAGAACCACTGGCGTAAACAATTGAGAGGTTCAGTTACCTCATAGAACAAGAGTACAGAAGAGTGTGGTCCCAGGGCTGGTTTAACAGCTCAGTGATGTCAGGTTCTAGTCCATGTCTTTACTTTCTATTGGTCTTTTCCTCAGGATTGCAAGATGGCTGCCATAGCTCCAGGCATTTCATATTTAACAACAGCATTCCAATCAGGAAGAAGGGGGAACATGGGAAAAAACTTTCCTTTTGACAGTGTTTGGCACATTGCCACTTTGGCCAAAGCTTGTAGGCAAACATCTAGTAAGAAGAGAAGGTAGATTTGGGGTAGGAGATAGTCTCTGTCTTAAGTGCTTCCCTGCATTGGGTGGAAAAGTGCATAGTTCAGGCCCTTGGACCCTCAGCTCCAGGCCCATTGAACTGTACTCTGTCTGGGTGTCTTTAGGGACCCAGAGTCAGGTCAACTTGGCCTCCAAACTGGTTCTGATCTTGGCTTCACTGAAGTCATTGGACTCCTGCCTTGTTTCTGATACAGAGGCTGAACTGGCCCCTTGTTCTGGTATTTGGATGCTTTCTTGCCTGAATTCTTTGCTAAATAATTGGCCTGGCTCTCTCTAAGTTGGGAACCCTGCTTGCTTCTGCCAGTTCTTCTCCTAGTCAGGGGTCCTAGCCCCAAATTCCAATCTGGTACTGTGGAGCCTTACGACCTTTTGACAGGTCTCCCAAGTACCACCTGCCCGGATTCCTTGAAACACCCCACAGCCCGGCCGTCAAAGCTCCTGAGAGCAGGGGACCCAAGCCTCTGAAGGCTTGCATGGATCGACTGGCTGCTACATTTTGCCTGTTGATCCAACTTTCTCTTATTGTCTATAGCTGGTGTCTGAATTATTCCCAACCTTCCTCGGAGGCCAGGGCTGGCTCCACCAGCACCACTGAGAGTGGAAACTGGGGGCAGGAAGTTCCTACCTCAGACAATAGGAAATACCAATCAGAAGAGTGGGCTAAGGCAGTACCTGTAAGAAGATGCCAAGGTCCTGATGGAGGGGAGAATGAGGTAAGAGTCACCGATGGCTTTTCTATTAGGACCCAAACTGGTTTAAACAAGATAACGAATTGGGGGCTTCACTGGTGGCGCAGTGGTTGAGAGTCCGCCTGCCGATGCAGGGAACACGAGTTCGTGCCCCGGTCTGGGAAGATCCCACATGCCGTGGAGCGGCTGGGCCCGTGAGCCGTGGCTGCTGAGCCTGCGCGTCCGGAGCCTGTGCTCCGCAACAGGAGAGGCCACAACAGTGAGAGGCCCGCGTACCGCAAAAAAAAAAAAAAAGATAACTAATTGGGAAGTCCAGGGGTAAGGCTGGCTTCAAGCATGGCTCATTGCTTGGGTTCAAATGGTATCACTAGAATCCAGTTATTCCCATCTTACAGTCTGGTGTCCTCTGGGTTAATTTCTTTCTTCAACTGGCTCTGCCCTCGTGTCACAAGATGGCTGCCAACAGCTCTGGGGGCTACATCCTTCCCATTTTCTTTCCAGAGGAGAAAGAGAAAATCAAAAGTCCCAGAACTGAGCTTTGTTAGCCCTGATTGGCCTGATATGGGTCACTGTCCTTCCCTGAAAACAACCACTAGGGTCAGGGAAATGTGATGTATGGATTAATTAAGGGTTGAGTCACAGGATTCAACCCTAGATTTGAGGGCAGAATCAATCCCACCCAAACCACATGGCTGAAAATGGGGCAAGAGTGCCCTCAAAGGATATTCAGGGGCACTGAAGTGGGGGAAGGTGGGAGGGGATGTGGAGAGGCAACCTACAGATGTTCATTCTAATTGGAGGTTGAACTTCGGGGGGGGCGGGGTCACAGCTGAAGACTTAAGGTGATGCCAGGGTCTTAAAGCATGCAAGGATTAAGGGATGGAGAGGAAGAGGTGCTTGAATGACCTCCAGGGATGGGGTGTGTGACGGGGTCAGGCTGCTTAAAGGACCAGCAACAGGTGGGCACCTGGCTGTGGTCCTCTCCTCTCCTGTGTCTGCTCCAGTTTAGTCTATAGGTCCAATTCCAGGTCAGCAAGTTCCACATCTCAGCACCTCCCAGACCGCCCATCCTGCTGCAGTTAACTCTTCCAGGCCTGGGTTGAGATTGACTTCTTCCTACTCAAAGAACACATGATTCCATCAAACAGTATGCTTATTCTTTGGGCAATAAAAATGCCGTGTAGAACATTCATTGCCATTCCGGACAATGCCTCCTTCAAAAGCCCTTTGGGTTTACTGCTCTCATTATTCTCTGTAACTCAAATATAATTTGTCAGCCCCATGTGATATATTTCAGCTTGAGTGTAGTCCCAGAAAAAAAGTTTGTGGCCACAGATGCGTTTGAATGTTTTCTATCTTCAGAAGACAAAATTAATATAAAGCTAGTATTTTGTCCACATGGGGCCAAATCGAGTATCTGAGTTACAAATCGGTGTTCCTTCAGGTGCCTGCTGATCCGTACTCTCTCTGCTACCTTCGAGGTCTTCGTCCCTTTTTTGTCCCTAATTATCATAGTCACCACTGTGTTTAGTCTTAGGAGCCTCCTAAATCCTTTTGGAATCAATCAGAGAAAATTCAAGGGAAGTAAATAAATAACATGTGATTTGTTTTCCCTTATATATTGGTTTTCTCAGCAGGGAAGGGGAAAATGTATAATTCAGACATAAACTTTGTCTGATTAAGATCAAATGAGGTTCTCTTATTTGTTCTTTTTTCTCTTTGCTCCTGCTTCTGCCTTCCTCCTCCCTCCCTCCCCTCCTTCCTTGTGAGAGAGGGTTTGGTCCTTTTACTGAGGGGTAGGAGAAATATTGGGAGCTCAGAAGTGGCTGGTGGATCATGCCTGCTTCTCAACTTCCTCTGGGGTGGAAATTCATTTAAAACTTGCAGTTTCCAAAGTGGCTGCCAAAGCCACAGCATTGGGTGGGGGGGGGGTGCACTGAGAGTCTCAAAGGACAGGCTGGAGCCAGGCAGTGGGGGGTGGGGAGTGGACACGCCTTGCAGAGACCATCTTTTGAAAACATCCCCAAGGTGTAACAGAGAGTATCCATCTGAACTGATAAGAGTCCAGACCCCCGACTGTAGCCTTGAGTGTGTCTCGGCTTCCATCCTGTCACTGTTTCTACTAAAACCCACAGAAGTTTCCTATTTCCTTCTTCATTAAACCCTACCTCCTCTTCCTAACTTGTAAAACTCTCCATAACCTGGGTGCATCCTTCATCTCTATCACCACCCAACCCGACTCTTTGCTTTAGTTCTCTTACCCCCCAAGACACACAGAGTTTACATCATTGGGTTTGAGCAGAAGATCTGAACTTGAGTTCTCAGTCTACTTCTTACTGCCCTAGGATCTTGGGCAAGTCATGTGACCACTCTGCACCTTGGGTTCTCTTTAGGAGATGGAACCAGTGGATATTTACTGAGTCCTGGAAGCTCTGCATCCATTTCCACCCATACTATCTCTTTGGTAGCCATACCCTAATTTTCCTCTGGAAACATCTCTGCCCCACTTTTAGTCCATGAACCTCTGGGTGGAGTTAGTTCTGCTCCCTGTGTCGGGAGTAGAACCCATGATCCAGCGCAAAGCTGAGCAGTGTATCCCAAGTTTCCATGCCCCGTCATTGCCTCATGGGTGAGCAGGCAACCTAAGCTGGTCCAACCAGAGTGAATCGCAGGACTTTTGCCGAGACCCAGACACTTGCTCTTTTCTTCTGAATTTGAATCTGGAAGGATGTGGTTGCAGCAGCCTGAGCTTGAGAATCAAGCCTGAAAAGGAGCCACCCTTAGGGGTAGAGCTGAGATGTCGGGGGAAAGAAACCTGGTCGCAGTTAGTGCTGGAGGACTGTTTTCCCATCTGGAATGGCCACTGCTTGGCTTTCTCCTTCCCTCTCTCTGTCCAAAGCCTTCCTGATGTTTCCTACCCCACTTCCTTTCTTCTTTTCTTCCCCCCACTTCTTTTGATTTGCGAAGAAAATCATGGTAAAATACACATAACGTGAAATTTACCATCGTAACCATTTTTAAGTGTACAGTTAAGTAGTATTAAGTACATTCACATTGTTGTGCAACCAATTTCCAGAACTTTTTCATCTTGCAAATCTGAAACTCTGTACCCATTAAAAAACTCCCCATTTCCCCAGCCCCCAGCCCCTGGCAGCCACCATTCCACTTTCTGTCTCTATGAGTTTGGCTCCTCTAGTATATATTACCCCATATAAGTGGAACCATACAACATTTGTCCTTTTATGTCTGGCTTATTTCAGTTAATACAATGTCTTCAAGTTTCATCCATGTTGTAGTGTGTCAGAACTCTCTTCCTTTTTAAGGCTGAATAATATTCCGCTGAATGGATATACCACATTTTGTTTATCCATTCATCCGTCAAAGGGTATTCAAGTTGTTTCCATGTTTTAGCTATTGTGAATAATGCTGCGATGAACGTGGGTATACAAATATCTCTTCAAGACCCTGCTTTCAGTTCTTTGGGTGTATACTCAGAAGTGGAATTGCTGCATCACATGGGGTTACCAGTTTTACTTTTTGGAAGAACTGTCATATTTCCCACAGTGGGTGAACCATTTTATTGATACATTCCCACCCACAATGCACAGGGTTCCAATTTCTCCACATCCTTGTCAACACCCTTCCCAGACTTCTTAGCCAACGTGAAGTTGCCTCCCCTGGGACTCTGATCACTGATCCCCAAAGACTTCATTTGTACCTACCACCCAGAACACCAGGGATGCTACACAATTCAACTCTAGGTTATCTGTGGGCCTCTGTGGTTTCTAGACTTTTTAGGTCTTTCCGAGCAGAGCAAGACCTTCCTTGAGGTTCGGCATCTGTGAACCCCTGGTTTATGGGACTGTCTTTTGCAGAGATTTTGTTTTTCAAGCATCTAATTGTGTCTGGCACACAGAAGTCAGGTAGGGCCATGAAAACAGCGTGGGGTTTAGATTCCAATCCCGGCGCTGCCCTGGATAGCTGTGTGACCTTGGCAAGTCAGCCATGTTCTCTCAGCTTCTGTTCTTCAGCTCTAACATGAGGCTGCATTACTTCCCACACAGGCCAGTGTATTTATTGAAATAACTGGTGCAGAGGCGCTAGGGCTATAGGAGTTCCCTCACGTGCCTTCCCAAAGCTGGTAGAGGCAAGTGTCACACAAGTGAGATACAGAGATCCTTGAGAGTCTGATACACTGGGTTTTGGAATATTTGGGGATAATTGGCATTCCTAGACAATTCCCAAGTTTGTTTCAGCCAATGGTACTGATCCGGGGGGACCCAAGCTCCTAGTAAATGACTAAATAATTCAGCTAAGTTTTATCAACGTGACAATTGGTACATCCAAATCCAACTCAAGTCCCACTGCAAATATCGTCTCCTCCAGGAAGCCCTCCTTAACCCCACAGCACTTGGACACATCTCCATGTTAGCTTGATTGGCTTATTTCCTTGATGGGAAGTGTCAGCCAGGATCCTCTTGTGCACTGAAGGCAGCACATACTAGATGCTTAGTAAGCTTTTGTTGAATGAATGAACGACTGAATAATTAAGTTTCAATCTAATACAGGGAGGCTAAAGAAACAAGCTGGAAGATTGTAGCAGGAGAGACACCCAGAAGGGAGCCTGGAGAGTCTACAGCAGACTCCCAGGATCATCGAAAGGCGCCCTGATTTCTCAGTTCAAATTCCAGCTCCCGAGATTACACAGCATAGCCAGTGGGCACGTGGGCTTGAAGTTAGATGTGGGCTCAACTCCTGTCTCTGCCACCTACTAACTGAATGACTTTAAGCAAATTACTTAGCCTCACTGAGCCATCAGCGCGCAGCTCGGTTAGCTCTCGTTATGCCTTTGCTCAAGCCCCCACCTTCCCCGCCTGGCCTTTTGGGGCCGGCCTCTTCTCCAGGCTGCCTGCCATTTACACATCTGAGAAATATGCAGGCCAATGGAAACACACATCCTCCAATCTGCCCGCTCCTCACACAGGGGATTAAAATCTGTCTCATCTTCCCAGTTTGGAATGCTGAGTATTTGGTCAAGGATTCAGCTCCCCCTTTTTATGAGGCTTTAAGAAAACCCAAATTAAACCCTGATTTGTTTTTAAAGATCAGAATCCTTAATTTTTCAGCATTTGGCTCATTTTCCTTACAGGCTTAGAAAGCAACATTAAACAGATTCTGTTTCTTAGCACACTCTGCTTTTTCTTTGCTGTGTGTTAGAGGGGGTGGACAAAGCCCTCGAGAGATTTCCCATAGTGCTTGCCGGGTGACCTTGGCCAAGCCTCCTTACTTCCCTGGCCTTCAGTTGTCATCTGTGGAATGAGAGGGCTAAGCCCCAAGGCTTGTGCACTCCTTGAGGGGATCACTTAAAACTCCTGTATTTCAGATGGAGGCTCAGAGAGGGGAAGGGACTTACCAAAGGGCACACAGCTATTTAACATGCAGAACCAGCTCAGGGGTTCTGGTTTCTAGGTGAGCCCTGTACTTCCCTAGTAACTTCATTTTCTCTAAGAAAGAAATATGGGGCTGTCAACAACTCCTGCACAATTTCCAAGCGCCCTGCCTTTCTGGGTAGTGTTCAGTAGATTTCAGGATGACGTTGGTGTTTTCAGGGCTATTCAAAACGAGGAAGGAAGAAAAACCCAGAAGTGGGGAAGTCAGGATGTGTTGGCGTGTTCTGTGCTTCGTTATTAGATGTACCGAAAAGAAAAATGTTCAATTTAAACCAAAGTGATGTGAAAACCAGCAGCCATCATGATGTTTCCCCAGCTTCGGATAACTGCCCAACACAGTGACACACTTTTCCAGTTTGCCTTGGACTGAAGGGTTTCTGAGATGTGGGACTTTCAGTGCTAAAACCTGGAAAGTCCCAGGCAAACCAGGCTGACTTGGATGAATTGACCACTCTACTGGCTGGCTAGTAGGCAAAGAGAAAGGCCTTCTAGTAGGGCGCTTTGGCTGGTCTGAGTAACGGGTCTGCCACTCCTATGCCATATGCAGCTTTGAGAGAGCCAAGCCCTCCAAGCCTCAAGGTTCTCATCTGATAGTTGGGTTTAAATGAGATAATTAATTTAAATTGCCTACTTCAGTAACTGGCACAGAGCAATCACCCACTGAATGTTAAGCCTCTTCCTTCTAGGTGGGGGGAAAAAAAGCTCAGTTTTCTTTTCTTTTTTCTTGGTAATCATTGTGAGTTTCTTTTTCCAGCTTTATTGAGGTATACTTGACGAATATAATCATAAGGTATTTAAAGTGTACATCAAAAAAAATTAAGTGTACATCGTGGTGATATGATGTACATATACGTTATGAAAGGATTCCCACCATTAATGAATACATCCATCACCTCACATGTTTATCTTTTTTTGTATGAGAAAGGTTTTTTCTTTTTTAACTTCCAAGCATGTGGGACAAGAGGTTACAGATGATGTGTTTGAGGACAGATTTTACAAAATCATGTAGTATTTTCTCCAGGGTTGAGTATATTTGGGTAAATCACTACATGTCTTGTTGAATTCTTGGGCAAAACAACCATATTGTCACTTCTTTCTCTTAAAATGTTTGGGAAAGTCATGGATCAGCTTTGGCATGTGAGAGGGAGCAGTGGGGTCCGGCCCTAAGCAGCTTGGCTGGTGCAGTGAACAGAGAATGGTAATTGGCTCGAGACCTAGGGTAAAATCCCATCTCTGCCCCATTTTGGCTGCCACGCTTGTCCTCATCTGTATCAGGTAAACGACCATCTGCACTTGGCGAGGTTTTCATGTGGCCTCTGTGAGAGCTGATGCTTGGTATCTCCTGGGAACTTGTGAATATTTTAGTCCTGTCTGCTTGCGTTCCTGTCGTGGAGGCTCAGAGGGTCTCAGGGTCTTCCCTGTGCCATTCGAGGCTGGGTTAAAACAGGGTTTGGAGAGCATGTGTTGGCTGGGACGGGAAGCCAAGTGTCACGGTAGAGAACAGATGATTCCCCCTCGGTCATCTGGAGATAGAGCCCAGACCTTTGGCTCCAGAGCCTCGGAACAACCAGGTCACTCTGTTGGCAGCTGGGTCCTGGATTTCAGTCCATCTAAATCAGTAAAGAAAAGGTCAGAGGCCCTGAAGATCAGGGTCAGCCATCCCACTGACCTCCCTGGCAGGTTGTCTCGGGACTGTTTCACATCTGAGAGCTCTTTATCTTCATTTCTTCCCAAGCCCGCAGTTGGGAGCTGTGGATGTCTGCAGGCTGTTTGGAGGGCTAGGGGTTGCCCCTCTGGCCTCTTCTCTTACCCTGCCAGCTTTGAGAGGCAGCAAGGTAGCTTAATAAATGGTTCATCAGCAGCTGTGGCCCTATGAATGTAGCCATCCCACTATGGCCGGACACTTAGGTGGCTTCTGTTATAAGTAACATTGTGACCAACCCTGAAAGTGGGCCCAGGTAACCCTTCAGGGAAGTTGGCAAACAGCGAGGTCACGCTTGCTCTACAGATGAGGTTTCCCAAGAAGGAAGGTTGAACAATGTAAAGCAAATTTGAAAACATTTTGAAGGAAGTCTTCCTAAAATATATCTCACCTTTCCCTGCCTTAGCCAACAGAGCATACTGATGAGACCCTTTCTCTTGCATGGGGATCAATCTTAGAGCCCTCAGTTATTACCCTACAGCACTGTAATTGCTGGTGCCTTTGATATGAAAAGTACTTCTGGAGTCAGGGGCCGAGAAGCAAGCAAAATCTCCTAACTCCATGCAAGGTGTGGCAGGAGTGACAAGCCCTACGTGCTTCAACACAGATGGAAATAAACTTCAGCTCTGGCTCGGTGTCAGCAACCCCACACAACCCAGAGAGGGACAGTCTGTGATGCTGGCATCTTCTCTAGTCATTTTGGTTGTTATATTTTCAGCTTGGTAAATGCGATTATTCAATTTGGTTCTTTTGCAAATCTGCCATGTCACTGTTTATAATGTCTATTTTGGGGCCAGTCTTTTCAAGTTTGCTTTTACGTCTTTGAACATAGCAGGCATAGTTATTTTACGGTCCTGTCTGATTAATGCCAGAATCCAGGCTCCCTGTTGGTTTGTATCTCTTGTCTATTTTTTTTACCGGTTTTCACTCATGGTGTCTTGTCTCCTGTGTACTTGGTTATATTTGCGTGAAGGAATCGGGGTTGGAAGAAATTATTTGTAGAATGATGAATGATGGTCTTCCTCTTAACAGGATTTTAAATTTCTTTGGCAGGTGCCTGGGGGCTCTAGAGTCTGAGATAAACTTGATCTGTTTGGGACTTGAGATTTCTGAGTTCCTCAAACGTCTTGAAGCAGGTGGTGGTCCTTGCAAGAGCTACTGCTCCACCCTTAGCTGGAGGATGTAGCCTTGTGGGATTTGTAAATTTTTCTACTTTTTTTCTGTACTTTCCAAAATTCTACATTCTAATTATAGACATTGTTTTAAATTAGAACAAATAATCATGCAAACAAAAATAATGAGAGAGGCCATTCAGTCTCGGAGTTTCTACATGGGAAAGTGCCCGATTCTAGAGGAGATCCCAGTTATCTGAGTGTCAGTAGATAGACATGGTGGATTAGCAGTGGCCTGAAGAAGGCAAAGATGCTAAATGAATTCCATACCTACTTAATTCCAGAATAGAAACCACAGAGGTCGCAGCCCCCTGTTCCCACTTGGTGACCTCAAGGCTTCCACCAATTTACTTGTGTACATGGCATAAATCTCCTCCCCTTTCCTCTCCACAAAGTCGCACAAGTAACAGACATCACTGCTCAAGCACAACACTTGATTTTGATCTTCCACGTGTTAGCAAAAACTTTAAATAGCCAGATAATATGCAATACTTTGAATGGACTAGATTTTACTTGATTGGTCTCCTAATGCTGGATATTTAGACTGTTTACATTTCCCCCCTTATTACAAAATACTTATAATAAACATCTTTGTGTCTAGCTCTTTGCCAGCATTTTGAATGATTTCTTTGGTGGTAGATTCCTAACAATGGATCAAAAGATAAGAACATTTGTCAGGTTTTTGATATATATTGCCAAATTACTTTCTAGAAAGTATATTCCAATTAATACACCCTCCAGGAGCATAGAGAGCCTGCTATATTCCTTGCCACCACCAGATATATAATTAAAATAATTTGGGGGCTAATTTGGTAAAGGAAAAATGATAGCCTTTTGTTATTTAGTTTGCATTTTGCACTATCTCTTCAATGCAATTCTCCTTTTGGTGAAATTACTTTTTATGCATGTAGCACCTCTTTGACAGGCACAATCTTTAAAATGGGAGCAATTACTCCAGTGTCTAAGATTTCTCATTTTAGCATTTATTGAAAAAATATGTACACTGCATGCTGCGCTATGTCAATACACCTACTGAGTCCTTCACAGCATCTTTCTTGGGTTCCAGCTGCGTTCTCTCTATGAGCAAGGGGTGAAATCCTAAAGCAAGGAGAGTGCACCTGAAACCAGGAGGATGATATAATAAGTGGAAAAAGGCAGAATCAGAACAGTATAATATGATTCCATTATGTTTCTAAAAAGTCATACATGCATTTAAAACAATTTAAAAAAATTTTATTTGGCTGCGTTGGGTCTTCATTGCTGTGTGCAGGCTTTCTCTAGTTGCAGCGAGCAGGGGCTACTCTTGGTTGTGGTGCATGGGCTTCTCATTGTGGTGGCTCCTCTTGTTGTGGAGCACGGGCTCTAGGCTTGCGGGTTTCAGTAGTTGCAGCACACAGGCTCAGTAGTTGTGGTTCACAGGCTCTAGAGCGCAGGCTCAGTAGTTGTGGCACATGGGCTTAGTTGCTCTGTGGCATGCGGGATCTTCTCAGACCAGGGCTTGAACCCGTGTCCCCTGCATTGGCAGGTGGATTCTTAACCACTGCACCACCAGGGAAGACCCTAAAACAATTTTTATTGATGTATAGTTGATTTACAATGTTTAAGGTGTACAGCAAAGTGATTCAGTTATAGATACATATATTCTTTTTCAGACTCTTTTCCATTATAGGTTATTACCAGCTATTAAATATAATTCACTGTGCTATACAGTAGGTCCTTGTTGTTTATCTATTTTATATATAGTAGTGTATATCTGTTAATCCCAAATTCCTAATTTATCCCTCCCCCTCCCTTTCCCCTTTGGTAAGCATTAGTTTGTTTTCTGTGTCTGTGAGTTTATTTCTGTTTTGTAAATAAGTTTATTTATATCATTTTTTTTAGATTCCACATATAAGTGATATCATATTGATATATCTTTCTTTGTCTGACTTACTTCACTTAGTATGAATCTCTAGGACCAGCCATGTTGCTGTAAATGGTATTATTTCATTCTTTTTTATGGCTGAGTAGTATTCCGTTGGATATATGTACCACATCTTCTTTATCCATTCATCTGTCGATGGACATTTAGGTTGCTTCCCTGTGTTGGCTCTTGTAAATAGTCCTGCTATGAACATTGGGGTGCAAGTCATATGTGCATTTTAAAAAGCATCTGGAAGGGCATAGCTCAAACCACTAATGGTGGTTTTCTATGTGGATTAGGATTTTGTGGGAATTTGACACTTTTATCATATAGCTTTTGTAGTACTTGATTTTTTAAAATAATGAGCAATTATTACTTTTATAATCAGATAAAATAATAAAGGTATTTCTATTTTGAAAAAAAATAAGCTTGTTTTAGCAACTGGTTACAGATGAAAAAAATGCCATCCTGTCTTTTTTTTTTTTTTTTGCGATATGCGGGCCTCTCACTGTTGGGGCCTCTCACTGTTTTGGCCTCTCCCGTTGCGGAGCACAGGCTCCGGACGCGCAGGCTCAGCGGCCATGGCTCATGGGCCTAGCCGCTCCGCGGCATGTGGGATCCTCCCGGACCGGGCACGAGCCCGTGTCCCCTGCATTGGCAGGCGGACTCTCAACCACTGTGCCACCAGGGAAGCCCTGCCATCCTGTCTTGATATCTCTGGGTCCCTCTTCTTCTCTCTCCCTTTGTAAATATATGTATAAATATAGAAAGATATTTGTATATATTTAAATTTTAATATTTTATATTATATGTAATATATGTTTATATATATTTTAAACCTAAGTCTAGAAAAAGAACCACTTGTGGCATTGATGCTTCTGCTCTATGTAGCTCATGGGGATGACAGTGGTATCTGTCACTACAACTTCCGCACAGGGCAGATCAGAGTTGTTGCGTATATCCAACTTGTGCCTGATTTTGAAACCAGTTTTTAGGCGAGATCGAAAGGGAAAGTCACACTGTATGGAAGGCCAATTACCCCTCAGGACAACTTCTTGAGGCAGGTATCCTTGTCCTGGTATTTCGAGGAGAAACTGAGGCTCCAGAGGGTGAATTAACTTGGTCAGCAAGGCCTAGAAGCAAGCCGTGGTGTCAGGATTCAGATCCAAGTATGACTGCCTCCAAATATTGCCCGCTTGACTACTGCACACGTGACTCTGTTAGGGGCAGTCAGAGGTTCTAAGGCCCTGCTCCCTGGAGCCACCACATGTGAAGGAGAAGTGCGGCTGGGGCCTGGCCCTGGCACGGCCCTTTTGGTTATGATGCCCAGAGACACATTCCAATCTCTTCCTGTAGTGGAAAGACATTGTAGGATATACATGCAGGGGCCCACGAGCCCCCCCAAACATGCCTTGGGGAAAGGAGCGCTGGAGGGGGGTTTCCCAGCCAAGGTGCCTCTAGAGATTCAGCTACAGGATTTCATGGGACTGATGTCACCCGCTACTCGCCGGGTGTCTGCTCCTCTCTCTGCTATCAGCTGGCCCCCTCGCCCTCTGCTCCGGCTCTCAAAGTGTGGTCACTGTGTCACTTGCATCGTACTCCCCTGGTTTGCTGGTTTAAATCAGACTCCTGCCCACGCCTCTGAATCGGATTTTCTAAGGGTGTCTGATGATTAATTTTATGTGTCAACTTGGCTGGGCCACGGGGTGCCCAGATGTCTGGTTAAATTCTATTTCTGGGTGTGTCTGTGATAGTGTTTCTGGACAAGATTCACATTTCTTTTAAACGTTTTAAGCATTTTAGTACTGATTGATTATTTATTGATTGATTATTTATTTATTTATTTTGGCTGAGCCGGGTCTTAGTTGCGGCGTGCAGACTTCTTAGTTGCGGCATGCGTGTGGGATCTAGTTCCCCGACCAGGGCTGCAACCCGGGCCCCCTGCATTGGGAGTGCGGAGTCTTACCCACTGGGCCACCAGGGAAATCCCAAGCTTAGCATTTGAATTAGTGGATTGAGTAAAGCAAACAGCCCTCCCCAAGGTGGGTGAGCAGCTTCATCTTAGTCCTTCAGGAGATCTCAGTTCATATTTTCAGAGAGGGAGCCTGATTTGTTCAGCTCATATTTCTACCCCAGGCCCTGTTGCTGCTACTGTCTGGCTTCCCGGCTCTGAATCACATGCCAGTCTCTTGACCATTAGCTGCAGGGTGGGGTCACGTGGTGTAAAACTCGCTGCCTGTTGGGTCGGGCACTGTGACTGACATCTGAATGTCAGCCTTTATATTTGATAAGAAATGTAACTTTATTTTTCAGTTGTGTGGCTTAATATATTTTGTCCATCCTCAAGCTGCTGGTATAGAGGGGGCTCCAGACACCAGACATGTGCAAATATGGCTGGGGAAGCTGGAGAAGGGGGAGTCTGAGGGGGAAGTCAGAGGCCTGGTGGTCCTGGGGGCTCTGGGTGCAGGTCAGCTTGGCCACACCTCCCTTAGTCCAGCCCTGCCTCGCCCCCCGAGCTGGTTCCCCTTCCCTGAGTGGGTGGGTCTTAATCAGAACTTCTTGAGGGCAGTTTCAAGGCAAGTCAAATGGTGCGAAGTCACCTCGCCCCAGCATTTTCCTTGAATTCCTTTTCACCCTTGTACTTATGTCGCAGAGCTTTGCCTAAGGATCGGTGTGGGGGGGGGCCCGGCCCCTCGTTGGCTGCCCTGGACCCCACAGCCTACTCTCCTGGCAGGTGGCTCTTTGGCAGGTGCCTTGGAACCAAAGAAGTTCCAGAAAGTCCCCGAGAGTCCAGGCTGGGATCGGCCCCACCAGCCTTCAGAGCCCAAGCTCTCACCTTTGGCTTTGGAGTCTGGCTGCCTGAGATCTGGCTGAATGGAAGAGCCAGAGGTAGCCTGGGAAGGTGAGAAGGACTCTGGTTTTGGCATTAGAAGGTACGGGTTTGAGCCTTGGGTCTGTTTATTGCTGGCTGTGTGGGGTCGTGGAAAGAGCAGGCTTTGGAGGGAGGTCTTGCGTGAGGCCTGGGTTTCACTCTACACCCTTTGCCCAGGTCAGGGCACCCTTAACAAGCCCCAGGCCATCCCCAGAGTGCCTACACTGGGCCACCCTCCTGCCAGTCCAGCCCATCTGGTCAAGGCTCCTGTCCCTGTCCTGGTGCACGTCCAGGAGTCTGCTGGTGTCCCCGAGGGACAGCTATGGCTGGCGCACCTCTTTGGCCCTTCAGAGCAGTGTGGGGACACTGCAGCTATCTTGTGACTGAGAGTAAAACTCCAACTCTAAGGATGGCAGGAACACAGACTGAGTCCAGGTCCTTGGTGACAACCTGGAACAGCACTGTTTATCTCTGGACATCTTATATGGGAGAAATGACCCTGAATGTGCTGAAGCCCACGTTGGCTGAGGTTTTTGCTACTTGTAGCCAAGTGGGTGGAACCCTGACTGATGGGGGAGGGGCAGTGCCCCTCCCTGCCAGTAACAGGGTCGGGGGGGAAGGTGGGTTCATCAGGACCCTTCTGATACAAAACCTCAGCCTCCACTGAGACCCAGGAGCTTACACCACTTAGGAATGGGGAAGCTTTTTTTTTTAAGCCTCTGGCTGCCTTGGATCGCTGGTGGGAGGGAGCAGGCCACGGCAGCCTGGGAAAGTGGGAAAGGGGCTGATTTGCCATCAAAAGGTCTGGGTTTGAAGCCAGGCTCTGTTAAATCCTGCCTCAGGTTGACATTGGCTCTGTACTTGGGGCAGGGTAGACCCTGCAGGTTGGGTCAAGGGCCCCAGCTATGGGGCAGGGGAGGGCATGGAACGGTCACAGACCAATTAGGACAGAAGTTCGGAGGAGTGAGATTGCAACGTTTGTATCAAAGAAGGCTTCCTGGAGGAGGGGCCCTTGAAGGATGTACCTGATTTGCTTGGGGAGGAGACCAGAGCAGCAGGGAGGACTACAAGCCTCTTGGGATGACATCTTCTTATTCTGACTTGTGCACATCTCTCCTGGACTGCCTTTGCCCACACCTGTCTCCTCTCCATTTGCCTGTTTCCCCGCCAGCCAGCCAATGAGCTCTGGGAGGGGAGGAACCATGCCTTCACCTCAGTTGCCTGGCAAGAGGAATTTCTGGACTCGCTGCTGGGGGAAAGGACTATAGGAAATCTGAGACCCTAGGTGCAGAGTGGGTGTCTCCAGGCCAGGAGAAGGCAGCGAGCTGGTGGGTCTGGGGGTGCAGCGCATGCAGAGGGGTCCGGGAGGGCAGGTTGGAAAGAGAGGTCTTTAAACTGTGCTTCCTGGTGACATTTCAGGCCAATTCCAGGACCCTTCCCTGAGAAGACTAGGGGTATTTTCTTTTCCTTTTGGCACCGGCATTGACAGGCGAGAGCACGCTTCCCACTGACCACAGGCTCCCTACACTTGGCCTTGAGCTAGAGAACTTGGGAATGAATTAGCTGAGAGCATAATGTCTCCCATTTCCCAGGAGCTCATCTCATCTCCGGGGATCACAGAGATGCTTTAAGTTTGCTCCTTGATCTCTGCAACTCTGAGGGGCACGTGTGCTGGAGTGCAGTGAGAAGTGACGTGGGTGCAGGAGGCTTGGGTTCCTGTCCTGGCTCCACCACTGACCAGCTAGGTGGCTTTGGGCTGGTCTCTGCCCCAAGAAAGGGGCCCACTTTCCCTCCTGCGTTTGGATGACCTGCCAGCTCAGACATTCTAACTCTTGTACCCTTGTGATTCCTAATCCTGGCCACCAGATTATGGGGCCCTGAGGCCGTGGGAGGAGGCTGCCATCTTACCTGGGAGCTCTTGACACGTCCATCTCCCAAGATGGTGAAGAAGATGGAAGTGTTAATAATAGCTGGCATGCATTGTCAAAAAATCTAGAAAAAGTACGTGCTTGAGAGGGTGTGGAGAAAAGGGAACCCTCCTGCACTGTCGGTGGGAATGTAAATTGATACAGCCCCTATGGAGGACAGTATGGAGGGTCCTTAAAGTAAAAAATAGAACTACCATATGACCCAGCAATCCCACTACTGGGCATATACTCTGGGAAAAACCATAATTCAAAAGGAGTCATGCACCACAGTGTTCACTACAGCACTATTTACAATAGCCAGGACATGGAAGCAACCTAAGTGTCCATCGACAGATGAATGGATAAAGAAGGTGTGGCACATGTATACAATGGAATATTACTCAGCCATAAAAAATGAAATTGAGTTATTTGTAGTGAGGTGGATGGACCTAGAATCTGTCATACAGAGTGAAGTCAGTCAGAAAGAGAAAAATATCGTATGCTAACGCATATATATGGAATCTTAAAAAAAAAAAAAAAAAAAAAGGTTCTGATGAACCTAGGGGCAGGACAGGAATAAAGACGCAGACATAGAGAATGGACTTGAGGACCCAGGGAGGGGGAAGGGTAAGCTGGGATGAAGTGAGAGAGTGGCATGGACTTACATATACTACCAAATGTAAAATAGATAGCTAGTGGGAAGCAGCCGCATAGCACAGGGAGATCAGCTCGGTGCTTTGTGTCCACCTAGAGGGGTGGGCTAGGGAGGGTGGGAGGGAGGCTCAAGAGGGAGGGGATATATGCATACATATAGCTGATTCACTTTGTTGTGCAGCAGACACTTACACAACATTGTAGAGCAGTTACCCTCCAATAAAGATGTAAAAAATAAATGAAATGAAAAAAAAAAGAAAAAAATAGCTGGCATTTACTGAACACAGACATTGTGCAAACGGCCTTACATGCATCATCTCACTTAACTGCCACAAAAGCCCTGTGATTAATCAAGCTCCCGGCCGCCTGGACAAATAAAGGAATGTGTTATTTATAGTATTATGAATTGGATATCCGCCCACGTTTTGCTAGGTGGGATGACTTTACAGAGATGGAGGAATAAAGGTCTGGCTCCTTTAAGAAGCAAGGTGGGGCTTCCCTGGTGGCGCAGTGGTTGAGAGTCCGCCTGCCGATGCAGGGGACACGGGTTCGTGCCCCGGTCCGGGAAGATCCCACATGCCGCGGAGCGGCTGGGCCCGTGAGCCATGGCCGCTGAGCCTGCGCGTCCGGAGCCTGTGCTCTGCAACGGGAGAGGCCACAACAGTGAGAGGCCCACATACCGCAAAAAAAAAAAAAAAAAAAAAAAAAAAAGAAGCAAGGTGGTGAGAAGAAGGATGGGTTCAAATGGAGGGAGGGGCCTTGAGTGAGTGGGATGGGAACTGGGGGGTGGAGATGGGGTAGGGGTAGGGGTCGGGGTGGGGGTGGGGCTGGAGGGGGGCCCTGAAATTGCTGTGTCCCTCGTGCCAGGGCATGGTACCCAGCTTCCTCCCACCATGGGCTCCCAGTGAGATGACCAAGGCCAAGAGCATCCGTTCAGGTTTGATTTGCCCCGGGCTCTGCTGGGGAAACCACTAGATTCTGACATCAGCCTTCAGGACTGATTTTGGGTCTAGCTTGTGGGTGAGCTGTAATTATGTCCATTATACCTGTCTTGAATGATTCACAGATGGCAGGGGCTTACGTAGGAGCAATGTTCCTCTTAATTTTTTTTTCTTTTAATTTATATTTTCCGGTGACTCACTGTTGTTGAGAGTACAGTCTCATTGACGGGAGAAGAAAAAGTGGGGAGAGAAAAAAAGGAAAGTGTCATCAGGTCCACTGGAGAGAAATAAAATTGTCCAAACTATGTCCAGGTGATTCTGGGTTCATGTCCTATGGGTTCAAACCTACTGCCTGGCCTCCGAGCCTCTTGACTCTCCCCGTTCCTGGAAGCGGGAGACAGCCCTGTAGCCCCAGGAAAGCAATGGAGGTACCACCCGATGCTGGAAAGTTTGTGCTTTGGACCAGAAGGATCTGGGTTTGACTCTCTGCTCTGATCCTAATTCTTGCTGTGGGACCCTGAGCCCTTTCTTTAACCTCTCTGAGCCTCCGTTGTTCTCACCTGCAAATTAGGAAAAAAACAAAGCCAGCTTTGTAAATTGCTGGGAGGATGACATGAGGTTATATATATTAAGCGCCTGGCATATCATAGTGAAAATAACAGCAAGTATTTATCAGCGATTATAATGCACCAAGCACTTTACGTGTGGTGTCTAAGTCCTTACAGCAGTCCTCTGGGTGAGCACTATTATTACCTTCAGTTTAGAGGTGAGGAAACTGAGCTCAGAGAGGTTACACGATTTGCCAAGGTCACACAGCTAGTGAATGGCAGAGTTTGGGGGAGTGGATCTCAAGCCTAGCTGACTTTAAAGCCACGGTAGGAAAGTAGACTTAACCCCCCAACCCCAGCTCTACTTATTCTCATAAGAAATGTCCTTGTCCTCCTGTCCCTCAAAACAAACCTGCCCAATTTCTCTCTTCCGGGCCCCTCCAGCCTCTCAGACAACCTCATCGGAAACTTGGGGTCATCTTTGGCCCCTGCTCCCCTGACCATCACTGCCATGTTGTACTTGGTGGCACTATCCAAGCGGCGGCTCAGACCCAGATCTATTCGTCTTCAATGGAGGTCTCTGCCTTCCTCATCTTCCTCCCCCCGCCCTCACTGAGTTCTTGCCACATCTCCCCCCACTCCCAGAGTAGCCAATTTCAGCCATCCCCTTGTTGCTGTCTTCCCTGCCTGCTTCAGGCGTGTCACTCCCTCCCTGAAATCTTCACTGGCTCCCCAGTGCCTGGCATACTTAGTACCGGGCTAAGGAGCTGGTGCTGACTGTGTCACATTTGACCAGTCCTTCCCTCTCTCTGGTCCCAATTTCCCCAGCTGTGGCATGAGACCCTGCCAGAGTAGCCTTCCGTTCATACTCATAAAGAGACCAGATCAAAGCTAAGCTCCCACAAGAGGGAGGAAGGGCCCAGGTCTTGGCTGTGCTGCCCCCCGTTCCTGTGTCCTGGGGCTCCTTGGGGCATGGTGAAGACCACTGGGCTGGTGGTGAAGACCTTGGTGGTCTTTTGGGGGCCATGTGCTTGTATCCTGAGGCCTCCCCTGGGGGTCCTGAGACTAGAGTGTGTGCTGGGTCTCTGGCCCCTGCTGGCTGGGGTGCCTGAGGGACTGGGGGCTCAGGACCTCCCTCCTACGCCTCTTCCACTTTGGGGCAGTGTCAGGAGGAAGACCCGGGAAGCTCTCCGTGTCAGTTGGTCAGCCAACAGCCGGTCCAGCCCCAGACTCTTAGTTGCCGAGGCCAGGGCTGTCTGCTTGGCTCACAGGGACTGCCACCTACTTCTCCCACCTCCTGCCAAACAGACACGCTGGGGCTTGTCTACACTGCAGGAGGGGATCTCATCCAGGGCCTCTTGGCCACTTCCTGTTGACCTCCAGCTGGTGGGCCATGAGGGGGGTTCCCTCCCTCCGCTTTCCCAGAAGAAATCTGGAATGTCCGCTCCACAAGGCAGACCAGGCTCTGCGGGCCCTTGACCTCACACCAGAAGAGGAGAGAGGGCTGAGCCCACTCCAGGACAAGCCGCTGAGTCTTCCAAAAAGCGAGTTTTGCTCTGAGGCCCACAGCATGGGCCCTGGGATGGGGGAGGACCCCGAGTGGTTGGTGCCTCGTGTGAGATGGGGCTGCTTCTGGTTCTGAGGAGTTGGCTTGTCCAACAGACAGGAGATGCCTCACGAGGAGCCCTGGGCATTGGGCTCCTCCAACAAGTATTACTGGGCTCAAGACCGCTGCAGGTGCTGGGGACAAAGTGGGGGACATGTCTTCCCCTCTCAAGGAGTTTACAATCCTATTGTGGAAACAGAAGCCATCATCCTGCGATTCATGGCTTCTTGGGGAATGTCAATTCACGGGAGTCTAAACAGGAAACGTTTTTATTTTTTCACAGTGCTTTCCATTATGCTAGGTTTAGCCCCCCTTTCCTGTCCCTTGACATACTTTGGGTGCATTCCATAGCCTCCTGATCCCTTTAGGGGCTGGTAGTTTACGATGGCTGGGAAGGCCCCTGCCTCCTCTTCCGGGTATGGACATACCAGATTCTTAGCTCCTTTTGTTCTCAGTTTTGGGCCTCAGCTCAGTTCTGGGACAGTTAAATCCTTCCCATGACCGGCGATAGGATGAAGTGTAGGGACCGGTGGGAGCAAAGAGGAGGGCACCCAGCCTGGCCTCGAGGGATCGGGAAAGGCTTCTGGGCAACCTCTCCCCACCATGGGCCGTAGTCAGATTCCCTCAGGGGACAGGGCTTCACTTCCCTGATGCTGTTCTCCCCTTCTACAAGTTTCCTAAGATCTCTGAGTCCTTGTGAACTTGAGGGCAGAGGCCGCCTGTGTCCCCAGTGCCCATCAGGCATGTCATCCGTAGGCGAATGAATGAGCTGATTCCGCTGACGAATTTTGTTCTCCCGTGCTTCGGTGGATGGGGTCTCTTGGGACCCTAGAAGAGTTTGAACTCTTTGGAAGAACTTCTAGAAGGTGAGATGGCTCAGTCTGATCCAGGGACTGGCAGGCCATGAGCTGGGCTCTGCTCAGCCATGCGGGAGGCTTGTCTCTGGCCAGTCCCCTGCATTGTCTTCCTCCTGTTTGGCTGGAACCCCCTTCCCAAGCGTCCGCTTCCTCTTCCACGACAGCCCATCAGAGGCCTCCCTCTGGGCTCCTCTTAGAACCCGGCTGTCAGTTCATGTAGCGCCTTCCCCTCCCTCCAAGGTTATGCCTATGGGACTGTGTCCTTTCTGATGACATTCTGATCGCTGGTCTATTTATAACAGTGACTCACCCACCACCTCAACTTCTGCAGGAAGAGTTTGGCTTAGGAGCCAACTCCCCTGGAATGTAAAATAATCTGTGCTTGTAAATGATCACCATTTCGTTTCCCTGAGATTGTGCACCCTTGACCTCCTCTTGACCTGTGGCCAGAGCTCTTAGTGATACCCCTGCCCCCCACCCTGCCCTGGTGCCACCGTCCCCTTTTGTTTATCAAAATTCCTGCCGACCTCACGACCTGCACAGCCAGGCAAGTTCCTCTTCACCATTAACCTTGAGACTGAGACTTCCTTGCTCTGCAGATGGGAAGGCCCCTGCTGGATGATTTCCCTTTGTTTTCCTAGTGTTTGCTTGTGAATGAGCTCCTGTTGGGATGGGGGCAGGGAGTGGATGAATCTGGGAGAGAGCCATGGGCTCCCACCCTTGACCTGAGACCGCCTTCTCTCCTGGGACCCCAGCCCCCACCGGGCGCCCACAGACGCCCCTTGTACCCTGCTGCTCATGGCCTGTGCTGACTGTAAAGTGACTACTGGCAGGAGAGGTGGTTGTCAGTCAAAGCAAGTTCTACCTCTTCTCCAGCACCGGTCCAGGGCAGCCCCTCACCATCCCCTCCGGCAGGTATCTGCTGGCTCCTATGGTGGTTGAACTTGAAGGACACTAGCATGGACAGGCATCTGCAGTCAGGCTGGGGAGGTGAGATGGCCCTCCCTCCAGTTTGTCAGGAGTCACCCTTGTTGGCTCCGTCATAAAGAAAACATGGTAGAGGCCCTCCATGGGGTCCCTCGGTTTCCTGCCCATGTCCCTGCCCATAAGCATCCCACACCCCCAGCCCTCCCAGCCTGCAGCCATTTCTTCTTGGTGCTAGACAGGTCACTCTATCCCATGGCCCTCACTCTGGAATCCTCCTGTCACCCCATCATGGGTCGTTGATGATTGTCACTCAGTGCAGAGTTCTAGCTCCGGTGAACAATGAACATCTGTGTACTCATCACCCAATTTAGGAAAAAGACTATAACCATCACTTTTAAAGTCCCTATGAAGCCCCCCTCATCCCATCCCCTTAGCTCCCTTCTCAGAGGTAACCATTATCTTGAATTGTGTGTATGCTTTTCTGGCTTTTCTTTATACTTATACCAAATATATTTGCTTCTCTAAACAATAGGTGGTTTAGTCTTGCTGGGTTTTTAAAAAACTTTATGTAAATGGAAACATAGTTTATGTTCTTCTGTGACCTGCTTTTTGTTGTTGCTGTTTAACATTTTATTCTGACATTATGTGTACCCTGGAATTCATTTATTTTCACTAATGATTTTTATTCCATTATGTGGATTTACTGTTATTTTGTCCATTCGGCTGCTGGTAGATGTAGTAGACATTTAGTTAGGCTTTCGCCTTCCTCACACGTCTGACTTTTTCTCTTTTTCTTTTTTCTCCTGTTACAAACAGTGCTCTGGTGAGGATCCCTGCCATCCACACAGGAGAGACGCAGATGCCGTTCAGCTGAAGACCTCCGGGGCACACCTGGCATGGAAATGCTGGGCCATAAGGTATGAGCATCTTCCCTATTCCTAGATATCACTAATCTGCATTCCCATGCTCAGGGTATCCAAATTCCAGTTGTTCTGTGGTCTCACCAGTGCTCAGTATTCCCAGACTTCAAACTCTTTGTGCATCCAAAGGGTATGAAGTGCTGCCTTGTTTTCCTGACTGCTGGTGAGTTTGAGTATATTTTCAATTGTTTTCTCTTCTGTGAATTGCCGGTTCCTGTCTTTTGCCTATTCTATTTGCTGATTTTATTGACCTGTGGTGGTTCTTTATAGATATTGAACATGAGTCTCTTGGCAGGCAACGATCTTCTCCCAGGCTGTAGTTTGTCTTTTTTTGTTGGGGGGGGGATGGGAGGTTTTTAAAAAAATACAGCGAAATACACAAATCGTAATTGCTGCAGTCTGATGGATTTTGACAAATGCATATAGCCGTGTAACCCACTCCTCTATCATGTCGTAGAAGATTTCCATCACCCAATAAGGTCTTTTGTGCTCCTTCCCGGGCAACCACTGCTTTGATTCCCTTTACCATACTGTATTAATTTTGCCTGATTTAGAACTTCATATAAATTAAATCATATAGTGTGTCTGGCTTCTTGCTCAGCATAATTTTTTAAAGATTCATCCATGTTGTATAGATTTCTTTTTTATTGCTGAGATGATTCCTATTATATAAATATACTGCAATATGTTTATCCTTTCTCCTGTTGATGGACAGTATGGTTGTTTCAGTTTTTGGCTACCATGAATAAAATGGCTATAAACATTCTTGTACCTGTCTTTTCATGGACATATGTTTTCATTTCTCTGGGTAAATACCTCAGAGTAGAATTGCTGGGGCATAGGGAAGGTGTATGTTTAACTTTATGAGAAACGCTGTGTTTCATCTTTTAACTCTGTTAAGGGCATTGTCTGTCATCAGATTTAACAATCTTTTCGTTTATGGTTTATGCTTCCTTTAGAACTCTTTTTTTGAGGTCATAAAGGTTTTCTGCTATATTTCCTTTGTCAGGTTTTAAACCTTGCATTTGACATTTGGGTCTTGAATTCACCTGAAATTGATTTTTGTCTACCATGTGAGTTAAGAATCTATTTTTCCCCCATTCCCCATTTCGGTAACCAATATTTCCAACACTATTATTGACTAGAGCATCGCCCCCGCCCCCCAATTGTCATGTATGAGATTTCCACATGGCTTTAGACTTGTATCTGAGCTCCATTCTGTGTCATTGGTTTATTTTTCTGTCCCTATGCCAATACCACACTGTGCTAATTACTGTAATTCATAAAATGTCCGGCTATCTGGTAGGGTAAGTCAGCCTACTTTGTTCTAGAAAATCAGCTTGTACTTAGGGTCTTTGCTCTACCCTATAAACTTTAGGATCAACTTGTTAGATTGCAGGCATGTGTGAATGTGTGCACGCACACACACACGCTGAGTTGAAATTTTGTTTGCATTTGCATCGTATTTATTGATGATTTGGAGAAAGGACTGCCATCTCTATGACCCTGAGTCTTCCTATTCATGAACAGTTTGTCTCTATTTTTTGCTTTCTTAAGGTCTTTTAATAACGGTATATCCTTTTCTCTGTAAAGCTCCTTGCATATTTTTTGTTATATTAATTTTCGGTATCTTACAGTTTTTTGTTATTGTAAATGGAATTTTAAAAAAATTACATTTTAAATCATTTGTTGCTGATTGTAGGAGCCCTGCTGATTTTTGCACACTGATGGTTTAGCAAGCATTTTTCTGAAGCCTTTTATTTGTTCCTATGGTTTGGCAGTAGCTCTTTGTTGCATTTTCCATATGGGCAATCCTGTAATCTGTAGAGAATAAGTTTCATTTCTTCCTCTCAAATCTTTACAGTGTAATTTTCTTTCTTGTCTCTGCACTGGCTAGGACCTCTAGAATAATGGTGAATAGAAGCGGAGATAATGGGCAGACTTGTCCTGATCCTGCCTTTAAAGGGATGCTTTTAGTATCTGCCCATGAAGTCTGATGTTCATTCCAAAGTGTTTGTAGATACACTTTAAGTTATAAAGTCCCCTTCAAATCTTAGTTTGCTAAGACTTTAAAAAACTTATATCATAAATGGGTGTTAAATTTTTTTCAAAGAATTTTTCTATGTATATTGAATAGTCATATAATTTCCCTCTTTGATCTGTGAATTATATAAACAGATTTTCTCATATTAAATCATCCTTTTATTCCTAGAGTAAACCTAGTTGGTTTAAGTTGGTGGTGGTGATTATTGTACATAATACTGTATTGAACGGCAAACATTTTAGGATTTTTGCACTTATGTTGAAAAGTGAGATTGTGCTGTAGTTTTCCTTTCTTATATTTTCCTTGTTTTTTTTTTTTTTTTTTTTTTTTTTCCGGTAATAAGGTTATACTTACCTCATAAAATAGTTGGGGGAAGTTTCTTTTCCTAGTCTTTGGAATAGTTTGCATGAGGTTGGATTGCCTGTTCCTCAGATGTTTGATAGAACTAACTGGTAAAATCATCTGGGCCAAGTTTTGGGTGTTTATGTATATGTGTAGATATTTAAAACATAGATTCAGTTTATTTAATGATTATTTGTGTGTTCAGATTTTCTATTTCTTATTCAATAGTTTTGATAAATTATTTTTTTTTCTGGGGAAATTTCCATTTCATCTAACTTTTTCAATTTATTGGCATAATCTCATTCATGGTATTTTCTTATTGTTTTAAAATTCTCTACTATATCTATAGTTATGTCCCTCTTTCATTCCTAATGTTATTTATTTGTGCCTTTTCATATTTTGATCCATCAGTTCAGATGTTTGTCTATTTTATTGGTATTCTCAAAGAACCAAACTTGATTACCTCTTCTATTGTTTCTTTGGAGTTTTTTTTGTTTTTGTTTTTGTTTTTTTTTTTGCAGTACGCGGGCCTCTCACTGTTGTGGCCTCTCCCGTTGCAGAGCACAGGCTCCAGACGTGCAGGCTCAGCAGCCATGGCTCACGGGCCCAGTCGCTCCGCGGCATGTGGGATATTCCCAGACCGGGGCACGAACCCGTGTCCCCCGCATCGGCAGGCAGACTCTCAACCACTGCGCCACCAGAGAAGCCCTTCTATTGTTTCTTTGTTTTGCATTTTGTTAATACCTCGTCCTTTCTGATTTCTTTCTATTTTCTTTGGATTTACTTTGTTGCTCTTTATATAACATCTTGAATTTTGTGCTCAATCCATAAATTTTCCTTCTAACACGTGTTTTTATGGCTATGACCTCTAAGTGCTGCTTGTAGCTACATCCCAAACTTTGATATGTAGAATTTTATTATCATTCAGCTCTAAATATTTTCTTTTTTAATTTTAATTTCTTCTTTGATCCATTTGTTGTTTAGAAGTGTGTTTTTTACATTTCCCTAGCATTAGTTAAGTTGTCGTGGTTTATTTAGGTTCATCTATAACTTTACCAATTCATTTGCTTACCATTGTTTTTTGCTTCTCATTCCTTTTCTGTATTTAATTTTCGTCTTCTTGAAGTACATTCTTTAGTTCTTCTTTCAGCATGGGTATGCAATGGGAAACTCTCTTAGTTTAGTTTGAGCAAACATGGTTTTTTCCCTGTAACATCTAGCTGGGTGTAGAATTCTCGGTTGAACTTTATTTTCTCTGAGTAATTTGAAGATATTTTTCCATTGTCTCCTGGTGTCTATTGAGAAGTCTATTGCCATTCTACTTGTGTTTCCTTTTTAAGCAATCTGTACTTTCTCTGTGGTTGCAGTTTCACCAGGATATGTTCTTGTTTGCCCTGGGCAGTCGTTGTTTATACCTGTTACCCTTGCATAGCTGTTAATAGCACCTCATTCTCAAAAATGTCCTGTGTAGAATAATCAATTAATGTAGTCACCTTAACTATAATGTATATAAGCAGAGTTTCATTTATCCTTACCCTCTAAGGACTCATTGTGCTTCCTGTATCTAAAAATCCATCAATTCTGGTGAGTGCTTAACCCTTTTCTCTTTTTATTTTTATTTATTGATTGATTGATTGCCTTATGCAGGCCTCTCACTGTTGTGGCCTCTCCCGTTGCGGAGCACAGGCTCTGGATGCGCAGGCTCAGTGGCCATGGCTCACGGGCCCAGCCGCTCCACGGCATGTAGGATCTTCCCAGACCAGGGCACGAACCCGTGTCCCCTGCATCGGCAGGCAAACTCTCAACCACTGAGTCACCAGGGAAGCCCCCTTTTCTCTTTTTAAAAGGCCTACATTAAAAACCTTTCATTTAAAATTGTATCTTAAGAAAAAAAAAAGTAATAAATATATCATCAACTTAATATGTCCTTTTCTCCTCCAATTGTCTGATCTGCCTGTGCCCCTTAAAGCCACCAGAGCTATTATAACGTTCTAGATATTGTTACTGAGTCCACCTCTTACTACTTGCCACATGACAGGCCAATAAATTGAGAGACAAGTTGTTGGGGCCAGGAATAGTGACTTTATTTGGAAAGCCACCAGACGGAGAAGATGGTGGACACCGTCTTCTTTGAGTTAGATAGAATTCAGGCTTCTTTTATACTAAGAGGGGAGGGGGTGTGGTTGGTTGCTGCCAACTTCTTGGTGCCGGAATCCTTTGTTCTTGCAGCTGTCCATGTAGGTCCCATCACAATGTTCCTATAAGCCTCCAACAAGACAAATGCTATTCTCTGTTCTGCAACTTTTTATCTCTATATGAATGGAAAAGTATTATACCTTTAAAGGTCAGAGCCTTGAGAATGGGCTATCCTGTATATTTCAGGCTATAGGCAACATTCTTGTAGCAAAAGCAATACAATACAAAGGTTAAAGTAAAAGAAACAGATCCAGGAGGAAGTCAGATTTGTTCTTCGCTATTACAATATTACATATAATGGACCATTTTTGTGGCCTCAGTTCTGTGACACTTGCTTCAACCATTTGTGTGTTTGCTTTTATTGTGTATTATCCATAAAAGTGTATGTAAACCATACACCAAAGAATGATGTACCCAGCATACAGGTTGACAATTAGAACATTACCTAATAGCTTATACGCTTCTTTTGTGCCTCTGTCAGGGGCATCCTGCCCCGCTTCCCACATAACCACTATTCTGACTTTTATGTTGATGATTCCATTGCTCTTCTGTAGTTTTTACCACACATATATGTATTTTAAACAACTTATTATTTAGTTTTGCCTGCCTTTAAAGTTTATACAAATGGGATCATACTGTACATATTCTTCTGTGACTTGTTTTTACCCCTTCAAATTTATGTTTTTGAACTTAATTTGTGTTGATGAGTAGCTGTGTTGTTAATCCATTTCACTGCAGTGGAGTCTAACAATGGACTCATTGTTTGAATGTATCACAATATATAAATCTAACCTACTCATTATGGACACTTGTGATGTTACCAATTTTTGGTGATTATACACCTCTTTATATTCCTACTTTCTTTTTTTTTTAACATCTTTGTTGGAGTATGATTGCTTTACAGTGGTGTGTTAGTTTCTGCTTTATAACAGGGTGAATCAGTTATACATTTACATATGTTCCCATATCTCTTCCCTCTTGCGTCTCCTTCCCTCCCACCCTCCCTATCTCACCCCTCTAGGTGGACACAAAGCACGGAGCTGTTCTCCCTGTGCTGTGTGGCTGCTTCCCACTAGCTATCTATTTTACGTTTGGTGGTGTATATATGTCCATTGCCACTCTCTCACTTTGTCACAGCTTACCCTTCCCCCTCCCCATATCCTCAAGTCCATGCTCTAGTAGGTCTGTGTCTTTATTCCCGTCTTACCCCTAGGTTCTTCATGACCTTTTTTTTTTTTCCCTTAAATTCCATATATATGTGTTAGCATACAGTATTTGTTTTTCTGACTTACTTCGCTCTGTATTCCTACTTTCAATATGTTTCTTGTGCTTCACATACTCACTAACCCTTGGTATTGTCAGTGCTTTAATTTTTGCCAAATTGGTGTAAGTGTGGAATGGTATGGCACTGTGTGTGTGTGTGTTTAAACTTTTAATTTAGTCATTGTGATTTTAACCTGCACTTCCTTTATTCTCAATTATGTTGACCATGTTCTCATGTTTCTCAGACATTTGTCTTTTCTCTTCAGTGGAATTCCTGTTTTTGCCTTTCATCTGTTTTCTTTGGGGTTATTTTCCTTATTCTTATCGATTTATAAGCATTCTTTACATGTTCTGGAAATTAATCCTTTGTCATATGTGTTGCAATTTTCACCTCCAAGTTGGTGGCTTGTTTTTTCTCATTCTTTCTGAAGTCCTCTGAAAAACCAGAAGTTCTTAATTTATCTATTTTGGTTTTTTTTTTTTAAAGGTGAATGTATACAAATATACCTTGTTTAAGAACTTCTTCTCTACCCTGAGGACCAAAAATTATTGTCTTATATTGTGTCCTGATTTTTGTTATAGTTTTATCGTTCATATTTGTGTTTAATCTACTCTGAATTGATTTTTGTTTAGGACATGAAGAAGAAATTAATTTTTTCTGTATGGATAACCAATTGTGTCAGTATCATTTGTTATGGTCCGTCCTTTTCCTTGTAAATCTATAACATCTTTTCTGCTATAAATCCAGTTTCCATATATGCCTGTGTGTTCCTGGGCTCTCTCTTCTGTTTCATCGGACTGTTTGTCTACTCCTGTACCAATACCACACTATTTTGATTAGCTTTCTCTTGATATCTGGTAGGACAAATCCTTTCCTCTTGTTCTTATTCAAGAATGACTTAGGTTTTCATGGTCTTGTAGTCTTCCATACAGATTTTGGAATTAGCTTTTTAGTTTCCATGAAACTCTCTACGATGGACTTGGTTCAGTGTCATCAGTGCTCCATCAAATGGCTTGGCTGGTCCCTGTGGAAAGTGGTGCTGTATTCAGGGCTCAGTGTTTGTCTTTGTGGTCAGCAGGCTGGACTCTCAACACGGGCTGTAGCCACATGAGCCATGGTGAGTGGGGGTCTCTATTGCTGAGCTCATGCATCACCTGAATTGCTTCCACCATGGCCATTTTTTCCATGAGCACCTTGACCAAGGGAAGAAGTACTGGGGTGGGG
The DNA here is from genome assembly GCF_025265405.1 of Mesoplodon densirostris. Lineage (NCBI taxonomy): Eukaryota > Metazoa > Chordata > Mammalia > Artiodactyla > Ziphiidae > Mesoplodon > Mesoplodon densirostris. The sequence continues at coordinate 52,434,841 of NC_082678.1, read as the reverse complement.
GGAAGGCTGACTGATGTCCATAGAATGGGTTTTCTTCTCCATTGATGCTGGAGCCCTCTTCTGCTGAGCAACCCCACATAAATACGCTCATTTGAAGAGATCTATCCACTCACACCCCTTATATCTTTGTCACCAACTTTCTCATCTTATTATTTCAAAGTTCCTGTCCATCCAGCCTAACTATTAGCCTCTGTCTGTGAATCAACATGATATCTGTACTCTGGCCCGGTGTGGGAAAGGGGAGGTAGGGTAGACTGGGAGAAGCCACTGACAGTCGGACAGTCTGAGAAACCACCATGTCTTGCCACTATGACTGAGAAGTAAGAGTTTGTGGAAAGGCCGTGAACTGCTACTTTTTCACAACCTCAGAGTGGTAGCTCATAGAGAAATTTTGAAGCTGTATCTGACCACCACAAACTTCTGAAAAAATGCTAATATTTCAGTTATTTCACCTTGCATCTCTTCTACTTTCCAATCTTGTTCAGGTTTCTCTTATTGGCAAACTCGAACCTGAAGCCATACTGGGAAGTGATTTTCTGACTTAGAAGTGATGATGGTGGTTGCAAGTTGACAACAGACCATCCATCCCAGTGGTATATATTTATGTGGTTTGCAGTCATTTCCATGTATAAGTAAGGGATCACTAGCCATCCTGGCTTGGGAATGGCTTCCAGGGATAATAAATACTACTGCCCACTGTGTCAGTTCACCTGGGATTGTGGCATAAGGTACAGGGGCCAGATGTTGTAGTGTAACAGGTCTTATGATGTTCAGGATTGGAAGTATATGAATATTAAAGGAGAAATAAGGTTTGAAATGCATGATGCCAGAAGCTAATCTGTTCAAAAGTATGAGAGAGACGTTTGCCAGTTAATGTTAAAAAGCTCATCACATCCACATTTAAAACAATCAGTTTCTCTGTTTATCCTTTGAATGATTAGTCTCAAAGTGACATTGCAGCTTATAACAATATAATACTGTTCAAAAATATTCTGTTGCATAAGAAGCAATAAGGTAAATTATTAACAGAGGTACCTTCCATGTAGCAATCATCTCTTCAGCTGGATTTAATTTGCTGTTTAACTCATCCATTGGGGGTTTTTAAAATAAATTTATTTATTTATTTTTGGCTGCATTGGGTCTTCATTGCTGTGTGCGGGCTTTCTCTAGTTGCGGAGAGCGGGGGCTACTCTTTGTTGCGGTGCGCGGGCTTCTCACCGAGGTGGCTTCTCTTGTTGTGGAGCACAGGCTCTAGGCACCCTGGTTCAGTAGTTGTGGCATGCGGGCTCAGTAGCTGTGGCTCACTGACTGTAGAGCACAGGCTCAGTAGTTGTGGCACACAGGCTTAGTTGCTTCGTGGCATGTGGGACCTTCCCGGACCAGGGCTCGAACCTGTGTCCCCTACATTGGCAGGCGGATTCTCAACCACTGTGCCACCAGGGAAGTCCCCATTGGGTTTTTAATTTTGGGGATTTTCTGTATTTCTCTAATAGTTCAAGTTGGATATTTTCCAAAATATGCTTGTTTTTTAAAGATATCATTCTCTTTCCTTTTTAAAATTCCTTCATGTGGTTAATTATTTAAGATTTACTTATTTTGTATTCTGTATGTTGTTTGTTCTAATGGTTAAAGTCTTTGTGGTGGCCGTGGGGGGGATCAAATCCTGTTGCTTATTTTGTCTCATTCTTGCTCACTCATCTTGTAATTTGGATTATGAGCTCATCTACAGCAGCACTCTATCTGTGGGAATCATGTGCAGCCTTGGTTGACAGTGTGCTCTCCCGAGCAGTTTCACGTTTGTTACTGTCAGGAATTCTAGGGGTGTCACTGTCCTGAGACTAATGTTACCATGTTACTTTACCAGTCTGGGAGTTTCTGGACTGCAGGGGTAAGGTTCCTCCCACACAGCTACAGCATTAACTCAAAACCTTATTCCTTTGATATTTAGTGCTTCTCAATTTCTGGCCCTTGATGATTTCCTTTCTTACTGGAGAACTTAGCTCTGCTTTTCAAAGGATGTCTGTTATACTTTATCCACAGTATGTAAGTGTTTATTAGTGGAAGGGTTTACAGTTTATCTAGCAAATTACATATCTAAAATTGTAAGCCTCACTACTTGTTTTTGTTAATTGTTGTGTCCCTTTTGCCTATCATAATGCCTGGAAAAAAAGATATTGAATAAACGTTCTTTTCTTTTTTTCTTTGTGTCTCCTGGTAACTGAGATCCTTAAGCCTTTACTCTTCCCTTAGTGCTCAGCACCGAGCCTGGCACACAGCAGGCACTCAAGAAATGTTTGTGGAATGAATTGGGGAGGATAAATTTTACAGATGAGGACTCTGAGACCAGAGACATGAAGTAACCTAAGTCTCTGGCAGTTCAATGCTGGTCAAGGTGATTTCTAGGTGGTATCATTCATTCACATATTTGTGTTTTCTATAAATTGTCCATTCCTGTAGTTATAAGAAGACAGAAGAAGTCCTCTGGTCCTGCCCTATGGATCTTATTTTATTGGAGAGTATGATCTTCCCACTCCCTTCTCCAGGGTTCAGGACATCAATATTTCAGCCTAAGAGCTGCAAGTCTGATGATTCTGGAGGGCTTCTTGGTGGTGGTAGCTTGAGGCTGTGGGAAAGGAAGTGGAGAAGCTGGAGAGGGTGGCCAGCAAGGAAAATGGAACTGCTCTGTGTGCTTCTGTGGCCCATGTGCCATTGTTGATTTCCATTCTCTCTTTGCTTTTTTGTTGTTGTTAAATTTGAACTCTTGGTAAGAGGCCAGTTGCCTTAGCTAAAAATGACTTGCTTGATTTATTCTTCTTAGTGTCAAGGAATAACAAACCTTGCCCTAACATGAGCCCTCCCTGGCTGTCTGGGAGCTGCATTTACCCTGGGCAGCATGGGGGTGGCTGTGGAGAGACCTCCAAGCTGGGAGTCCAGAGCCCTCGGTTCCCGGCCCAGCATCACCACTGTGTGACCTGGGGCAACTCACTTGCCCTCTCTGAACTCAGTTTTGTGATCTGAAACTTGAGAGGATGATCTTTAAGGGCCTCTCCAGCTGTGACATCACGAGGTTACAAAATCAAACAAGGTACTAATAAGGGCTTAGGTGCTAGATTACTGGTCTGTGTGTTAGCGGTGTCCTCTGCTCAGGCCTGATAACATAAAGTTGGTTGATCAGGCAAACATCGGGGGAGGGGGCTTGACATTAGTGCCAGGAGTTTAGAATCAAGGGCCCTATCTCCTAGGATGTAGGTGACATCTCGTGGAGACCTTGAACAAAACGGAGCTTCTGTAGTTAGGAAGAGCTGGAGACGGGGATTCGTAGCCCTGTCCCAAATGAGGGAAATAGTGAAGTAGGTCTGTCCACGTTAACAGACTATGATGTGACCATTATGAATGACATTTTCAAAGACTTTCTAATAATACAGCCAAGTGCTTATGCTATATTGGTAAGTGAAAACGCAGGTCACAAATTTACAGATCTAGAATAAACAAAGCCAGATACAAATGAAGAAAAAAGGCTGGAGGTGGAATAACAGGTGATTTCTCTCTCTCTGGGGAGGCAGTTTTGCTCTACTTATGGCATTTTTAATATTTCCTACAGTGAGACTGTATCACTCTTATAATGGTAAACAAACTATTAAAATAATATTTTAAAGAGGGTTCCATTTTGTGCTGTAGGGAGATGCGAGACCTGGTTGACCCCATGTTCACATCTGGACCCACCAGGGACATTGGCTCTGGAGGGTGTCCAGGGAAGGGTGTTGGTGATGATGGGGGAATTGCACAGCTGTCTGCAGGGAGCAGCTGTCACACAGAGGCTGTGTTGGCTAGAAAAATTAGAAAAATAAGGATGGAGTCATGGTCATGCCTGAGACAGTCCCAGGGAAAAGGAATTAGACACTGTCAGAGGGGATGCAGAGGTCAGAAGCAGCACGACTGCGGGAAACCCCAAGCTTGCCAGGACCCAGCTTTGGGCTTAATAGAAGTAAGAATAGCCGGCTTTGGGAACTGTCCAAGCTTAGCGCCAACAGCCTTGGGAGGTGGTGAGGCCTTCCTCATGGGGAGGGTTGAAGAGGCTGCTGCCCACGGTCAGGGACACTGCGGTGAGCTTTCCTGCAGTGCTGGGAGACGAGAAGAGGAGCTCGAAGTCCTCTTCCATCTGTTAAGGGAGAAGGAGAAAGTTGGAAGGAGAGAAATAATTACCATCATGGTCAGGAGAGGGGACCTCCCAAGTGGGTTCAAGTCCTGGATCTGTTAATTATCTGTGTGATCTTGGGTTAAGTTACTGAACCTCTTTTGTACCTCAGTTTTCTCATCTACAAAATGGACATAAAGTCAGGGTCGCTGTGATAAATGAATGAGAGAGTGCATAGAGGGCTTGGTGCAGGGCCTTGTATACAGTAAGAACTCAATAAATGAGATGGATGGCAGTGGGTTGTTTTTCCGGCCTCCTGCAACTTGCTCAGCGCCCAAGTCACTCACTTTCTCACGTGTCAGGCGTATCATGTTTGGAATCAGCCTCTGTGGGTCAAAAGTCGTATTCTGTATTTGGCTGAACTAATTTTATCCCAGATTATTTCTGACAAGAGTCAACATTCTTCCCTCTCCCGCCTCCGAATCCCCTCAAAGGTACACATTCTCCAGGCAGGCTGCTCTCTGAGCTTGGTTTCCTTGGCCTCCCTCCCCACATCGGTACCCAGAACGTAATAACGAACCCCATCTCCCAGCCAGGAGCTGGGTGCCCAGGAATTCCGGCCCCGCTCGGCCAGGTCTGTTTGCCAGCACATCTGTTTCTAATCAGCGCGGTGAGATGCATTCTTTCTGCCCGGCGTGCAGGCCTGGAGCCTGGGGACTGCGCTAATTGATTGCTAAATGGATCTTGTCATTTCCAAAAGAGGCCTCCAGACTTGCCCTTTACTCTCCCCCTGCTCCCCATGGGCTGAAGAGCTTAGGAATTAACTCGTCCGCTGCTTTTGGAAGAGAGGCAAGGACGATCTTGAACCTCAATGGTAGGACTTCAGCAGAAGCCTTAGAAAAGCCCCTGCTCTCTGTAAAGAGATTTTCGGCTTAAAAAGCACTTCCACGAACACGATCCCATTTCATTCTCCCAGCGGCTCGGTGGAGTCAGCCCAACTGCTTTGGACAGATGAGGAAATCAAGGTTCAGGGTGTGAGTTGAGTGGCCCCAGGTGACACAGACTTCGTGGCAGGGACGAGAGTGTCTTGAAGCTGACTCATCCTGGGTCCGGGTTCTTCCCCAAAGCTTGGCCCATCAGCAGCATGTGGCCAGGGCTTGCCACTGAGGTTGCTACTCACTGGGCTGCCTGGGGCCTCAGGATGCCCAGAAGTGCTGTGGGGTGTGCCTGGCTGTCCCATCATAGGAGAGCACCAGGGTGGGGAAGATGCCACTCACATTCAGGGCTGAAAGGCAGCTACCCCAGCCCCAGAGAGAGTGCGGTCTTCCTCCCCCAGCTACTAGTAGCCGCCTCTTATCCCAGCGCCTGTGCCTCAAGGGCCCTGGGCTTCCCCAGCACTTGCAGGAGAATAAGTCACCGTTCGTGTCCTTGTCTGTCTCCCCAGCTTGGAGGCAGGGATTGTTGTCCTTCTATCTCTAAACCTCCTGGAACAGTCTGCTCGTAGTAGGTGGTCAATATATGAATGTAGAACGAATGACTCATCCTGGACTTTTCCCTCTGATCTCATTCTCCTTGGGCTCTTGGCAGAGTGGATCAGTGAGGATGAGATTAAAACCTGCTCTCAGCAGAGCCGTTGAGCACGCTGGTGCCTCGGTGCCTGACAGAATCCCCGAGCTTCAGTTTCCATATCTGCCAAGTGGCGGTGATTCCATGTGTGTCCCCCCGGGGCTGGTTGGAAGACCAGTTGAGATACTGCAAGTTTGAATGCTACCCTCATGTAAATGGTCTGTGTGTGTGTTGTTTGTTTGTTTTAATCGTTAATGGATTCTGGGCTCCACTCTCCTCCAGAAGCTTCTTTACTGGCCTGCACTGCCAAAAGAGCTTATTGTAGAATCGGGGTGCAGAGAAGTTCCATCAGTCTGTAAAAACTATGTTTGAGCCCTTAAAGTCAGTCTTGGTTCAGACTAAGTGCCTCATATAGGCGTAAACGAGAAACGGGTGTCCTCAGTCCCGTGGCCTGGATCCCAGGTCCCCACCGCCTCTGCGTCCTCTCCTGTATCCTCACGCTCTCCCCATACATCGGTTAAGACTCTGGTTACAAGATCAAAGAGAACTACGCTCGGCTCCTGGATCTCCATCTTCCTTGCTGTGTGACTTTGGGGAAACAATTTAACCTCTCTGATCTTACCATGTGTAAGATGGGGACAATAGCACATCTTACAGGATTGTTGAAAAGAATGACTGAAATAATGAACAAAAATAAGCTTAACAGTGGGTGGCACGTGTTAACTGTCCCATGAATGTGAGCTGTTCCTGTTGTGCTGGACCCAGCTCCCCGTTCCCTGTCTCTTCTCCCTCAGGCACGCAGACCTCTGCCATCTGATTCTCCAGGGACACGGCTCTTGTCATGTCCTCTTGTGCTTCCCGATTGCAAAATCCAAAGGCCTCTTCATTCCAACCCTCTACGGGGGCCTCTCTGCAGCATTTGGCACCATGGCCTACTCCCCCCTGAAAAACCCTCCTCCTTAATTTCTGGCTACAATACCCTCTTGGTTCTCCTCCTACTTCGCTGGTCATTTCTGCCCTGTCTTTTCCACGCAGTCTTCTTTCTCAGCCACAATCCTAAAGCCTGCTCTTCCTTGCAGTCCTGTGTGTGTTTTTCTCAGTCCTCAGTCACCAGAGTTTATAGGTAGAGAAAACACAGTCCCTTCCCACAAGAGCTCAGAGTCTGACAGTAGCCTGCTAACTGCCATTGAGAACTGGCAGGGGCGAACGTCTATGCTTAGTGCTTCTGATATTATCCCAATTGACCCTTGCAGAGTTAGATGGATCGGGGCTGGAACCGCGTGCTTCTGATATTATCCCAATTGACCCTTGCAGAGTTAGATGGATCGGGGCTGGAACCGCGTGCTTCTGATATTATCCCAACTGACCCTTGCAGAGTTAGATGGATCGGGGCTGGAACCGCAGCCCCACCTCGTCAGGCGCTGGGGTGGCAGCAGCAGATACTCTCTGGTTCCTCTCACCAGTGGGGAAGGAGCTGATAAGCAGGTCTAGGCTGGGCTCTCCCTGCCAGGGCCTGGGGATGGCGTGGGGGTGAGCCTGCCCATGGGGCTGCAGAGCCCCAAGCTCCGGGCCAGGCACAGAGAGAAAAGGCTGGGGATTCAGAGTTGCAAAACTAGCATCTGATCTGCTTTGCCATTTGCTTGCTGTGTGACCCTGGGAAAATCGCTCTACCTCTCTGAGCCTCAGAGGTATCAGTGAGGCCCAGTACATAAAAGCATGTATTAGTAAACAAGACGATGCTTGGCAAGTTACTGTCATTCTTAAAGCACTTTAAGGCACATGATCCAATTGGATCCTGACAGAGAAGTGACTTGCCTGAGGGTCCAGCTGAGCTGGAAACCCATCGGATCTTCTGATTTCAGTGGGGACACCATTTGCTCAGTTCCTCAAGGTGGGAGGTGTACCTGCTCGTACCAGGCTCTTCACGTTTGCTATTGAATTTGCCTTTGGCAGAAATCCTGGCAACGTTACGATCATGTCTGTTTTGTAAAAGAGAAAAATCGAGGCCCCGAGAGGTTAAATGACGTGCCAGGGTCCACACAAGCCATGGTGGGAACCAGGTGCTGCCCCAGAGTTCTGCTCCTTCCACCTGGGACCCTGCCGCTCGACCCGCCCATCCAACAGCCTCCAAGCCATCCGCCGTCTGGTTTCCTGAATGCACCTGCTTCCCGGAACGCGGCTTAACTGGCCAGGTCCAGGTATTCATCCGCCCATCTCCCACAGTCAGTAGCTGTAAACAAATTAATGTTTTGTGGCACCCTGTTTCCCAGAACTTGCTCACCCCTGGGGGAACTGGGGGAAAAGTAAATGAAAGACATTCTGAATCAGAGAGACTGGATTGTGGGACATCCTTGGGACTTTTCAGAGCCGCCCACAGTCCTGCCTGTAAAATCATGCCAGGTGCGATTTATTGAGCACTTTGTCCGTTGTGCTAAGCACATTGGCGTGAATTGTCTCACTGAATGCTGACACTGGCCTCAGGTGGTAGGTGCTATTTTTACCCCGCAGTTACAGATAAAGAAACTGAGGCCAGAGGGGACACGGCTAGTAAGTGGTGGAGCCAGGATTTGAACCCAGGCAGTCGGGTTCCACAGCCTGAGCTCTTAAGCCAACATCACAGTGGGGAGGATCAGAGGGGCTCTGGGGCACCTCACAACTCTGTGATTGGCTGGGTCTCCTCCCCCTTCCCCACCCCCACCTCTCCAGCTGGCCTCTTTCCCTAGTTCTGGAACCTTCTTTCCCTCTCCACTTGGTGACGCTGCAGGAGATGCTGGCAGAGCCCAGGTGGCCACATCTGTGCCTGGTCTGTGCCCGTGCCCCAGGCTCCTCCTCAGTCTCAGGCAGAGTTGGCTAGGAATTTATGTTAACATGTCAAAGATTTATTCTGCTCTCTGAAACTTCTCTTCCTTTGCCTTGCACTGTTTATTGAAATTGTTCATAGGATACTGTTAAAGATGAAAACAAAAGTCAATAGAAAAATATTTATGGGCGCCGGTGGGACCGCTGCCACGTAATGATGTTTGAAAATGGTTCTCTGGGGTTCACGTTGTGCTTCAGGATGCTGAGGACGGGGGAGCAGGGATCCACTTCTTGGCTAAGTCCTGCAGTTTTACACCCTGCTTCCCAAGGATTCAATCTGATGATTCTTCCCCCTTGTGGAGAGCTGTGCTCAGGGGCCGGTTCCAAAAGTCCTTCCCTAATTTATTCCTTCCTACGTGCTCTGTATTTAGCATAAAGTCTTCATCATTTCTGGCATGTGGATGACGCTTCCCAGCTTCCAATGTAGATGCAAGGTTTTCCTCTACTAGATATTTCTGTCATAAGCTGTGAAAGGAATTAAAAGGATGTTTCAAACAGCTATCTTCCCCAAACTTTAAACTGCAGGCTTCTCAAAGGAACTGTCTTGATTATTGTTTTTCCCTCCAACATGTGTCCCAAAGTGGTCCAAGGGGACCCAGAGGACCTGCGCAAGGTTCAGAGCACAGAGTGGTAGCTCAGGGCCGGAGCTCAGAGGTGCCAGGAGGGTGAGGGCCGAGACTCAGCACCTGGCCTGAGCAGGTAGAGGAGGGGGAAGGGTGTGCTGCCGAGGTGGAATCATGGGCCTGCAGGTGGTGTCATGAGGTTCAGACAGGTGAGCTGGTGGGGGTGAGAGGTGAGTCAATACCAGGCAGGACTGTGAGGCCTGTGCTGGGCTTCAGAGGCCTCCTTCCTGGTGGGCGCAGAGGCCCCGCCAGGCCTGGTGACTGCTGCCAGGGACCAGGCCAAGCACCTGAGTTCGTCGACCAGAAACCCAGGTGGAATGAAGTGTGTGATGCAGAGGCAGAAACAAGCCAGCGCAGTCTTGGGGATGCAGCAGCTTCCAGGGCGAGGAAAGGGAGAGAACAGCTCTACCCTGATCTGTTACAAGGTTGCATTCAGTCCTGAACGGCACATTTTTCATATTAAATGAAAACATTAATTTTAGGAATAAGAATTACACTCACAAGGTTCAAATATAAAAATAAAACACACAAATAGGTAAACAGTGAAAAGTCTCCCACTTCCACCCTCCCCCCTCAGTCCCCTCTGTAACTATTGTCATTAGCTTCTTGAATAGTCTCTGGATTTATTTAAAGCTTATATAAGAGACTATAAATATATATTTTTGTATAAATGTCTCCCCTTTATATACTAAAGTTGGAATAGTGGACATGTTGTCCTGCACTTGCTTCTTTATCCTTTTTACAACTGGGCGGCGTATATTAACATCACCCACACCGTCAGCTAACATTTTGCATCTATGACCAGAACTGTGATAAGCTGCTTCTTTGCAGGGTCTGAATCCCCACTGAATCCTCACAGCAATCTTATTTGGTAGGTACTTTTTTTATCCCTATAGTGTAGCTGAGGAACCTAAAATGAGGAGAAGTTGAAGGATTTGACTCACGTTTCCCAGCACTTGAGCGGCAGAACCAGGATTTGAACCTGGGAAATTGGATTCCAAAGCCCTTGCTTCCCATCACTACCTTGAAGTTCTGACAAGCACATGGCTGGCCCTCGCCTGGCGGGGGCGGGTCGGTCCCTAACATTGGTGGAGCCCACAGCAAAAGTGCTAGTCGATGTTCATGTGCCGTGCATCAAAATAGTTACAAGTTACAAATCAATAATCAAAATAGTCAGAAGTTATAAATCAAAACTACTTATATATAATATGAAGAGCGAACTTAACTATAACTAAATAGTCATATAAAATATCCATCATTCAAATACGTCTTCATAACAGTAAGTTCAAAATATAGTTGACAAAATTAAAAATCAATAGAAAAAAATCAGTAGAAAGCAGATTATTATTATTATTATTATTATTATTTGCGGTACGCGGGCCTCTCACTGTTGTGGCCTCTCCCGTTGCGGAGCAACAGGCTCCGGATGCGCAGGCTCAGCGGCCATGGCTCACGGGCCCAGCCGCTCCGCGGCATGTGGGATCTTCCCGGACCAGGGCACGAACCCGTGTCCCCTGCATCGGCAGGCAGACTCTCAACCACTGCACCACCAGGAAAGCCCTGCAGATTATTTTTGATGACTAAATATAATGACTCTGTGGATGGGCCAGCAATATTTGGATGAATAATAAAATAAAAACATGCATAATTTGCTGATTACATATCTGTTTCATACCATTGATTTTCTTGCCTTTCTTTTTAGCAAAATTTAGCTGATAATATTTTCACATAATTTGTGTTCTATTGATAGTAGTAATCTACTCTAAAAAGTAAAGAGTAGTTGTATTCCAAATGTATGACATTTAAATATATTTTCATCAAATTATGTAAATTAAGGTAAATGTAAAAAATTAAAACCAATTAATTTTGTTTTCAAAATCTTTTTATCTTCTAAATCAGAGGTCAACAAACTGAGGCCCATGGGCTGGATGCCTGTTTTCATAAATAAAGTTTTATTGAAACACTAATTTACATATTGTCCAATAGCTGCCCTTCCCCCCCCCCATAACACCATAGTTGAGTAGTTTATCACAGGGACCAAATGGCCTGCAAAGCCAAAAACTTTTACTCTCTGGCCCTTTGAAAAAACATTTGCTGACCAGTGTCTAAATCATTTAAAATTATCTATTAAAAAAAAAGGGACATAGGGGGACTTCCCTGGTGGCGCAGTGTTTGCGAGTCTGCCTGCCAAGGCAGGGGACATGGGTTTGATCCCTGCTCCAAGAAGATGCCACATGCCACGGAGCAACTAAGCCCATGTGCCATAAGTACTGAGCCTGTGCTCTAGAGCCCGTGAGCCACAACTACTGAAGCCCACGCACCTAGAGCCCGTGCTCTGCAACCGGAGAAGCCACCACAGTGAGAAGCCCGTGCACTGCAAAGAAGAGTAGCCCCCGCTCTCTGCAACTAGAGAAAGCCCGCGTGCAGCACTGAAGACCCAATGCAGCCTAAAATAAATAAATGTATTTAAAAAAATAAAAATAAAGGGACATAGGGACTTCCCTGGTGGTCCAGTTGTTGAGACTTTGCTTTCCAAAGCAGGAGATGCAGGTTTGATCCCTGGTTGAGGAGCTGGGATCCCACATGCCTGGGGGCCAAAAAAACCAAAACATAGAACAGAGGCAATGTTGTAACAAATTCAATAAAGACTTTAAAAATGGTCCACAGCAAAAAAATCTTTAAAGAAAAAGAAATAAAATAAAGGGACAGCAACCATATTACAATATGTAAGTGTATCAACGTAGCATGATTATACCTTAAACTTACACAATGTTCTCCAATTAAAAAAAAATTAAAGGTAAAATGAAAAATTTAATATCAAAATATTAAATACAATTATTTAAATAAAGCTGAAACTATATTTTTGGCGAATTGAATTAAATCTTAATATTTGTATTTGTGTTAAAAACCTTTTGCAATTCTGAAGTTCAGTGTCTGTCCGATTGACAATGGGAAGAATTGGCATCGATCTTCATGCATAGTATGTCTGGACCTAGATATATTCAAATTTAAGATTAATATGAATTGTTTAATATTGCAAAGTGTTTCTTAGCCATTCTTGTGCAACTCTTGGGAATTCCATAGTAATTCACGAATAGTTCTAGCACCGCTACTTGAGAACACAAAAAGAAGCAAGAAAACTACTCAACACTCTTGGAAAATGATACATTGAATGCAAGGATGCATTTCTGCCATCTGAGAGGAAAGATTCCATAAGTTATTTAATTTGTCTTTTCCCTGACCCAAGTATTTCTGTTCCTTGTATCCTCTGCACAGTGTCCAACCTTGGCAGTGGTAAAACCCACAGATATTCATGGTATGCAAGGGTAAAACAGGACAAGAGCTGTGTGGAAGCATTTCCTAGAGCTTGGAGGGCGTCAGGCGTGTAGGGTTGGAGCTGTGCTGTGCCAGGGCTGAGGGCCAGATCCCGAGTGACACAGGCGCTCAAGTGTTTGTTAGTAAGCATCTTTATTCCGGGTGCATTTGTCATAGGCAAGCCCCAGTCAGGGGCTCTTCTTGCCCGTGTAAGGTTGATTCTGGTAGGAGGAGCAGCTTTCAGGTAATGGTGGGCAGGACTGCAGGACTGGGGATGTTTAGCCTGGGGAAGAAAATATCCCTTTTTTCTCTGCCTTGTGTTTACCCCTTTATCTCTCCTTTCTCCTCTTCTTTGTTCTTCTTTCCCCCCCCCCCTTATTGTCCCTGGAGGGGTGTCATGGAGACACTCATCCCATGCTGTTGCAGAAAGTTGGAACTGGACCAGGGAGTGGGCATTACATGGAGGGGACTTCTGACTCAGTGGGAGTAAGGGGGTTCTAACAGTGAGGCTTGCCTGACACTAGATTGGGCAGCTGGCAGAGGAGGTGGGCTCCCTGCCCCCGGAGGTGCCTGGGCATGGGTTCATGGTGCAAAAGGATTTCTGCATTGGGTAGGGAGTCAGGCTAGAGAAAGAGTCTCCGATTCTGAGCCTCCTAGGGAGCCCCCATTCCAGTCTCTGGAATATCATCCCTTCCAGTCTTAATCTGGTTGCTAAATGATGGGTAGAAGTGAGGATGGTGGCCACAGGTGGATCAAGACTTGCAGGTTAGCCAGCTGCAGACCAAAAGAGCCAACTGCATCCTTGGTGTGACCAGACTCTGGAGGACTGAGGTTCCTAGCAATGTCTTGGGTAGAATTTGTCCCAGCCTCCCATCTCTGCTCCATTTCCTGAGAAGCCATTTGCTTTTGCAATCAGATCTGCTCCCAATATTAATGATCTGAAGCTCCTTGATGGGAGGCAGCCTGAGGCTATGGGGAGAGAACCTGCCTCAGAGTCAAAGGGATGGATGCAAATCCCAGGTCTGCCACTTACTAGCTCTGTGAACCTGGGCAAGGTGATTGTATTCTTTGAGACTCAGTTTCCTCTTCTGCCAATGGAAATAGTAACAGCCCTATCTACCATACAAGGTTGTTGGCAGGGGCAAAGGGGAGAATGGATCTGAACATGGTTTGTCGGTCAAAGGATATCTTTCTACTCCCCCACTGGCTAACCAACATAGGAGCCTGTCCCTGTCCTATTTTAGAGGGCTCTCAGAATAGATGGGAAGCAGGCCCCCTCTCACTAAGAGAAACAAAAGTGGAAGATGCTCTTTTCCTCCACTCCCTGGCTCATAGTGCCAATGACCTAGACTCAACTCTGTGCTCTAGCCTGGGTTCTGGAATTCTGAAGGAGTGACACAAAGACCCCTTGTCCTACCAGGGAGAGATAGAGGTTTCTTATGTAGTGGTGGTAATAGAGGGGTCTGGAGTCCAGTGTTGGTGACATCTGGAATGGCAGCTATGAATGTTTAACCACAACAGCACCAACGATGTGTACAGTACCTGGTCAGGTGCCTTCACAGTATTCATTTCTTCCTTCCTCCTTCTTAAAAGAACCACGATTTTATTCAGGCATCATTCCTACACCAGGGTGTTCATGCAACTTGAGGAAAGCTGATGCCAACCCAACTTTAAGGATGGATCTGACTGGTCTAAATTTAAGAAATCTCATCTCTCTTAACGGGGGTCATTTCAGAACTCCAGAATAAGGCAATCAATTCCTCTAACCATAGGTTGGACCAATCAGACTAAATGGAAGGACTTCAATTCCAAGACCAGGGAAGAGGCTTATTGGACTTGAACTCCTAGAACACTGCCAGCCAAAAGAAGCCCCCTGTGTGTGCCTTTGCCATTAACAACCCGCTCCCTCCTCCCAGAAATAACCACCATTCTGACTTCTCTGACTTTTCATTTGATTTTAACACCATGTATTCATTCCTAAACAGTTTCAATATATTCTGCATATTTTTGACATATATAAATTTTTAAAGAAATTGAATTACCCTAAATGTAAGTTTCATGTTGTTAAATATAGCTGTCGTTTGTTCATTTTCATTTCTGTATAGTACTCTATTTATGAATATTTTATAATTCATTGATATGGAGGTTTAATGTATCTGATGAACAAGAACCCTGCTGTGGACTTTTATTGTTCATGAAAGTTCTCTTGGTGCAGATACGCATGAGTTTCTCTGGGTATGCTTGTATTCGACTTTACCAGAAAATGCCAAATTGTTCACCCACGTGGTGGCACCAACTTGTATGTCTTGTAAGAGAGTTCCTGTAGCTCCACATCTTCCCTAAACGCTTGGTAGTGTCAGAATTTGATTGTCAGTGTGGTATATATGTAGTAATATCTCTGTGTGGTTTCAGTTTGCATTTTCCTGATTCTTAATGAGATTGAGCACTTTTCACGTGTGTATGAGCCATTTGTATTTCCTCTTTTATGAAATGCCTAGAAAAAATTTTGCTGATTTTCTATTGGGTTGTCTGTTATATATACAGTTTTTTTTAATGGTAATTAATGTTTCCTTTTTATTGTGTTAAAATACCCGTAACACAAAACTTACCATCTTAACTTTTTTTTTTTTTTTTTTGCGGTATGCGGGCCTTTCACTGTCGTGGCCTCTCCCGTTGTGGAGCACAGGCTCCGGACGCGCAGGCTCAGCGGCCATGGCTCACGGGCCTAGCCGCTCCGTGGCATGTGGGATCTTCCCGGACCGGGGCACGAACCCGTGTCCCCTGCATTGGCAGGCGGACTCTCAACCACTGCGCCACCAGGGAAGCCCTTAACCATTTTTAAGTGTGCGGTTCAGTATTCAATACATTCACATTGCTGTGCAACCGTCACCATCATGCACCCCCGTAACTCTTTCATCTTATAAATCTGAGACTCTTACCTGTTTAACAATAACTCCCCATTCTTTGCTCCCTCCCAGTCCCTCGTAACCACTCTTATTTATATAGTTTTGATATTACTTTTTTGGATCAGTTCTACGAGTTGCAAATATCTTCTTTCACTCTGTGAATTGTCTTTTTTGTTCTCTTAAGAACAGAAGTTCTTAATTTTAACATAATTGAGATTATTAATGTTTTGTTTTATGACCTGTGCTTTTTGTGTGTTTAAGAATGTCTTTTCTACCCTGCCATCTTGAAGATATTACCCTATAGCATCTTCTAAAATTGTTGTCTCTGACATTTAAAAATCAATTCCAACTGGAGTTGTGTGTGGTGTGAGGTAGGGGTCCAATTTTCACCCCCTAATCCCCACTGAAGCATGCTCAGCTGTCCCAGCACCATTTATTGCAAAGTCTGCTCTTTCCCTCATGCTCTGCAAGCCACCTCAAGTGTCCATGTAAGCACAAGCTTATTTCTGGGCTCTCTCTTCTGTTCCATTGGTCTATTGGTCTATCCCTGAGCGAACACCACCCTGTCTTAATTACTGCAGATGTACAATAATCTTTATATTTCATCAACCAAATTCTCCCACACTGTGGGAAAATTTTTAAGAATGTCTTGATTATTCTTAGTCCTTTGCATTTCCATATAAAGTTTAGAATTAGCTCATCAAATTCCACAAAAGGAAAAAAGCAGCTGGGATTTTTAATGGGATTGCAATGAATCTATAAATCAAACTAGGGAGACTGTTGAGTTTGTCAGCCCACAAACATGATGCATTTCTGCTTTTACTGAAGTCTTTTAAAATATAGCTATATTGAAGTAAGACTGACATCCAATAAACTGCACATATTTTAAGTGTATGATGTGATATGTTTTGACATCTGTGTACAGCCCTGAAACCAACACTACAAGCAAGATAATGAACAAATCCGTCAGCCCCGAAGGTTTCTTCATTTCTATTGGTGATCCTTCCTCCCCGCCCCTTCCCACCCTCCCCTCCACAATGTTGAGCTGCTTTTTATGTGCTTATTTTCCATCTGTATATCTTCTTTGGTGAAGTGTCTGTTCAAATCATTTGCTCATTTTAACTTACTGTTGAGTTTTGAGAATTATTTTTATTCTGGATACAACTTTTTTTTTATCAGCTATTTGCTTTGCAAATATTTGTTTCCCAGTCCGTTGTTGGTCATTTCATTTTCTTAACAGTATCTTTTGAAGAACAAAGATTGTCCTTTTAATGAAGTCCAGTCCATCAGTCTGCTCTTTTATGGGTTGTACTTTTGTTGTCACATCTCAGAAATCTTTGCCAGGCTTCCCTGGTGGCACGGTGGTTGAGAATCCGCCTGCCATTGCAGGGGATATGGATTCAAGCCCTGGTCCGGGAAGATCCCACATGGCGCGGAGCAACTAAGCCTGTGAGCCACAACTACTGAGCCCGTGTGCCTAGAGCCCGTGCTCCACAGCGAGAGAAGCCACCGCAATGAGAAGCCCGCACACCGCAACGAAGAGGAGCCCCGGCTCGCCGCAACGAGAGGAAGCCCGCGTGCAGCAACGAAGACCCAACACAGCCAAAAATAAATACATTTATTTTTTAAAAAAGAAATCTTTGCCTAACCCTAGGTTGCAAAGGTTTTCTCCTCTGTTTTCTGTTTGTAGTTTTAGGATTTACATTTAGGTCTATGATTAATTTTAAAAAAAAATTTTTTTAATAAATTCATTTTATTTATTTGGCTGCATTGGGTCTTTGTTTCTGTGTGAGGGCTTTCTCTGGTTGAGGCGAGCAGGGGCCACTCTTCATCGCGGTGCACGGGCCTCTCACTGTCGCTGCCTCTCCTGTTGCGGAGCACAGGCTCCAGATGCGCAGGCTGAGTAGGTGTGGCTCACGGGTCCAGTTGCTCCGCGGCATGTGGGATCTTCCCAGACCAGGGCTCGAACCCATGTCTCCTGCATTGGCAGGCAGATTCTCAACCACTGCGCCACCAGGGAAACCCCTATGATTAAATTTGAGTTAACCTTCATATATGATCCAAGGTATGGATCAAATAAACATGGTATATTTTTCCTCTTATTGAAGCCTTTTTAAATATCTCAATACAGATTTATAATTATACCACAGAAAGACTGTGCACCTTTTGATGATTTTATTCTCCACAATTAATATTTCTTTGATGTTCTTGTAAGTAGTATATTTTAAAAACATTTTTCTCTACTTTTGGTGGCTGGTGTACAAAAACATGAGTGACTTCGCATATACTGATGTCGTATCTAGCAATATTGTGAAACATTAATTTTAATAATTCATCTGTAGATCCCTTTAGACTTTCTATGTGCAAAATTTGTATTTGCAAATTACGACAGTTTTGTTTTTCCTTTCCAATTCTTTTATTTCTTTTTTGCATAAAATTTATATTTTCTAGGTGAATTGAGCCTTTCACTATTATGAAGCGACCCTCTTTAGATTTTGTAATGTCTTTAACTTAATGTCTATTTTGTCTGATAGTAATAAAATGACTATAATAATTTAGTATACCAAAACTTTCTTAGGGTAGTGTTTACGTGGTTTATCTTTTTCCATCCTTTTGCATTCACCTTTAATGTATACTTCTGTGTCTTTTGTAAATAGCACATAGTTGGATTTTCTTATTTGTTTGTTTATTTATTTATTGGCTGTACTGCATGGCATGTAGAACTTCCCCGACCAGGGACTGAACCCATGCCCCCTGCGGTGGAAGAGTGGAGTCTTAACCACTGGACCACCAGGGAAGTCCGGATTTTTCTTTTTAATGCATGTAGATAATCTTTATCTTTCTTTTTTTTTTAATTTATTTTTGGCTGCATTGGGTCTTCCTTTGCTTGCTGCGCGTGGGCTTTCTCTAGTTGAGGCGAGCGGGGGCTACTCTTCATTGCAGTGTGCAGGCTTCTCATTGCGGTGGCTTCTCTTGTTGTGGAGCATGGGCTCTAGGTATGCGGGCTTCTGTAGTTGTGGCACGAGGGCTCAGTAGTTGTGGCTCGAGGGCTCTAGAGCACAGGCTCTGTAGTTGTGGCACACGGACTTAGTTGCTCCACCGCATGTGGGGTCTTCCCGGACAAGGGATTGAACCCGTGTCCCCTGCATTGGCAGACGAATTCTTAACCACTGCGCCACCAGGGAAGTCCCTGATAATCTTTATCTCTTAACTGGAGTAATTACATATTTAATATAATATGTATCTTTTGGTTTAAATTTACCTCCTTACTTTTGCTTTCTGTTTGTCCTGCCTGTTCCATGTTGTTTTTCCTTCCTTTCTTGCCTTCTTTTGGAATAATTATATCTATAAAAAACTTAATTCCACTTTTTAAAAACCTCTTGTTCCATTATTTTAATGATTACTCTGGAAGGTACAACATGCATTCTTAACATATAAAGGTCAAAAGTTAATCAAAATCTCTTCTTTCCTCCCAAACAATATAAGATCCTTAAATCAGTTAGACGCCATTAACTCCCTCCCAGTATAGATGGTTGCCATGTATGTTTACTCTATACTGTTTGTGTGTGTGTGTGTGTTGTTCAACCTGAGGTAACTGCAGGAGTCTAGTCAATAAAACAGAAATTATGCTAGGTATGTCAAGTAGAAGATTTAATGGGGAAATTTGGTTATAAAGTTGTTGGAAGGCCTGGAGGAGCAAAAGTGGGGTAGCGTGGGGAGGGATAAATTGGGAGATTGGGGTTAACATATACACACTCCCACATATAAAGTAAACAACAAGGACCTACTGTATAGCACAGGGAACTGTATTCAATAGCTTATAATAACCTATCATGGAAAAGAATGCAAAAAAGAATAGATCTGTATATATATATATATAAGTGAATCACTTTGCTGTACACCTGAAACTAACACCACTTTGTAAATCAACTAGACTTCAATTTTAAAAACCCATAAAAACGTGGCCCTTCTGCCCCCCAACCATGAGAGAGGGGATGGTGGGCCCTGCTCTCCTGTAGGAGTTGAAATCCAGGCCTCTGCTCCTTGCTTCCAGTCCAGCACTCGAGGACCTTGGAGTTACAGCCCCTGCCCAGTGCTCCCTGCCCACTGCTGTGTGCTTCCCCTCCTTAACCGGGTAAAGGCCTCCATGTGGTTGCCCCTTTCTCAGGAGCACGTCTGTCTCCTGCTGAGCTAGAGATGCGAGGCTGCAACATGGAAGAGCCACTTTTGCCCCCCACCTCCCATCTCTTCTCCCACGGCCTCCATCCTTCATGCTGCTCCAGGCATACAGTACTGATAGGCAGAGGCTCAGCTGGCTCCAGCAGAGAACGGACAAGCCACACTCTGCTTCCGCTGACATAGGAATTCATAGCCTGAAGGAACTCAAAGCAGCTCAGCTGGCCCCCAGAGAAGCCACCGCCCCCCAGGCGTGGGCGAAGATGTCGACACCAGCTCTTTGTGTACTGGAATCAGGTGCGGGGTGGGGGGGGCGGGTCAAAGTGAGGCTGTTAGTTGAGAGGAACTTGCTCTCCGTTTATGCTCTCTGGTGGGACACGCTTGCTGCTGGACCAGTGAGCAGGCAAGTCCTTGGTGCTCGGGTGGCTGCAGCCCAAGTACCCAGGACAGAGTAAAGCCACCTCCTCCAGATCCATCCTGAGGCTCCTCCCCAAACCTCCATGGAAACTCAACCCCATCTCTCTTTTGCATCTTAGCTAGCTGGAGACCACACTTGCTTTCTTTTTTAAACATTTCTTTTATTAAAAGTTGTTTGGGGCTTCCCTGGTGGCGCAGTGGTTGAGAGTTCGCCTGCCAATGCAGAGGACGTGGGTTCGTGCCCCGGTCTGGGAGGATACCACATGCCGCGGAGCGGCTGGGCCCGTGAGCCATGGCCGCTGAGCCTGCTGCGTCTGGAGCCTGTGCTCCGCAACGGGAGAGGCCACGACAGTGAGAGAGAGCCCCGCGTACCACAAAAAAAAAAAAAAAGTTGTTTGTTTTAATTGCTTAATACACAAATACAAGTCCAAATAGTACTGATAAATTCCCCCTTGACCACCACTCCAATTTCACTTTCCTCTCCAGAGATAACAGGGATTCTATTATCAGTTTGGTGTTTATCTTCCCAAATCCTTTTTTATGACTTTATATACATGAATATGAATATATAATTGCTTTGTCTAATTTGTTAAATATAAATGATATACTGTATGTATTGGTTTACAATCTGTTTTTTTAAAGATCAGTTTTAGAGATCACTCCCATCAGTGTTAATTATCTTCTATCCACATTCTTTTTTTTTTTTTAATATTTATTTATTTATTTATTTGGTTGTGCTAGGTCTCAGTTGCGGCTCGCCAGTCTCCTTAATTGTGGCATGTGAACTCTTAGTTGTGGCATGCATGTGGGATCTAGTTCCCTGACCAGGGATCGAACCCTGGCCCCTGCATTGGGAGCGTGGAGTCTTATCCACTGCGCCACCAGGGAAGTTCCTATCAGCATTCTTTTTAAAAAAAATTGTGGTGTAATTGACATACAACATTATATTAGTTTCAGGTGTACAACATAATAATTCAATATTTGTCTATATTGGGCAATGGTCACCACAATAAGTCTAGTTACCATCTGTCACCATACGTAGTTACAGATTTTTTTCGTGGTAATGAGAACTACTAAGATCTACTCTCAGCAACTTTCAATGTATAATACAGTATAATTATAGTCACCGTGCTGTACATTAGATCTCCATGACTCATTTGTTTTATAACTGGAAGTTTGTACCTTTTGACCCCCTTCAACCACTTTGCTTACCCCCCCATCCCCCCACTTCCGGCAACTACCGATCTGTTCTCTGTATCTATGAATTCAGTTTGTTTACTTTAGATTACACATGTAAATGAGATCATATGGTATTTGCCTTTCTCTGTTTGACTTATTTCACTTAGCATAATGCCCTCAAGGTCTATTCACCTTGTCACAAATGGCAAGATTTCCTTCTTTTCTGTGGCTGAATAATATTCCATTGTGTGTGTGTATGTGTGTGTGTGTGTGTGTGTATACATACATATATATATATATATATATATGTAAACCACATTTTCTTTATCCATTCATCCATTGATGGACACTTAGGTTGTTTCCATATCTTGTAAATAATGCTGCAATGAACACAGGGGTACAGTATCTTTTTGAGTTAGTGTCTTTGTTTTCTTTGGATAAATAGCCAGGAGTAGAATTGCTGGATCATATCGTAGTTCTGTTTTTAATTTTATGAGGAACATTTATACTGTCCTCATTTTTTTAATAGTTCAGAGAATTCTTTGGAAGGGGTGAGGCTGTTACAGTCCATGTAATGTTTCCTTTATTGATGGGCAGGTAGGCAGTTTCCAGTGCTACCTGACCACCAGGAATGCTGCTGTGAGCATCACTGGGTGTACTTCTCTGAGGTCGAGATTGCCTTCTACCCTCGCTTTGCCTTCACCAGCTCTGAGGCTGGTCAAATTTGCAGACACATCCAATGACAAAGGCTTTGGTGCTTCCTTCACAGATCAAAGTCTTGGTCAATTCTGGGCTTCAAAATCTCCCACCTTACAAAAGTCAGTCAGCAAAGTTCTGGAGCCCTCTGTCAGGGGACAATGTCCAGAGCCCTAGCCCCCCTGACCCCTTCTCTGGCTGGATTCCCAAGGATGTCAGGACGTTTCTTCTGGGGTGGTGTGCAGTACTGCAATACCAGAGCTGGACTATGTGATTTAGGCCAGCACAGCCAGCCACATGACTGGGGACTTCTCCCTGACTGTAGTTTACATGCGTCGCTCTCCTATCAGAGTATATCCTTTGCTGCTCAAGTCTGATAAATTTCCATTACTCTCATAAAAGGAAGTTGGAGTTGTCACTTCCATTTTTAGCAGCTGAGGGGAGTTGGCTCACAGTGTCTGGGGTGAGGGATGTGGGAGGGTAAGTCAGACACCAGAACCAGGACGTTATCTCTCAGCAGCTGAGCCAGGAATGAGAGGGAGGACCATATTCTTTAGAAAAGAATCTTCTACCAGTCAAGTAATTGGGACTGTTGGTCAGGAAGTTGCCCAAAGATGGGAGTACCTTCCAGCTGCTGTCCTCTAGGGTGGGTTGCCCCCCTACATTCTCTGCAGGGGGACGCTCCATTCACATGACTGACGTCACAGGGTCTGCTTCAGTGGGGAAAACATTGATCTTTGAGTCTGGAGATGTGGGCCTGAATCCACGTGACCGTGAGTAGCTTCCTCAACCTCTCCAAGCCTCAGTTTCCACATCTGTAAAATGGGGAAAGTAACACCTATTCCCAAAAGGGTTGCTGGAACAGTCAAATGAGGTCACTTAGGCAAAAAAAAAAAAAAAACCTAGCAGAGTGTCTGTGTGTCATACAATGGAACTGGAATCTAATTCATCTGTAACACAGCCAATATGAGGTCACGCTGGAAGGATGGGTGTGCCAGGGGACTAGTGAGAAATACTGTCCAAGGGAGGGAAGGGCCCTGGGTCCAGAGCCCTGGGTTTGTCCTGCTTCCTTTGTTGTAGTTCAAGGCTCACCAGGCAGCCTCTGGTTGCTCATTTGCTTTCCTATTGACCTTGATCTGTGCCTCAGGACAGGAGCCGCCTCCTGGGTATTAGGCAAGTTCACACTGGTTCTTTTTTGTTTTTCAAATTATTTATTTATTTTCATTAGGTTCTTGTTGGTTATCTATTTTAAATATAGCAGTGTGTACATGTCAATCCCAGATTCCCAATCTATCCTGCCTTCCCCACCCCCCACCGCCCATAACCATAAGTTCATTTTTATGGTTGTTGATTGCTCATCTTAACTCTGCAGTCTCATTAGCCTCTTTTCACTAGTGAGAAAACAGAAGCTCAGAGACGCTAGGGGGCTTGCTCAAGGGCACTCTGCTGGGAAGCAGGGAATCCAGGGTCTGTCCGACCCCAGCATCCCGTGTCCTCCACACCACACTTCATCCCAGCACCACGGCTTTGACCCTGGAAAGGCGTACCTCCACTGTAGGCTTCTGAATGTGCAGTGGAGACTTAACCCTGGGGTCTTTTTCCCCACGCCCCTCCTTCTAGCCTGAGCCCCACCTCCACCCCCTAGGGACTTGAGAAAAAGCAAGCTCCTGAATTTCCCAGACCTTGAGCCTGTGTGACTCAGCAGCCCCAAAGGAATGGGCCCCTGAGCTCCACCTGTCACCCACAGACATTGCTTCACACGGATAGTCTTTCTTTCTTTTTTTTTTTTTTTTTTAATTATTTTTGGCTGCCTTGGGTCTTCCTTGCTGCGCATGGGCTTTCTCTCATTGTGGTGAGCGGGCTTCATTGCGGTGGCTTCTTCATTGTGGTGCGTGGGCTTCTCATTGCGGTGGCTTCTCTTGTTGCGGAGCACGGACTCTAGGCGCACGGGCTTCAGTAGTTGTGGCACACAGGCTCAGTAGCTGTGGCTCACGGGCTCTAGAGCGCAGGCTCAGTCGTTGTGGTGCACGGGCTTAGTTGCTCCGTGGCATGTGGGATCTGCCCAGACCAGGGTCAAACCCGTGTCCCCTGCATTGGCAGGCGGATTCTTAACCACTGCTCCACCAGGGAAGTCCCGGATAGTCTTTCTTAACAGATATGAGCCCTGCCAGCTGACGAGGTTAGGAGCCTGCCAGCTCAGCCGGTGCTGATGGCAGCCAAGCCCACTGCTGGGGTCTGTGTAGCTGCCCTACAAGTGGGGTGACCAACTTGTCCCCACTTTCCCAGGGAAGCTCTCAGTCCCAGGAAAATCCGAAGGGCTGGTCCCCTCCCTGCAAGTCCAAAGCACAGTCTGCATGGATAGAGAGGGTGGACAGGCCAAGGGGCCTGTCCCATTTGCCGTGTGGGTTCACTCTCTGACCTGGACGCTTAAAGCACAGTCTGCATGGATAGAGATGGTGGACAGGCCAAGGGGCCTGTCCCATTTGCCGTGTGGGTTCACCCTCTGACCTGGACGCTTGGCAGGAAAGGGCACCTCACCTCACTCCAAAGAGCCATTAGTGGGCTCAGAACATGCAACCATCAGGGCTGTCAAGCTCAGCTTGCACCCATGTGGCAGGGTCCACAGGGCCAAGGGAATAACTGTTTTAGGGAAAAGTAAGGCTGGCTTTTTTTCAACTTTCTTTTCCTTTTCACTGACTATCCACTCTGCCTCCTTGGCCAGTGCTCCGCCCACTTCTGTCTGGCCCTCCTGCCTGTGTTCCCCTCTGGCACCAAGCGGTCACCTCTGGCCTGGCTCTTACAAGCGCTGCGTTTCCTGGCGAGCTCGTGGTTGGGGCTTGAGGGAACAGCATGACCTTGGTCCTGCTCCTTCAGCCTCCAACACTCAGAAGATCCATACGTGGGACATTGAGGGTCATGCCAAGGGACGGCTAGCAGGAGAAGTCACTCTCACTGGCCACTGCTGGCAGTTCAGAGCCTGGACTTCAAAGGGACAATGAAAGGCACTTTGTTCCCCAGATATGACAAGCGGCCTAGGAGCTGCTGTCAGGGTCTAACTCAGGATAGTTGTCGTAAGAAGCAGAATAACAGCCCCCAAAGATGTTCACCTCCTAATTCCTGGAACTGGGAATATGTTACCTTACATGGTAAAATGGACTTTGCAGGTGGGATAAAGTTAAGGATCTTGATATGGGGAGATTATCCTGGATTACCTGGGTGGGCTCAATGTCATCACAGGGGTCCTTGTAAGGAGACGGGTCAGAGAGAGAAGGCAGTGATGTGACAAGAGGCCAAGATCGGAGTAATGTGGCCACAAGCCAAGGTATTGCCAGCAGCCTCTAGACGCTGGAAGAGTCAAGGAACAGATTTCCCCTGGAGCCTCCAGAAGGAACCAGCTCTGCTAAATCCTTGATTAGAGCCCCCAAGACTCACTTTGCACTTCTGGCCTCCAGAACTGAAAGATAATTTGTGTTGTTTTAATCCACAAATTCGTGGCGATTTGTTACAGCAGCCGCTCACAGTATAGTTCGAGTGATGTACAGTCACTGCTGCTGAGGTTCCCAGAACACAGGGGCCTCTGTTCGCTCAGTGAGGTGGGGTGTGGATCAGCTTAGCGCAGAGCCTGGAGCACACAACCGGTGCTCAGTGAAAGGACCCTCTTGGCCTCATTCCCATCCTGTTGGAGAGGAACAGGTTGGTACCCTGAAAGGGAGCAGGTCTGACTTCTGATCTAGGTCCTCGCTACTCAGAGTT